>NC_086107.1:78995532-79315532 GCF_963921235.1 Mobula hypostoma | reverse complement strand
TGGACTATAACACCAGAACTCCAAAGAAACTTAGAAGCAACAGAAATGTGGTTTCTTAGAAGAATGCTGAAAATATCTAATGAGACTACTCCAACGTGCCCATACAAAAAGATCTTTAATGAGAACATTAAGTGAGAGGAAACTTAAATTCCTGGGCCATGTCATCAGAAAGGGAGAAACAGAATGCCTTACATTACAAGGTCGTATGCCTGGGAAACGCAGAAGAGGAAGGCAAAGAAGAAAATATATGGACACTGTGAAAGAACTGCTCGCAACACACAAAGGCCACTTGCGTAGGTTACGGCATCAATTTGACACAGAAGTATAAATCAGCCTTAACAGATGTAAGTGTGTGAGATGTCATTGATGCTGTGTGGGATCGTTCGATGTAGAAAGCCATGATCGCCCAAGCGTGTAATGCGCAAAGCATATGAAGAAGACGCATGCATATTTGGTTGCTATGATACTGATAACAAAGTCTGAAGCACAGAGATTTGTGGGTAAGCGAGGTGCCATTAAAAGTGTCAGCAAGTACTGATTCCACCCCCTCCATGTCTCAAAAGTAATCAGTGTTTTCATGTAGAAAACTGAGCAGCTACATTAACCCAGCAAGTTCACACAAACAGTATACTCATTGAAAACAAGCATTCCATGTGACAACTGTCCAATTCACATGCAAATATAGACAGATATACAACACAAGGGATTCTGCAGATGCTGGAAATAAACTGTAGAGGAGCACACACAGAGTGCTGCAGGAACTCAGCAGGTCAGGCAGCATCTAAGCAGAGGAATAAACAGACTAGGCATGGTGCAGTGTCTCAAATGGAAATGTCCACTCCATTGATGCAGCTTGACCCACTGAGTTCCTCCAGCATTCTTGCAACATGATCCTCTTATTTCAGTCAATCAGTTTTGAAATTTTGCTGATCATTCATTTGTAGTCTTATCCTCCTGGTCTTATTCCCTCCCCCTACTCCCCTTAATCTCTAGCCCCACTTGGTCTGGAGCCCCAAAGCCCTGATTTGTGTCAGTACTGTGTGCTCTTAGTAGGTCTGTAGGACGTGCCCAGAATGTGAAGCTATACTAACGCAGAGAGACAAACTGAGGCCAGTCACAGCTTGATGAAGGCAGGAACGGCAGGAGATGGGACTAGACACAGTGGATGACCAGGATGTCTTCTGTGACTTGTCCTGCTCTACACGTTCCACGAAGCTTGCAGAGACCGCCTTCTTGACCGTTGGACCTTCCATTGGTCTCATCTGCTCAATCGGCCGGAGTCTGTCTTCATATGCTAGGATAGACAACTCCCTGTCTCACCGAGGGTTTGACACCCATTGGCTACCCTCACCTGGTTTATTGCCCGGGGTGTGGTTGCTGTTGCATGCAAACGGCTATGGGGAGCCACACTCACATTCAATTAAAAAGGCAGAACATCACAACAGTTTTTCGGAGTGAGACTGAGACCAATCACTGAGTGGAATTCATTAGAAAGGGTACATAAAGTAGGCATGAGTGGAGCGGCCATTCTTGTAGTGGACCAGAGATGGAGTGGCTTTGACTTATTAAGCTTAGGCAAGGTAACTATCTGGGAAGTTTTTTTTTTAATTTATTTCTTTTAGGGAACAGTTAGTGCAGTTAAAATGGCTCCAGGGGCCATGTTTAGCTCTGTGTGCAAGATGTGGGAATTCTGGGGGACCTTCAGCCTCCCGGATAACCACATCTGCACCAGATGTGCAAGCAGCTCAATGACCTTCAGTTCATGTTGGACACTGAGCAGGTGATAGATAGGAGCTACAGGGAGGTAGCTGCAGAAGGCAACTGTCAGGAGAAGGAAGGGAAATGGGCAGTCAGTGCAGATTACCCCTGTGGCTATCCCCTCAATAATAAATATACCATTTTGGTTACTATTGAGGGGGACAACCTACCAGTGGAAACCACACCCAGAAGTCTTGGTATATGTTGGCCCCGATGACATTGGTAGCAAATGTGAGGAGGCCCTGAAGAGTGATTTTAGGCAGCTAGGTAGGAAACTGAGAAACAGGACCTCCAGAGTAGTAATCTCTGGATTGCTGCCTATGCTACGCGCCAGTGAGGGTAAGAATAGGATGACTTGGCAGATGAATGTGTGCATGAGGAACTGGTGAAGAGGGCAGGAGTTCAGATTTATGGATCATTGGGATCTCTTCTGGGGAAGGTATGACCTGCACAGAATGGACGGATTACACCTGCGGGAAAATTTGCTAGAGTTGTTCAGGAGTGTTTAAACTAATTTGGCAGGGGGATGGGAATTGGAGTGACAGTGCAAAGGTTGAGGTAGTTAAGTTACAAACAGAGGCAATGTGCAGTGAGACTCCTAGCAAGGAGAGGCTGATGATAGGGCAAAATTGCAGTCAACAGGATGAGTTGCAATGTAAAAGGTGAACAAAATCTAAAAGGGTGAATACAGGACTGAAGATATTATATTTGAATGCATGCAGCACACAGAATAAGGTAGGTAAATTGTAGCACAGTTACAGATTGGCATGTATGACCTTGTGGGCTTCAATGATTCATGGATGAAAGAAGATTATAGCTGTGATTTTAATATACAAGGCACAGGCAAGTAGGCAGAGGTGACATGGAATCAAACATGTTGAATCATTGCGGGGAAAAAGACCCTGATGGGTGTTATATACAGACCCCCAAAAAGTGGTAAAGATGTGGTCTACAATGGGAGATAGAAAATGCATGCCAAAAGGGCAATGTTACAATAGTCATGGTGGACATCAATATGCAGAAAGATTGGGAAAATCAGGCTGGTGCTGGATCCCAAGAGGGGAATTTGCAGAATGCCTAGATGGCTTTTTAGAGCAGCTTATGGTTCAACCCACAAGGGGATCAGCTATTCTGGATTGGATGTTGTGCAATGAATCAGAATTGATTAGAGAGCTTAAAACAAAGGAACCCTGATGCTCCAGTGATCTCATAACATGATAGAATTCATCCTTCTATTTGAGAAAGAGAAGCTAAAGTCAGATATATCAGTAATATGGTGGAGTAAATGGAATTACAGGGGCATGAATGAGGAGCTGATCAATGTTGATTGGAAGGGAACACAGCAATGGTTGCAGTTTCTAGGAGCAAATTGAAGGCACCTGATAAATATATCCCAAAGAGGAAGAAATGTTCTAATGGAAGGATGACACCACCGTGACTTACAAGTCAAAGCCAACATAAAAGCCACAGAGGGGGCATATAATAGAACAAAAATTAATGGGAAGTTAGAGGATTTGGAAGCTTTTAAAAACCAACAGAAGGGAACCAAAAAAGTCATAAGGAAGGAACAGATGAAACATGAAAGTGATGAAAAGAATGTTCCCTCTGGTAGGAGTATCCAGAACTAGTGGGTATGGCCTCACAATTGAGGGGCAACCTTTCAGAACAAAAGTAAGGAGGAATTTTTTAGCCAAGGAGTGGTAAATCTGTGGAATGCTGTGCACAGACTGCAGTGGAGGCCAAGTCCATGGGTATATTTAAAGCGGAAGTTGATTCCTGATAGGTTGGGGCTTCAAGGGATATGGTGAGAGGGGGCTATATGGGGTTCAATGGGATCCAGGATCGGCCATGATGAAATGGCGAAGTGGACTCGATGGGCTGAATGGCCTAATTCTGCTCCTATGTTTGATGGTCTCATGATCGTCTGGAATACAAAGATAAGATAGCCAATAATATTAAAGAGGATATCAAAAGTTTCTTCAGATAAATAAAGTGTAAAGAAGAAGCAAGAGTAGATATCGGACTGCCGGAAAATGATGCTAGAGAGGTGGCAATGGGGGATAAGGAGATGACAGACAAACTATTTTGCAAAAGTCTTCACTGTGAAAGACACTAGCAGAAGTTAGAGAGTGGCAGGAATCAGAACTGTGTGAAGTTGCCATTACAACGGAGAAGCTTCCTTGGAAACTGAAGGTAGATTAGTCACTCAGACCAGATGGTATACACCCCAGGATTCTGAAAGGGGTGACTGAAGAGATTGTGGAGGAATTATTAATAATCTTTCAAGAATCAATTAATTCCGGAATTATTCCAGAAGGCTGAAAAATTGCAACTGTCACTCTGCTCTTCAAGAAGGGAGAGAGGCAAAAGAAAGGAAATTATAGGCCAGTTAGTCTGACCTCAGTGCTTGGGAAGATACTGGAGTCGATTGTTAAGGATATGGTTTTGGTGTACTTGGAGGCACATGTTAAAATAGGCCATAGTCAGCATGGTTTCATCAAAGGAAAACCTTGCCTGACAAATCTGTTGGGAGTTCTTTGAAGAAATAACAAGCAGGATATGCAAAGGAGAATTGATTGATGTCATGTACCTGGATTTTCAGAAGGTCCTTAACAATGCTCCATATGAGGCTGCTTGGCACGTTTAGAGCCCATAGTATTACAGGAAAGATACTAGCATGTATAGAGCATTGGCTGATTGGCAGGAGACAATGACTAGGAATAAAGGAAGCCTTTTCTGTTTGGCTGCTGGTGTTCCACAGGGGTCAGTATTAGGACAGCTTCTTTTTACATTATGTCAGTGACTTGAATAATGAAATTAATGGCTTTATGGCCAAGTTTGCAAACAAAGATATGCAAAGGGGCAGGTAGTTTTGAGGAAGCAGAGAGGCTACAGACAGACTTAGACAGGTTAGGATCATGGGCAAAGACGTGGCAGATGGAATACAGTGTCGGGAAATGTATGGTCATGAACTTTGGTGGAAGAAATAAAAGTATTGGCTATTTTCTAAATGGAGAGAAAATTCAAGAATCTGAAGTGCAAATGGACTTGTGCAGGATTCCCGAAAGGTTAATTTGCAGGTTGAGTTTGAGGTGACGAAGGCAAATCCAAGTCATTTCAAGAGGACTAGAATGTAATAAGCAAGAAAGTAATGTTGAGACTTTACAAGGAAGGCACCGGTGACGCCTCATTTAGAGTACTGTAAACAGTTTCGGGCCTTTTGTCTAAGTAAAGATGTGCTAACATTGGAGAGGGTTTGAAGGAGGTTCACAAAAATGATTCTAGGTTTGAACGGCTTGTCATATGAGGAGCATTTAATGGCTCTGAGCCTCTACTCACTGGAATTCAGAAGAATGAGGTATGACCTCATTGAAACCTATCGAATAGTGAAAGGCCTTAATAGAGTGGATATTTCCTATAGCAGGGGAGTCTATGACCAGAGGACACAGCCTCGGAATAGAAGGATGTCCTTTTAGAATGGAGATGAGAAGGAATTTCTTCAGCCACAGAGTGGTGAATCTATGGAATTCCTTGCCACAGGCAGCTGTTGTAGCCGAGTCATTGGGTACTTTTCAGACAGAGGGTGTTAGCTTCTTGATTAGTCAGGGCATAAAGGGATAGGGGGAGAAAGCAGAAGATTAGGGCTGAGAAGGAAAATAGATCTGCCAAGATGAAACGGCAGAGCAGACTTAATGGGCCAAATGGTCCTTTGTCTTATGTTCATTTTTACAGACATAATAACAACTTGAATTTTTAAGAAAATCATTGACTTTTGTAGTAGTTGTTCATCCTCATTCACTGGCTGAAGGCAGTATAACAGTTACATATTCCTTTTCACTTTCATTGGTTAAGTATTAGCACATTACACACATGTTGTAATTGTTTTAATTATATAACAATTTGATTGGATTTTGTTATGTAAGCAATTTTCTGTTATCTCGAGTATAAAGGTGATAGATTTATTCAAAGGCGCCATCTTCTTCTGCATTTTATTACACCTGTTATTTGGTCTCAGCTCCTCACTTAGTTTCCAATTTATGTTTAAACTTTAAAATAAACAATCATGAAGACTCAACATATCAACATTTCTCACTCATTTGTGAACTCCGAAAAGAACCCAGGGATCAAAAATATGAGATCTGACAGCTCTTGGCACCCAACTTGGAGCAGTTACCTCAAGGAATTCATCAGACAAAGAAAGGGAGTTTTGGTGTGCATCCAGGAGGTAGAGAGCTTCTCCATTCCTGAACTGTCAAAAATGTCATCTGATTCTGTTCAGTACGAGTTTAAAGGGAGTTTAAGAGTGAGAAGAAACCCATATTTTACTTCATTTGTGGTGGATCCCTATTAAAAAATTCTGATTGCAACTCTAACAGGCTAAGAAATAAGCCTTGATAAATCCACAGGCTGAAAGAACAACTCAGAAGAATTCATTTGGTGCAGCTGGCTGTGAGCCCTACAAAAAAATCAGATTGTAAGTTTTAAGAAATCAAGTCATAATCATATGATTACATTGTCTCATAATTGTGAAGTCTAAAAGTGAAGAGTATTCATTAAGATCAAACTTAAAACAATGGCCAAAACTCAGAAGCAAACTACTGAATCTCCAAAATCACCAGCTGTAAGAGAACAGTTAACTGAGATTTTAATTGCTTACTTGAATAAAGTACAAACGTTTGGATATAAACTTGCTGCAATTAACAAACAAATCTGGAAAAAATGTGCTTTCAATGCAAGTCTAGTCAGTGAAGTTGATAATATATGGAGTAAGATTCATAATCTGTTATTGGGAAATAAGAAGCTTCTTTGCAAGTTTGCAGTCTTATCAAAAATAATATTTAAAAAATGTAAACGTTCCAATGTAGAACAGCCTCAAGATCAGGAATTAAGCCTTGAAAATAATGAATTACAAAAACATTGTGAATTAGAACAAGCCAGCACTTAGCAAGTAGAGAATTTAACTAATCCGTTGGGGAGAAGCAAGAAATGTGTAACATGCTGAATGTACAGTGTGATAAAGACATTAAAAAGTCTAAAAAATAAAATTCTGTTAAATGAATGTATTCTATCAAGTTACATGATGTCTTTGGCTGTATTGAGTTACAAGGCTGTCTGACACAACATTACAATGTCAATCATGTTGCAATGCAGTCAACACTGATCAGTCCCCAGAAATGGCAACACCTTGCAAACTCCAAGGAATTGCAAAATAGATATAACACTGACTCAACAGAAACCTCTAGTGGCTGAAGTGATAATGACTGTGATGAGGTAATTGGTCTAACCTCAATAAAAACTAAGGGAGTAAAAACACAAAATGAAAATGGAAATTATATAAAGAGACATGAGGGAGAAAGCACCCTGCATTCCTATCTCCATCAAGGGAACGGATGTGGAAGTCATCCGGGACTACAAATAACTGGGAACTCAACTGGACAATAAACTGGACTGGACTAAAAATACAGGGGCTCTGTACTAGAAGGGACAGAGCCGACTGTATTTCCTGAGGAAGCACCGATCATTCAACGTCTGCAGTACTATGCTGCAGATGTTCTACGACTCAGTGGTGGCCAGCATTCTATTCTACGCTGTAATCTGCTGGGGCAGCAGGGTGAGAGCAACTGGCACCAGGAAGATCAATAAGTTTGTCAGGAAGGCTGGTTCTGTTCTGGGGGTGGAACTGAATGCCCTGGTGGTTGTGTCTGACAGGAGGATGCTACAGAAGCTACGGAGCATTATGGACAACCCCTCTCACCCCTCCATGGCATACTGGACAAACAAAGGAGCACCTTTAGCAACAGACTGATTCCACCGAGGTGCACCACTGAACCCCACAGGAGATCCTTTCTACCTGTGACTATCAGACTCTAAAACTCCTCCTCCTTAAGTGTGTAAGTATATGGTTGCATTGCACATCTGTACCTTGCACTATCTCTAATGCATATTTTGTATTCTTTTTCATACCTCAATGCTTACATTTTGTATTGTAAAATATATATTTCTGACTGAGCAACCTTGCAACAATAATTTCTTTTGGGATAAATAAAGTTCTATCTTATCTTATCAACCACCAAAACTAAGAAAATTAGAAAAATTGTACCATCTGTTTCGGGAAATTCAACATACTAAAAAAGAAAGCTTGAAAACTTGGTCAGAACATCAATGGATTAAAAACATATACAAATTGCATCCATATGATGGCATTCAAATTATAGTCTTCACAACAAATAAGACAGTTGACACATAAGTTGAGTATGGTACAGGAGAGGATAAACAGAATTTATCAGATGATTAGGATGAAATTAAGAAATGGTTGGAAGGACAATCCCAACACAGGATAATTGCAAACAGAAGTCTTGAGATGTTTCTGAAGACCACTACAAGACAGTTTAGGTCACCTACTCAGGAATTCAAGCAAAACTAAAGATAATATAAAAGAATCCCCGTATGGTCCTTTCAAGTCGACTTTCATGGATGGTTCGAAATGAAATGTTGCCAAATTTGTGAAGCTGATCCATGTGGTTCATGTGGACCACTGTTCCTGAGGCTCTTAATAGCAGCATTTAATGAGCACTACTACTACTACGTCGACTCAGGCCTAGGGGGCCAGCGTCGGGCACAATGACGGACTCTCCACTTCTCCTTCTCCCTCATCAGTGTGTTCAGTTCATCTACATTAGTTGCGCCACTGTGTTCTAAGAGCATGTTGACCATAGTCTTGGGATGGCGCCCAGGGTTCATCCTCCCGTGCTTGGGCTCCCATATGATGACTAGGCTGGCAGGTAGCTCAGGGTGGTATAGATAGTGCCCCGCTAGTTGTAGTCTTCTTGCCTCAATTTTAGTGGTGAGCATCAGTGGTTGTTATAGAGCTCGACGTTCATCAAGTGCTGTTGCCAACTCATGTCAAGAGCCATCCAGAGCATTCGTGTATAGCAACCATCTAGAGACTTTCGCATTGTCTTGGTGAGTGTCCACGTCTCACATCCGTACGTGAGAATGGACTCTCATGACTGCTATGAAAATCCTCTTTTTAAACCCTCTGGTCAGGTTTGACTTCCAGATTTCCTTCATGTCGTTCATAGCCCTACATAACAGCGCCTTCCGTATCTTTATGTCCTTCTCTGAACTCATCATTCTTGACCCGAGGTACTTGTAGTCAAAGACTTACTTAATGGTATCATTCTCTACGGTCTTGTGAGTACCTTCATTGCAGTTAAATGCCATGTACTCTTGTCTTTTAGCGTTTAGGTTAAGTCAGGAGGAGAAGATGGCAGCGTGCCAGGCGTGCGCAGCTCTCCGGTGAAAAATTATGTCATATCTGTTAAATAGGGGCCATGGACAATTCTGATTTGATGGAGAATGGACGTGAAACCACAGAGGAACACCTGGAAAAAATTTCTGAAACGCTCATTTGCTGCTGTCGTTACTGCAGTCGGGAATCTTTGAGGGTAGGCCTCAAAATCCCCGGCCTTGCCTGCTTTTGACGACCGAGAAAGAGGTCGAATCGCTCGGACAGAGATGGCGCTCAGTACTTGGTGTCGTTGGGCTGATCAGAGCTTGAAGTTTTCAGATGACTCAGAGTCGGATTGTGGTCGGCATGGCAGGGAGAGTTTTTCTTCCTTCTCCCGTCTGCGTAAGATGTGGCATACTTGAGAAACTTTGAACTTTACTGTGCTCACGGACTGTTCTTCATCAAGTTATGGTACTGTTACACTGTTTGTAACTATATGTTATAATTATGTGGTTTTGTCAGTTTTTTTTAGTCTTGGTTTGTCCTGTGTTTTGTGATATCACACCGGAGGAAATAATGTATCATTTCTTAATGCATGCATTACTAAATGACAATAAACATGTCTTCATAATCTAAAAAAAAGTCCAACTTTATTGCAATCAATTTCCACTTAATGAGCAAGTCTAGTGAATCCAGTTACGCTATTGTCCATGAACATGGAAGACCATGATAATCATGACCATGCAAGAAGAAAATTGCCAAGAAATTGCATATTACCAAAAAGAAGTGCTTTTATTGAACCCAGGTCTGATTCTGTACACTGATGGCCCCTCAACAATTGAAGGAGGAATTTGAATGGTTGTTGTCACAGAAAATGAAGTGATGGCCTCAGGAAGCATGGCTCCTGGTACCTCTGCACACCAGGCAGAACTGAAAGCTTTAATTGGAGCCTGTAAGCTAGCAGAAGGAAGATCAGTTAATATCTACATGGATTCTCGATATGCTTTCGGAGTTCTTCATGACTTCAGAAATTTATGGAGACAAAGAGAATTTCTTACAGCCTGGGAACTCCAATCAAGAATGTTCAACTAGTATGAGAACTTCTGGAAGTCATGCAACTACGATCAGAAGTTTCCGTAATAAAATGTAAAGGTCACTCTAGAATGGGCACAATGGAAAGCCGTGGAAATGCATTCAAAGACGAAACTGCAAATAAGGGATTGAGTGAAGGAACAAAAGAAATGGAAGAAAACCAGATAACTGAAACAATGGAAACCAAGTTAACTCGGTATCACAGACGAACATAAAAGATTTGAGAAATGCAGGATCAATGTTCAAACGAAGAGAAGTAGTACTGGATGGAAAATGGAGGGTTGTTAAACAACGATGGAGTATGGAGATATGGCATTAATGGCCCCAGCTGAACTGCTTCCTTAACAGATAATCTCCTCAGGATGCATTGAAGTGCAAAGGATGGCTAACAGATTCTCCCAAAGGTGGTGGAATCCAAAGTTCAGGATGCAAGCACAACAAACAGTTGAGAGATGTATGACATGTCAGAAAACAAACTCTAGATCAATGGAGAAGCTACCTCAACTAAGTACTCCTGCCCCACCTAATCCATTTTTACATCTACAAGTGGACTACATTACTTTACTGAAGTGCCAAGGATATTCAGGAGTGTTAGTAACAGTGGACAAATTTTCAAGATGGGTGGAAGCCGTCCCAGTAGCCACACACACAGCCAAAACTCTGATTCACGACTATATCCCTAGATGGAGATTGTGAAGTCACATTGACTCTGACCAAGGAACACATTACACTGGAAGTGTTTGTGAAGAATTATGTCAACAAATAAATATTAATTGGTCTCTTCATTGCACACATCTTCGAGGCAAGTTAAAAGGATAAATGGCTTCATCAAACAACAGTGTGTACTATCTACAAGTTGCACCGCAACAACACACCAAGGCTCCTAAGGCAGCACCACTACCATCTAGAAGGACGAGAACAACAGATACCTGGGAACACCTCCACTTGGAAACCCCCCTCCAAGTCGCTCACCATCACCACCTTCTCAAGGGCAGCTAGGGATGGGCAATAAATGCTGGCTTAGCTGGCGACGCCCACATCCCGTACATGACTAAGTAAAAAATTTGAAATCTTGTACAGCTCTAATGCCTTATTTGCATACATAGGATAATTGTCATGATACAGTCTTACAGATAATAACCAACAAAACTACACACAATTCACACACAAAGTGCTAGAGGAATTCAGGGAATGTCTATGGAGAATAAACCGCTGATGTTTCAGACCGAGACCTTTTATCACCCATTCCCTAGATCTTCCTATTCCCCACACCTCCCCTAATCCCCACACCCTCTTCCTGTTTCAGGGTCACCCACTTACCCCATCTCGGAGTCACTCCTCTCACCAGTCTTTGGGTCATTCCACACCTCTTCCTTACTCGCTCTCTGGGTTGTTCATTTTCCACTCCCACTACTCCCCCCCCCCCCACCTCTGGGGTGCCCTCTTAATCCCTCATCACTGCTACCATTCTCTGCAAAGTCCCTGTAATCACTAAACCCCCTCCACCCTACAATAGGTCACTTCTTCCCTCCCTCCACTGTCCATTGGTCAACCCATTCCCCCAGTTGGTTCAATGCTTCTGTTTAACATCAGAGAATGTATACTGTACACAAGCTGAAATCCTTAGTTTTTGCAGACATCCATGAAACAGTGAGAAAAAACCTGAAAAATGAATGCCAGAAAACATTAGAACTCTGGGGCTCCGGCTTTCCCTCCCCACCCACTCCATCTCACTGTCACCCCCTTCACCTACCCCCCCCACTAACTTCCATCAATGTGTCATCTCCAGTTTCTCCATCCCCTTTCACCCCCTGACTTATTAACCGCCACCTTATCTGCACTCAGTGACCTGACCTCTAGTTCCCTGTAGAAACAAAATGCAGATTCACCACTCTAAATGGCGAAAGAAATTCCTCCTCATCTCTGTTCTATTTTGAAGCTATGTTACATGGTCCTGGGCTCCCCCTCTAAAAGAAACATCCTCTTCACATCCACGCTGTTGAAGTCTTTCAACATTCATTAAGTTTCAAGGAGATTTCCCCCGAAAACCACCCCTCATTCTTTTAAATTACAGTGAGTACAGGCCCAGAACCTTCAATCACAGCTCATATAATACCTTCTCATTCCTGGAATCATTCTCATGAACCTCCCCTGAACCCTCTCCAATGTCAGCACATCCTTTCTTAAATAAGAAGCTCAAAACTGCTCACAATACTTCAAGTGAGTCCTCAGCAGTTCCTGATACAGCCTCGGCATTACGTTCTTGCATTATATTCTAGTCCTCTAGAAGTGAATGCTAACATTGCATTTGCCTCCCTCACAACCAATTCAACATGCAAGTTAACCTTTGGGGAATCCTGCATGAGTTCTCCCAAATCCCTTTATACCTTGGATTTTTACATTTTCTCCCCGTGTAGAAAATGGTCTATTTTTATTCCTTCTACCAAAGTGCATGACCATATACATCCCAGCACTGTATTCCAACTACCACCTCTTTGCCCATTCTAATTTGTCTAAGAAGGCAGCTCATCAGCAACTTCTCAAGGACAACTAGGGATGGGCAATATATATTGGCTTAGCTGGCAATGCCCACATCCCATAAATGAATAGAAAAAAACTCAGTGATTGGGAAGACATTGGGTGTCGATTGTTAAAGATGTGTTTTCAGGTACTTGTTGAAACCATAGTCAGCATGCTTTCCTTAAGGGAAAATCTAGCCTGGCAAATCTGTTGGAACTCGTTGAAGAAACAAGAAGTAGGGTAGACAAAGGAGCATTGGTGGATGTTGTGTACCTGGATTTTCAGAAGGCCTTGACAAGGTGCAGCATTGAAGCTGTTTGACAAGTTCAGACTCCATGGTATTACAGGAAAGATACTAACACAAGCATTGACTGATTGGCAGTAGGCAAAGAGTAGGAATAAAGGTAGCTTTTTCTGGTTGGCTGCCTGTAACTATCGACGTTCCACAGGGAGCTGTGTTGGGACTGATTATTTTTATGTCATATGTCACTGATTTGGATGATGGAATTGATTTTTTTGTGATCAGGTTTGTGGATGATACAAACATAGGAGGAGGAGTTTGTTTGGAGGAAGCAGAGAGGCTACAGAAGGATTTTGGACGGATCAGGAGAATGAGCAAAGAAGTGACAGATGGAATATAGTGTTGAGAAGTGTATGGTCATGCACTTTAGTAGGATTAAAAGCCTAGACTGTATTCTAAATGCAGTGAAAATTCAAAAATCTGAGATGCAAAGGAAAGATCAAAGGTTCATTTATTTTCAAAGAATGTATAAATTATACAAACTTGAGATTTATTTGCTCACTGGTAGCCACAAAGCAAGACACTTGAAAGAAGCTAATTGAAGAATGAAACTAAAAAGAAAAGACCAACTCTCAATGAGCAAGAGGAAGAAAAAAAATGCAAACAATTGAAGTGAGCAACAGCATTCCAAACTAAACTTGAGTCCTCAGATCTGAACCACAGAGCAGCATGGAGCAGGCCCAAAGCCTTGCTTATCAGTTCATTGTATTAGCTGGCAAGGAGCACAGCAGCTGGGCAATCTTCATAGCATCAGCACCATGGAGATGACCACCACAGAGAACAGCGATATCAGCTGTCTTTTCAGTCTATCTAGGCCAATGTTTAAATTGACCAAACAACGAAACAGCAAGAGGCTCCAGTGCCCTGGAGAGAGGAATGAAGATTGCGGAGAACGAGCGAAATTGACTCTCGTCTCTGATCTGGGACAGCATTTAAATTGTCTAAACAGTGTGTTGTACCTCACACTAGGACCCAGGCACCACTGCTACAAAAGGCCCCCGGACCTAGACTCGCTCCATGCCAAAGCTGCTCTCAAACTCGGAGCCCAGAGTGATCCAACCTCACTCCTGGGCCGGTTGAATAAGTACCTAATGGTTTCTATCCAGACCCAACTTCTCCTTTCAGCACTCAGAGTGATACAAACTTGCCCATGGGCGTTGGGACTACATCTGTAATGATTCTGCAACACATCATCTCAGCTATCCCCTGAACTCACTTCGCCATCACTTGCCCTTTCCCTGTTTGCATCAATAATTTACCTCAGAAAAGGTATTTTTAGTTATGTTTTTAGTCAAATATCTTAGCTTGTTGACTACCAGAAGCTGTTGTACACATTCAGGGGATAATATGCAGGATCTTGAAAAGGTTAATTTGTAGGTTGAGTCCATAGTGAAGAAGGCAAATGCAATGTTAGCATTCATTTCGACAGGACTAGAATATAAAAAGCAAGGATGTAATGTTGAGACTTTATAAGGTACTGGTGAGGCCCCACTTGGAGTATTGTGAGCAGTTCTGGGCCCCTTATCTAAAAAAGGATGTGCTGACATTGGAGAGGGTTCAAAGGAAATTCACAAAAGTGATTCCAAGATTGAAAGGCTTATCATAGGAGGAGCATTTGATGTCTCTGGGCCTGTACTTACTAGAACTCAAAAGAATAGGGGTGGGGGCAGGATCTCATTGAAAGCTTTGGAATGTTAAAGGGCCTCGATAGAGGGGATGTTGAGAGGACATTTCCTATGTTGGGGAATCTATGACCAGAAGATATTGCCTCAGAATAGAGAAACATTCACTTATAACAGAGATGAGGAGGAATTTCTTTAGCCAGACAGCAGTGAATCTGTGGAATTCATTGCCACAGGCCAAGTCATTGTGTATATTTAAGGCAGAGGTTGATAGACTCTTGATTAGTCAAAGCATGAAGGGATATGGAGAGAAGGAAGGAGATTAAGTCTGAGAGGGATATGGATCAGCCAAGATGAAATGGCGAAGCAGATTCCATGGGCCCAATGGCCTAATTCCCTAATTCTCCTCCTATATCTTGTGGTCACAAATTCTTTGTCATTTCTAACCTGTCTCAAAGACTTACAAAAGACATCAGTGAGTGAAAGATAGCATTTCAGGTGTGATAATTTTAGTCTTGACGGTGTTGTCTGACATCACTCTGTTACAGCGAGGTTCAACCCAAGTTGGAGGAACAACTTGTAGTGCTTTTGTGATGTAAAAGGTACAGGCCATTTGTTACCCAGGAGAAATGTACCCAGAGAGAATGGTACAAAACATCTCCTCACGGGTGGAAATGTCCTGAGTAAAAGGAGGTAAACACAGGTGATTTTCTCAAGAACTAGAGCTGCTTTTTTTCCCCAAGCAGTACTTGGATTTAGATATCTGGAGCTCGGCAATATCTGACAGATCCATCCACCTGCCCTTCCAAATCGCCCTACAGACTGGCAGGGAAAGACCTGGAATGGTCACCCAGGTTGCCACTTTACCTTAAAATGCCCATGAACAGAGACGTATTTATTAGTCACAGTGTCAGCGACGTGCATGTGCCACACAAATGGCAATACCACCATTACTCATCAGCAGGATACACCCCAGGATCGTGCGCCATTTCTGTCATCCATACTCATGTGCATTTGATCATTATCATAGTCACCAAATTCTGAAGGGCCACGCAAAATGCTGGAGGAACTCAGCATCTGTGGCAACAGTCAACATTTCAAGCCGAGACCCTTCTTCAGGTCTGATAAGGAAGGGAGAAGTCAGAGTAAATAGATAGAGGGAGAGCGGAAGGAAGATGGTGAGTAAGTGATAAATGAAGTCAGGTGGGTGGGAGAAGGGTTGGTGAGGAAGGAATGTGATAGGAGAGGAGAGTGGACCATTGGGGAGAGGAAAGAAGGAGGGGCACCAGGGGGAGGTGATAGGCAGATGAGAAGAAGTAACAGGCCAGAGGAATTTGTAAACCACAGTGTAATATTTACATAGGTTTCTGCCACAGTAAAATTACTCCCCCCTGTTGCGCCCCAAGTGATCAGGAGGTGCAAACACGTACACTTCTCCATTCCAAATTTACTTTGGAAGTATGAATTTGAAGGCAGAATACAGAGTTAATGACAGGATTTCTAGCAATGTGAAGAAACAGAGATATTAGAGTCTACATCCATAGATCCCTCAAGGTTTCCATGCAAGTTGATAGGGTGGCTAAGATGGTGTATGGGATGTTGGCTTTCTTTAGTCAGGTATTGAGTTCAAGAGCAGTGACATAACGCTGTAGTTCTATAAAATCCTGGTTATACATTATGTTCAGTTCTACGAGGGGTGATGGATAACTTCATGGTCTAAGGTAGAAGGAGTCAATTTTAGAAAACCTATCACATTTATTTTTCCTACATTTATACACTTAGTCCAGCGGTCATGGAGCATACGGATCCCTTCTTTGTAGAAGTCGGTATCTTGGGCCTCCAGAAAGTGATCCACAGCAGGAGTAATTGTTAAGTTCATGGCCTAAGGTAGAAGGAGATGAGTTATTAACTTCAAACTGTCTGCATTTTCACTCAAAGAGTTGAACTGCATGTGCATGTACCAAGAGCTGTGTAACCCTTCTACCTAAGGCCACGAACTTATGAATCACCCCGGCTGTGGACCATCTGGAGGTCCAAGACGCTTTTGTTACATGCACGTGCAGTTCAACACTTTGAGTGATAATGCAGAAGTGTGTACATGTAGGAGGGGACCATGTTGAAAAATAAATATGCTAGGTTTTCTAAAACTGACTCCTTCTACCCTAGGCCACGAACTTATCAATCACCCCTTGTATAGGAAGGATGTGGAAGCAAGAATGCAGAGGGGGTTTACCAGGATAGAAAAATAGAGGGTTATGCAGGAGGGAACATTTAGGTTGATCTTGGAGATGATTCCACATCAGTACAACCTCGTGGGCTGAAGGACCTGTACTGTTCAATGTTCTAGTAACTCACATCTGACTAACGTTATTAAACCTGCCATGTTTCAATGAAATTTTCGGTTTAGGGTTTTGTTCTACCTGTCTGTAACATGATGGCACAGTGGGGAACTCACAAAGTCACCTCACAAAGGTGATCTGCGGAGTAACCAAGCGAGACACTGAATTTGTTTTTCCTGTGCCACTCTAATTGACATTTTAATTCACTAGAAGCTGGACCCAGCTCCTTCTTTTGGGCCACAGTCCCATTAGCTACCGAGATATGGGCATCAGCTGGTCTGTTGTTGTCATCAAACCTGACCTTAATGTTCCATTTTAATTGGTAGAAAATAGTTTATCTACTTTAAGTTGGAGATATATTATATTTTCCGTGTGAATCCTAAATCCTTACATAGCCTTTAAATCCACTGAATGCATATATGCCTTCGGGCACAACTTTGGATTATCAGGACCTAAGTACTTAATTCACTGTGATAGTATATTCTTAACCTCAGATTTCTGGGTAAAAACAGTGCCTTTGAAAGTGAGTACAAGCATTACCTCGTCTCTGCCAAACAGCACCTATCCGGTCAATATTTTTATAGGAGCTCAGTTGCCAGTTTAACACAACAAGCTTCCACAGGCAATATACTCAATGGCAACAGGCATTCTGGGTGTCAACAGTCGAATTCAAACCATTTTTTAAAATCTGTCAATCAGCTTCCAACCGTTGCAACTGTCATTTGTCGTTACCCCCTCTGTTCTCCTGCTCCTCATCATATCCTCTTACACCTCTCACTGTCCAGAAACTGAAACTCTGCCCTGTGCTGACCCGCCTCTGGTGTCTGACCCTGCTCCATTAAACATCCAACTTAACATTCCACATTCTGTTTTCAGACTTTCGAGCATACTCTCTATTCCAACAACCCTGTTGTGTGGGACACTGCCCTATGGAAGCAGTGAAAGTGACCCATAATGTTGAAATGGGCAGGGAATAAGGTGGTTAATTAACAATTGTATTCTTTCTCAGCCCAGAGACAGATGTAACTGCAATAGGCTCGTCTTCTTCAGTCTGCAGAAAGTCATGCAGGATATAAAGGGAAAACTTTTCACTCACAGAGTGGTGACTGTTTGGAACCCATCACCACAGGGAGAGTGAGAGGTGAACAAGAAGAATTTAAAAGGACTGTCATTGAACGTAAAGACTGTCATGGACCAACTGGGTGGAGTTGACTCTCTAATGTACACTGGGTGTGTTGTAGGTTCACTGAGTACCTGAGACAGAGTTTAAAATAAAACTGATTTATTTGTCAGAGATCCAGAATATTAAACTCCAGTCCCATTAAATGTGAACATCAGCAGAAGAAACTCCTCCCAGTCCCAGTGACCAGGGTGCAGAACTGGGTGTGGTTAGCAGCAGCAATAATTACAGAGTTTGACACCAACAGTCACTTCTGAACTTGCCTTTGGAATCAGTAACTGTGATGGTTAAATATCCAGCATGCAGCTTATTTAAACCTTCTCCCCAGTGTGAACTCCGTAGTGCTTCCGAAGGTTGGATGAATGATTGAATCCCTTTCCACATTCAGAGCAGGTGAACGGCCTCTCCACAGTGTGAACTTGATAGTGTGCCACAAGGTTGCATGACTGAGAAAATCCCTTCCCACATTCAGAGCAGGTGAATGGCCTCTCTCCAGTGTGAACCCGCAGATGTTGCTTCAGGTAAGATGAGTGTATAAACCCCTTCCCACAATGTGAGCAGGTAAATGGTTTTTCCCCAGTGTGAACTCGCTGGTGTCTCAGAAGGCTAGATAACTGTGTGAATGCCTTCCCACAGTCTGAGCAAGTGAATGGTCTCTCCCCAGTGTGAACTCTCTGGTGTGCCAGTAGGTCAGATGATCGAGTGAATCCCTTCCCACAGTCTGAGCAGCGAAACGGCCTCTCCCCAGTGTGAACCCGCAGATGTACCTTCAGATGAGATGACTGACTGAATCCCTTCCCACAATGTGAGCAGGTGAATGGCCTCTCTCCCGTGTGAACTGACTGGTGTATCAGTAGGTCAGATGATCGACTGAATGCCTTCCCACATTCAGAGCAGGTGAACAGCTTCTTCCCTGTGTGAACTTGATAGTGCGCCACAAGGTTGCATGACTGAGAAAATCCTTTCCCACATTCAGAGCAAGTGAACGGCCTCTCTCCAGTGTGAACTCGCAGATGCAGCTTCAGGTGAGATGAGTGAATGAATCCTTTCCCACAATGTGAGCAGGTGAATGGTTTCTCCCCAGTGTGAACTCGCTGGTGTCTCAGTAGGCTGGATATCTGTGTGAATGCCTTCCCACATTCTGAACAGCTGAACGGCCTCTCGCCAGTGTGAACTCTTTGGTGTGCCAATAGGTCAGATGATCGAGTGAATCCCTTCCCACAGTCTGAGCAGGCGAACTGCATCTCCCCAATGTGAACTGACTGGTGTGACTATAGGTGGATTGACAGAGTGAATCCCTTCCCACAGTCTGAGCTGGTGAACAGTTTCTCACGTGTTTACTCGGTGTTGAGTCTGTAGATGGGATGACTGAGTGAATCGCTTCCCAGTCTGAACAGAGAACACTCTCCCCAGTGAGAACTTTCTCATGTGTCAGCAGATCAGATTATCGAATAAATCTCTTCCCATACATGGAACAATTGAACAGTCTGTTTCCTTGTGACTCACTGGTGTGTCTGTGGATCGGCTGAGTGAGCGAATCTCTTCTTACAGATGGATCAAATGAATGGCCTCTCACTGCTGTGAAATTTCTGTTGTATGATCAGCTTGGATGACAGAATGAATCGCTTCCCGCAGACAGAACAGACCAACAAATGCTGGTGTGTTCTCAGCACCCCGGTTCCAGTGGACTCACTGAGTTCAAAGAAAAAACTTCATTTCAGACACAAAGCACATTTCCTGCTGGGATGAGACACTTCTTCATCTCCTAGGATCAACAACAGGTATATTGGTGTTACAAAGGAAATGTGTGGTCACTCCTTAAAGATCTGGATAGGGACATTGGAACTGACGTGGTGCTGTTCTTGAGATTCCTGCACACAAATTCTTTGCGGTTTCTCACCTGTAAAAAGACTTACAAGACACATCAATGGGTAAGGATAGCATTACAGATGAGATCATTTCAGTTTCCATGCTGAAGTCTGACATCACACTGTTACAGCGAGGTTCAACTCAAGTTGGAGGAACAACTCTTGATCTAACTGAGCATGGATCAGGCACCTGGACTGACCATCCAGTTCTCTAACTGTATTTTCTGTCTGTATCACAATGGACCATTCCTACCCATCTTCAGTCTGTGACGTGGCTCAGTCTGTCTCTCTCCATTGGTATTATTTCAAGATCTGGTCATGTCCCACAGCGCTACAAGAGCACATATTACATAGCTTTCTCTTTTTTCTTTTCAAATCTTTTTACTGTATATACAGGAAAAATAACATGAGTACATCAAAGTAACAACACTTACAATGCCTTAAAAAAACCATTATCTTAAAGATTGAAAACAAATTTAGTGATAACAAAAAAAACCTACTAAGCAGAAAAGTGAGAAAAAAAGAGAACCCATTAGGTGTACTACCCCGGAGTTATGCGTCATACAAAAAGCTTCTAAAAATAAACATCAAACCACCAGCAACAAAAGAAAATATACTAAAAAAATTTACAATTAGATTGTGGAAAAATTGTATCAATTTTTGTATCTCGTCCTAGAGATGCTGCCTGGCCTGCTGTGTTCACCAGCAACTTTTATGTGTGTTGCCTGAAATTCCAGCATCTGCAGATTTCCTCGTGTTTGCATTTTTAAAAATGCTTAATTGTATGTTTGCTAATTGCTAATAGAGGATCAAAATAAGGAATTTGACTCTTTGGAGCAATCATTGGAGGTGTGGGCACTTCACACAAGTATAACAATTCCATCTGGGGTCTCAGGCTGGCAGCAATTGTTTTGTTTTGATTTAGTATCAATTTTTGCTGCTACATTTTGTCAGCAAAGATTTCAACAGTTATACCAAACGAATAGCAGCTTGTGGCAAGTACAACCTTTTTTTGTCGTTCACACTGTGTGTTTGGTTTGAAACATAATTTTGAAGAGGCCAAAGAGGCCAGAGGCTCAACAATCTCCTCCCTCGCTTCCCACAGTAGCCTGGGGTACATCCTGCCTGGTCCTGGTGACTTATCCAACTTGATGCTTTCTGAAAGCTCCAGCATATCCTTTTCTTTACTACCTACATGCTCAAGCTTTTCAATCCGCTGCAAGTCATCCCTACAATCGCCAAGATCCTTTTCCGTAGTGAATACTGAAGCAAAGTATTAATTAAGTACCTCTGCATCTCCTCCGGTTCCATACACACTTTTCCACTGTCACACTTGATTGGTCCTGTTCTCTCACGTCTCTTGCTCTTCACCTACGTGTAGAATGCCTTGGGGTTTTCCTTAATCCTGTCCGCCAAGGCCTTCTCATGGCCTTCTGGCTCTCCTGATTTCATTCTTAAGCTCCTTCCTGCTAGCCTTCTAATCTTCTAGATCTCTATCATTACCTAGTTTTTTGAACCTTTCGCAAGCTCTTTTCTTTTTGACTAGATTTACAACAGCCTTTGCACACCACAGTTCCTGTACCCTACCATCCCTTCCGTCTTATTGGAACATATCTACACAGAACCCCACACAAATATCCCCTGAACATTTGCCGCATTTCCTCCATATGCTTCCCTGAGAACATCTGTTTCCAATTTATGTTTTCCAAGTTCCCGCCTGATAGCCTCATATTTCCCCTTAGTCCAATTAAACATTTCCCTAACTTGTCTGTTCCTATCCCACTCCAATGCTGTGGTAAAGGAGATAGAATTGTGATCACTGGTAAAGGAGGTAGAATTGTGGCTGCCTAGGGAGTTCATGGCTGTTATCATCACAGCGGTGTACATTCCACCACAGGCTGATACTGACCTGGCTCTCAAGGAACTGTACGAGACCATCAGCACCCTGGAGACTGTACTCCCGAAGGCTGCCTTCATCGTCACCGGTGACTAGAATAGAGTGTTGCTGACTAAAGTCTCTGTGAAGTTTTGCCAATACATCCAGGTGAGCACACAGGGAGATAGCACACTCGACCACTGCTACCCTCCCTTCTGCAATGCTTACAAAGCGCTCCTTCGCCTGCCATTTGGAAAATCAGATTATTCCTCCATCTTGCTGCTGCCAAAGTACACGCAGAAGCTGAAACAAGAGGCAGCCATAGTTAAAACTGCCCACTGTTGGTCCAACCAATCGGTCTCCATGCAACAGGACTGCTTTGATAACGTCAACTGGAATGTTTTCCATGTTGAGGATGTCTGCAAGTTCACGAATGGGGTCATGAGTTTCATCCAGAAGTGCATCAAGGATGTTATCCCCCAGAAATCAGCCAGGGTCTATCCAAACCAGAAACCCTAGATCAACTGTTCTGTGCGAGCAGCACTTACCGTGCAACACAGAGCTTACGTTGCCAGTAATTAGCAGGAGCTCAAGAAATGCAGCTACGACCTCAAGTCATCAAGGCAGCAAAACAACAATAATCAGACTTGCATGGTCTGTACACACCGGCAGTGTGGTGAAAAAGGCACAGCAACGCCTCTTTCACCTCAGACGGTTGAAGAAGTTTGGTATGGGCCCCCAAATCCTAAGAACTTTCTACAGGGCCACAATTGAGAGCATCCTAACTGCCTGCATCACTGCCTGGTATGGGAACTGTACTTCCCTCAATCGCAGGACTCTGCAGAGAGTGGTATCGACAGCCCAGCGCATCAGTAGATATGAACTTCCCACTATTCAGGACATTTACAGAGACAGGTGTGTAAAAAGGGCCCAAAGGATCATTGGGGACCTGAATCACCCCAATCACAAACTGTTCCAGCTGCTCATCCAAAAAACAGTACCGCAGCATAAAATCCAGGACCAACAGGCTCTGGGATAGCTTCTTCTATCAGGCCATCAGACTGCACAATTCATGTTGACACAACTGTATTTCTATTTTATATTGACTATCCTGTTGTACATACTATTTATTATTAATTACTATAAATTGCACATTGCACATTTAGATGGAGACATAACGTAAAGGTTTTTACTCCTCATGTATATGAAGGATGTAATGAAGTCAATTCAATTCAATACAAACTTTGTACTCTCAAAATTTCACTTTTGAAGGCCTCCACTTACAAGTACACCTTCGTCAGAAAACAGCCTGTCCCAATCCACACTTGGCAGATCCTTTCTGATACCATCAAAATTGTCTTTCTCCAATTTAGAATTTCAGCCTGTGGACCAGATCTTTTTCCATGTTTACCTTGCAACTAATGACATTATGATCGCTAGATGCAAAGTGTTCCCTACACAAACTTCTGTCACCTGCACCGTGTCATTCTTGAATAGCAGATTAAGTATCATACTCTCTCTCTGACACATTTTGACCAAGTTTATCCCGTCTAGTCCTTTTACAGTATGGGAATCCCAGTTAATATGTGGAAAGTTAAAATCACCTACTATAACAACCTTTTGTTTCTTGCAATAGTCTGTGATCTTTTTACAAATTTGCTCCTTTAATCCCTTGGACTACTGGGTAGTCTGTAATATAACCCCACTAATGTTGTCATACATTTCTTATTCCTCATTCCACACATAATGCCGCACGAGTTCTCTAGTCCGTCCTGCTGTGACATTTTCCCTGACTAGTAACGCCACCCCTTTCCTTTAATCTCTCCCGCTCTTTTATGTCTAAAACAATGGAACCCCTGAATATTGAGCTGCCAGTCCTATCCTTCCAACATCCAAGCCTGATTAATGGCTACAAAATAATTCCAGGTGTTGAGCCATGTCCTGAGCTCCACTGCCTTTCCTGCAACTCTTCTTGCATTGAAATATACGTGGATCAGGACACTAGTCACACCATGCTCAAACTTTTGATTTTCGATGTTATCTGAGGCCTTAACAACCTCTGTCAACACAAGAAGGAAGAACAATAAACTGTTGGTTGGGGGGGAGGGGAGTTTACCTACAGCTTTTTTGCCCTCTCTGACTGAAGCTTCAAAATCTCCATACCAACTTTGTCCACGCTATTGATAGCCGCTCTGCTTCCCCACTTTAATTTGCTCTTGACAATCAATCTTCTGATTGCCTGCTGCTCAAAGTTCCAAACTGCCAAGAGTTGCTGCCTTTTTTATTCAATTGGCAAACCTGAGTGACCTACGTCTTCTCAGGCTTTGAATATGACATGAGTTGAACATGCCTGCTAATATGAAGATTCTTGTAAATAAATTACCCAATGAACTTAGAAAAGAATGAAGATCAGCAAAGTATGAACTGCAAAAAGGCACAACCTTAAGGTTAATTTCACTGACGATGTTGACTTTATTGAAAGGCAAGTAAACATTGTTACACACCCAGTGTTTGGGAAGGTATACAAAGCTACATCCCAGTAGTAAGTAAAGGTGTGAATAAAACTGGATGACAAATTCAGTCTAAGGCTACTGGAGGCATTTTGCCACCACTGTGACTGCTGTGAAGGGAAAGTAAGGCTGAGTCCAGAACTAACGATAAGTTTTGTCTATTCTGCCAAGGTGAACATACTTTTTTTATCCATGCTCCAAACTGATGAAAAAGGTTCAGAAAGAGAAGTATGCTTCTGAAAGAAAATTGTGTCTACTTTGCTTGCTTGTGTCGGGGACACATCAGCAAGGATTGCAAGATTCACCTTTCATACAAGGTATGCGAGGGCAAACAACCCAGTATACTTCCTATTCACTCCGTTAAAAAGAGTGCAACTTTGAAACAAACACAACAGCGAGTAATGCCCTGGTAACTAATGGCCTTATGGGGGCTGGTGATCATGATTGTAAACTTACTGTAATTCCAGATCAGGTGAAGTCTAAGAAGAGTATCAAGATGGTGGGTACTTATGCTTTCCAAGATCAAGGAAGCACAGTGAGTCTCATGAACAAGCTCAACCTGATAGGAAAAGAACACACAGTCTTTTATGCACCTTGAGTCAAGAGAATGTCAACAGCTACATTGTTTCAGGATTGGAAGTAGCTGGCTTGGATGGTGAAAGCTATTGTGAACTGCCTAACATCTATACACAGGAAAGTATGTCTGTCCAGAAAGGGAACATTCCTCGTCAGAGATCTTCAAGAATGGTCTCACCTGAAACCTGTTTATTTGCTGCAATTCAACAGCTGATAGAGATGAATATGCCTAAGGTGTTTGAGCTGTTGCAAGTGATTCAGTGTTAATAATGGACCCTATGCAATCAGAACAATGGTAGGTTGGGACTCCAGTTTTGCACAGATGAGCTTTGGCAGCAGAGGTTCAAAACAAATTTTCCTGAATGCAGTTATGAGGGACAACCTGGTTTGGCAGAAGATCACTGCTTACCAAAGAGGACATTTGTGTAAATTCTGCGATTCAGGTGAGTTGAGACATTTTCATTCTCTCATTGCCACAGTCAGAAGTTTCTGCCTGCTTCAAAAGGGCAAAAATCATACCAGTGCCCAACTTGCTCTGCTCTTCCTGGGTGATGAAGTGCTTTGAGAGGTTAGTTATGGCTAGAATTAACTCCTGTCTCAGCAAAGACCTGGGCCCACTGCGATTTGCCAATCACCACAATAGGTCTATGCAGGTGTGATCTCACCAGCTCTTCACGCAACCTTGAATACCTTGACAATACTTCTGTCAGGATACTGTTTCTTGACTACAACTCAGCGTTCAACATGAGTGGAGTCGGAGTGGTGATCTTGAGGTCTTAGGACTTTGAGGCTTCAGTCAGAGAAAGGAAAAATAGAAAAGCTCAAGGTGGAAGTTTTTCTTCTTCCCATCTTTATATTTGCTCAGCTAGGACAGCAGAGATGCCAGATGGGGCAGTGAAACGCTCCTGTTGCAGAATAGAACATAGAATAGTACAGCACAGCACAGGCCTTTCGGCCCACAATGTTGTGCCGACCCTTAAACCTTGCCTCCCATATACCCCCCCCACCTTAAATTCCTCCATATACCTGTCTAGTAGTCTCGTAAACTTCACTAGTGTATCTGCCTCCACCACTGACTCAGGCAGTGCATTCCACGCACCAACCACTCTCTGAGTAAAAAACCTTCCTCTAATATCCCCCTTGAACTTCCCACCCCTTACTTTAAAGCCACGTCCTCTTGTACGAGGAGTTGGCCAGAATTCATTGGAAAAGAACACTGGAAGGGATGATGACAGAGCAGTAATGACTGGAATTTCTGGAAGCAATTTGGAAGACACAGGATACATACATTCCAAAAAGGAAGAAGGATTCTGAAGGCAAGATGGCACAACCATGGCTAAAAGCCAAAGACAGGGCAGGTAATAGAGCAAAAATCAGTGGTAGGGTAGAGGACTGAGAAGCTTTTAAAAACCAACAGAAGGTGAAACTTAAAAAGTAATCAAGGTAAAGAAGGAATACAAAAGAAAGCTAGCCAATACTATTAAAGAGGATACCAAAAGTTTCTGCAGATACATAGCGTCTAAAAGTAAGGCGAGAGTGGATAACAGACTACTGGAGAACGTTGCTGGAGAGATAGTAATGGGGGAGAAGGAAACGGTGGACAAATTGTTCCAGGTGTCGGGGGCATGAATTGTGTGAAGTTACATGAACTGTGTGGATAGGAACATGAATGTACGGAAGATGGAGGGATACAGACATTATGTAGGTAGGAGAGATTTATGTTTGGGGTTGGCTCTTTAGCTGGTTCGGCACAACATCGTGCACTGTGCTGTACTGCTCTATGTTGTAACAGAATAAATATTTTGTATCAGTCTTCACTGTGCAGTATGACACTAGCAGTATGCTGGAAGTTCGAGTGTTGCAGGGACAGAAGTGAGTGAAGCTGCCATTACTAGGGAGAAGCAACACACAAAATGCTGGAGGAACTCAGCAGGCCAGGCAGCATCTATGGAAAAGAGTACAGTTGACATTTTGGGACAAGAACCTTCAGCAGGACATCCGCAGATTTTCTCTTGTTTGTGATTGGGAGAAGGTGCTTGGGAAACTGAAAGGTCTGAAGGTAAACAGTCACCCGGACCCAATAGTCTACACCTCAGGGTTCTAAAAGAGGTGGCTGAAGAGATTGTGGAGCCATTATTAATGATCTTTCAAGGACTGGAAAATTGCAAATGTCACCCCACTCTTCAAGAAGGGAGAGAGGCAGAAGAAAGGAAACTATAGGCCAGTTAGTCTGAGCTCAGTGATTGGGGTTGGGAGTCGATTATGAAGGATGAGGTCTCAGGGTACTTGGAGGCACATAATAAAATAAGCTGTAGTCAGCATGGTTTCCTCAAGGGAAAATCTTGCCTGACAAACCTGTTGAAATTATTTTAAGAAAGAACAAGCAGTACAGACAAATGAGAATTGGTTGTTGTTATGCACTTGGATTTTCAGAAGGATTTGAAAGGGAGAATAAACTACATCTGCGAAAATCCCCGCTGCACTTGGTGACCCTGTGATCTCTGTCTTGGAGGCCAACATCAGTCTGTCTTTCAGGAGGGTGACCTCCAGAAAAGGCAGGCCTCGTTGAAGTACCTGGTAACGTTCTGAAAACTTGTGCCAACCAACTGCCAGGTGTATTCAAGAACATTTTCAATCTCTCACTACTACTGTTGAAAGTTCCCACCTGCTGCAAAAGGGCATCAATTATACCAGTGCCCATGAAAAGTAGTATGAGCTTAACGGCTATCGTCCAGTGGCACTCACATCTGCAGGGATGAAACTTTTTGAGAGGTTGATTATGGCTAGGATCAACTCTAGCCTCAGGAAGGACCTGGACCCACTGTAGTTTGCCTTTCACCATAATAGGTGTATGGCAGACGTAACCTCAGTGGCTCTTCATGCAGCCCCAGATCATCTGGACATTACCAACACCCATGTCAGGATGTTGTTTGTTGACTGTAACTCAGGATTTAACACTATAATTCCCACAGTCCTGATTAATAAGCTACAGAACCTGGGTCTCTGTATCTCCCTCTGCAAATGGATCGTCGACTTCCTAAACTGAAGACCACAATCTGTGTGGATTGGTAATAACATCTCCACCTCACTGACAAATAACACCCATGCACCACAGGGGTGTGCTTAGCCCACTGCTCTATTCTCTCTACACCCATGACTGTGTGTCTAGGTATAGCTCAAATACCATCAATAAATTTGCTGATGATACCATTGTTAGTAGAATCTCAGATGGAGACAAGAGAGCGTACAGGTGTGAGATATACCAGCTATTTGAGTGGTGTCACAGCAACAACCTTGCACTCAATGCCAGTAAGACCCAAAAGCTGATTGTGCTCCAGAAAGAGTAAGATGAGGGAACACATGCAGTCCTGATACAGGGATCGGATTAGGAAGAGTGAGCAATTTCAAGTTCCTGGGTATCAACACCTGAGGATCTATTCTCGGCCCAACATATTGATGCAGCTATAAAGAAGATAGACAGTAGTTGTATTTCATTATGAGCTTGAGAAGATTTTGTTTGTCATCTAAAACACACAAAAACTTCTATAGATGTATTATGGAGAGCCTTCTAACTGGCAGCATTACTGGTGTGCGGGGGGGGGCGGGGGGTCTGCTACACAGGTTGGAAAGAAGCTGTGAACTCACTCAGCTCCATCATGGGCACTAGCCTCCCCAGCATCCAGTACATCTTCAAGGAGCAATACCTCAAAAAGGCAGCACCCATCATTAAGGGCCCCCATCACCCAGGACATGTGCCCTTCTCGTTGCTAACATCAGGAAGGAGGTACAGGAGCCTGAAGGCGCACACTCGATTCAGAAACAGCTTCTTCCACTCTGCCATGTGATTTCTGAATGAATGGACGTTGAACCCACGAACATTACCTCACTATATTTCCCCACTACATATTATATATATATTTACTGTAATTCAGTTTGTAAATGTATTGCATTGTATTGCTACCGCAAATAAAAACAAATATCACGACATATGCCGGTGATATTAACCTGATTCATCCGCTCATGAGCAGAACGTTCCCCAGGCCCGGGTATGGATCGTGGGGCTGACAGAGAGGGAAAGGACTGGGAATGTCCCGGGATGTGTCCGGAGCTCGCAACAACTGTCCCTCAGTCGCAATGTGAACGCCGGTGCTGACGACACTCCCACCGGGAGACCGGCTCCTACCTGCCGCCAACTCGCCACAGCTCGTCGTGCATTGTGCGCATGCGCGATTTGCAGGCCTTCGCGGAGCCGTTTACGCCTGCGCATTTGATCACTGGGTCACCAACGGCAAAGTCTGAAGCGCAGAGGTTTGTGGGTACGCATTGACGGTGTTTGCAAGCGCTGGTTCCGCGCCACATTTCTCGAAAGCTGTCAATGTTATTATGCAGAAAACTCCCACAAACAATATACTCAATGTCAACAGGCAATCCGTGTGACAACTGTCAAAATCTAACCGATTGACAATGCAGATATAAAACACAAGGGATTCTGCAGGTGCTGGAAACAAACTAGAGCAATACCCACAAAGTGCAACAGGAATTCAGCAGGTCAAGCAGCATCTAAGCAGAGGATTAAACAGTCCAGACATGGTGAAGTGTCTCTGCACAAAACGTCAACTTCCTCTCCATAGATGCTGCCTGACCCACTGAGTTCCTCCAGCATTTTGAAAATATAAACCTCTTATTCTGAGTCAATCGGTTTCCGTATGTCGCTGATCTTTCATTTGTAGCCTAATCCTCCTAGTCTGATTCCCTCGTCCTACTCCTCGTAAACTCTAGCCTCCAAAGCTTCAGAGGCTGTGTTCCTGACCCTGCTTCAACGAAGAATTACCCACCATTCTGCTGTCATACTTTAGAGGGGAGTGTTGTATTGCAACAACACTCCGTGTTCATCCGTGTTTAATAAATGTTTGGTTGTTTTTATGTAACCTGACTCGATTGATATTCATTTTGCCGGTTATGTAACAGAAATTGTGGGGGCTCGTCCAGATCTTGTTCCAAAATTTTGAGCTTAAGTGCATGTTTATTTGCCATTCTGATTTGGAAAAGGGAAATACCTGATCTTTTTTTAGTTTGATTGGTGTGTTAGTGGTATTCGGCTGCAATGAATATTGATGACTTTCTGGATTCACCTGACCCGGAGTTTTTAGCGAATGCGAGAAAACCTGTTGTATCAGACATTGCTAGGAGGTTGGATATTAAGGGAATTACGAAGAGTACCACAAAGGCCTTAATTCAAGGAAAAATCGCTGAGCGTTATATAAGTTTGAAAGCGTTTGATGATGAGGTGTTAGATAGGTTTGCAATGAGTAATCTGGAAATGCAGTTACATCTTGAACAAATAAAGTTTAAAGCAATTAGAAGCTGATTTGGAAAGAAGTCAGTTAGAAGCTGAAAATAAACAGAAGGAATTCAAGGCTAGAGAGGCCCATAAAATAAGGGAATTAAAGAAAGAGAAGCGAAAACCAGAGGAAATTTGAGCTAGAGATGGAGAAATTAAAGTCCAGAAATCATCTTCTGGTTCTAAGAAACAGTTTATTGCTAGTCGTGAGGTTATTTTGGCTCCTCCATTTAATGAAGCTGAAGTGGACAAATATTTCCAGCATTTCAAAACTATGGCTCTGAGTTTAGGGTGGCCAAAAGAGCAATGGCCAGTGATGTTACAAAGTGTAATTAGAGGAAAGGCACAACAAGTTTATACTGCTTTAAATGCTGAGCAACCACTGGGTTATGATATTGTTAAACAGCATATATTAAAGGCATATGAGCTGGTTCCGGAAGCGTATAGAGAAAGATTCAGAAATTTGAAGAAATCTGTGGAAAAAACTTATGTGGAATTTGCCTATGAGAAATCTGTGTGTTTTGAGAGATGGGTTTCCTCTAAAAATGGGAATGGGGAGTATAATAAATTAAGAGTTGATTTTACTGGAGGAATTTAAAAGGAGCATTCCTGTTGAAGTGAGAACATACTTATATGAAAGGGACACTACTACATTGCAGGAGACTGCTAAATTAGCTGATAAGTATGCTTTAAATGATATCGTATCTGTTAAATAGGGGCCGTGGGTAATTCTGATTTGATGAAGATGGACGTGAAAGCACAGAGGAACATCTGTAAAAATTACTGAAACACCTGAGATAGTTAAATTAAAGGAGCAAGCTCTTCCAGACAGTGAAATTGAAAAAGTGCCAGTAGGATATTATTTTGAAAAGGGAGTATTAATGAGAAAGTGGAGTTCGCCTATAATTCCTGCTAGTGAGGAATGGGAATTTAATCACCAGGTAGTAGTTCCTAAAGTTTATCGAAATGAGATTTTAACTGTGGCTCATAGTATTCCTTTGGGTGGTCATTTAGGGGTAAAGAAGACTAATGTGACGAAAGAGGGTTACAAAAGTACACATAGACTAAGATGTTAACTGTCCTGTGCTAGCACCAGTGGGATCAACAGTTGATCTGCCACCTGTCTTCAGGAAAGAGAGATAAGTAAGACAATGGAGCAGCATTTGGAAATGTTAATGAAGAGACGAGAGAGTTTAACGGAAGGAGACACCGGTCTGAGTATTGTCAAGACCGGCTCCTTTTGAACCCTGAACTGTTTGAAGTGTGATGGACAGGCGATACCTCAGCAGGGGGATAAAAAGGGGCAGGTTCGCTAAGACACCACACACGACACCACGACGCAACGAGACCCTGGAAGTGGTGCGCTCCCAAGTCTGTGGGAGTTTTGGAGGTCTGGTCGCGGGACCGGCCATAGACGCACAGGGTGGAAAGATACGGTCGGCGGGAACCTGGTGTGTGTCCGCCCTTGCCTGGGTGCCGGGTTCACCGCTGAAGAACGATCGTGTCTGGAACGGAGGGGTCACAGTCGGTGACCTCAGAAGACATTACAAAGGGCTCGCCCGAAAGCTAACTGCGAGGAATATCGAAGGTCTGTTTGGAATCTGATTTGCATATTCATTCGTTCTCTCGCTCTCTCTCTCTCCAACGGCACGACGGCGATTACTGCGAACTGAACTAAACTGAACTCTGTCACTTGTGATTGATCATCTTACCCCTAGACTGCGATAGAGCTTGATTGACCCTATTATCCTAGTTCTGTGTACATGTGTGTTTATTCATTGCTAACCTGTTGCATTTATATCCTTACTATTAGAGTACTGTGTTGCTTATTTCTTTAATGAAACTTTCTTAGTTCCAGTAAACCAGACTCCAACTGAGTGGTCCATTTCTGCTGGTTTGGCAACCCAGTTATGGGGTACATAACACTAGGAACAAAGTTTTTAAACATTTTTATTGGCCTAGTTTCAGAAAGGATGTGGTGACATTTTGTAGAACGTGTCATACGTGTCAAATTGTGGGTAAACCTAATCAAGTTATTCAGTGGCCCCACTGCAACCAATTCCAGCATTTGGTGAGCCGTGCTCAAAAAACATTGTAGACTGTGTAGGTCCTTTGCCAAAATCTAAAACTGGACATCAATATTTGTTAACTATTATGTACACAATGTCTAGGTTTCCAGAGGTAATACCTCTTAGGAATATAACAGCCAAGACTGTGACAAAGGCTCTTATAAAATTCTTTACTTATTTTGGTTTGCCTAAGGAAATACAATCCGATCAAGGTAGTAATTTTATGTCGGGATTGTTTCAGCAGACAGGTTATAAACTGGGAGCAAAGCAGATTATCTCATCAGCCTATCATCCAGAATCGCAAGGAGCCTTGGAGAGATTCCATTCTACTTTAAAAACTATGATTAGGACATATTGAGTGGAAAATGAAAAGGACTGGGATGAAGGTGTACATTTACTACTTTTTGTAGTAAGGGAGGCAGTACAGGAATCATTAGATTTTAGTCCTTTTGAACTTGTGTTTGGTCATAGAGTTTGAGGACCTTTGGCCTTGTTGAAGGAACAGTGGATTAATAAAGAGGTACACACTAATTTGCTAGATTATGTTTTACAATTTAAAGGAAAGTTATATAAAGCTTGTAGCTTGGCAAAGGAAAATTTAAAATTAGCTCAAGAGAAGATGAAGACTTGGTATGATAAGGAAGCTAGAATGAGGTTATTTAAGCCTGGAGATAGGGTGTTGGTTCTTTTCCCGGTGCAAATGAAACCACTACAAGCTAAATTTCATGGTCCTTATGAGATTAAATCGAAGGTAAATGATGTGGATTATGTGATAAAAACCCCAGATCGAAGAAAGCCAACATAGCTATGTTATATAAATATGATAAAACCATATTATGAGAGAGAAGCTACTACTATGACTGTTGTGATCAATAATGAATCTGATCTTTCTAAAACCTTAATGGATGATTCATCTGAAACTCATTTTAAACCCAACATTATTTCAACTAGGTTACCAAATTCAAAAATTCTGGAAAATATTGATGAGAAGTTAGCTCATTTACAACCAGAGCAGGGAGAGCAGATGAAACAGTTAATTTTTAAATATAGAGATTTATTTCCAGACGTTCCTAGACGAACCACCATAGCTTCACATGATGTAGATGTTGGAGATGTGAATGAACAGGGAAAAATGTGAACATGCCGAACAAGAAATTAAGTATATGTTAGAGAATGATATTATTAGACATTCTAATTCGAATTTGAGTTCACTGTATGTTATGGCGCCTAAGCCAGACAATAGTATTATATTTTGTAGAGATTACAGGAAAGTGAATGCTGTGACAAAAACTGATACATATCCAATCCCTAGGGTAGGTAATTGTGTGGATAAAGTTAGACAAGTCAAATTCCTTACGAAGATTGATTTGTTAAAAGGTTATTGGTATGTTCCATTGATGGATAGAGGTAGAGAGATTTCTGTATTTGTAACCCCATTTGGGTTGGATGAATATAATGTTCTTCCATTTGGGATGAAGAATGCACCAGGTACTTTTCAGAGGATGATTAATAGTGTGATTCATGGATTAAAAGATACAGATGCCTATATTGATGATTTAGTTACAGGAAATAATACGTGGAAAGCACATATTACTGCGGTGAAGAAACTATTTGAGGGACTTTCAAAAGCTAACTTAACTATTAACTTAGCTAAAAGTGAATTTGGCCATGCCACAGTGACTTACCTTGGTTATGTTGTGGGTCAAGGAAAATTAGCTCCTGTTCAAGCAAAAGTTCAGGCAATTTTAGAAGTATCCACTCGAACTGGTAAGAAAACTCTCAGAAGATTCTTGGGTATGGTAGGATATTACAGAAAATTTTGTAAGAATTTTGCGAGTATTGCTCTTCCATTAACTAATCTCTTGAAGAAAAATGAAAAGTTTGTTTGGACAGAGTCTTGTCAGGAAGCATTTGATAAATCGAAAACTATAATATGTAGTCAACCTGTACTCAAATCTTCTGACTTTGAAAAACCATTTTTGTTAGCTGTAGATGCTAGTGATGAAGCTGCAGGAGCAGTGTTATTTCAAAGAGATGATGGTGATGAAGTTGATCGTCCAGTAGCTTATTTTTCTAAGAAATTTAATGTCTGTCAAAGAAATTATTCAAAATAGAAAAGGAATTATTATCTCCTGTATTAGCTTTATAACATTTTGAAGTGTATCTTAGTACTACTCATAAAGCACTCACAGTTTATACCGATCATAATCCATTATCATTTTTGAGTAAGATGAAAATCAAAAATAGAAGATTATTAAATTGGAGTTTAATGTTACAGGAGTACAATGTTTTGATCACTCATATTAAAGGTAAAGATAATGTGATTGCTGATTGTCTATCTAGATGTTAAATGTACAATGAAAATTTTTGTTATGGAGTGGTATTTTAACATTTGTAACACTCCTACTGTATATTAGTTTGTAAAGTGCTGAAAGACAATACTGTGCATATTGTGTATGTTGTAAATTTTATGCCTTTGTATTTTTTGTGTAAATTATTAATAGTTAAAATTTTGTTCCTTAAGAGACCAATTTTCTTTTTGGAGGGAGGTGTTACATACCTCAAGGAGATCTTGTGACTTTCTTGTGAGAATGATGTAATGGTCTTTTGGAGGTCACCTGATGTAATTTTCCCACCGATGTGAGGTCACGTGATGACATGTTCACCATGGGTATAAAAGGGAAGACCCCTGGTGACGCAGTTAGTTTTCCAGCTAGAACGTTAGTCAGTGTCTCCGTTCCATTGCGTATTTGTTTTATGACGCAGTTTCATTTTTAAAACGGAGTGTTACATTCTATTGTAAGGTACAATAGTGCTGGATTGGCAGTTTACCCATTTCTGCCAGATTTGTTGATGTACCTTTTCAGTAGTATTGGAGAGTGAAGACTTTATCGAAGTACAGGATACGAAGGATTAAGAGAAGTCAGTAATGTTCGGCAGTTTATTAAAGGATCGACCTTATTGAGTCTTCATTGAAGAAGTAGCGACCTGCATGGAAGATAACTCCTGCCAAAAGAAAAAGGTAGTTCATGCAGGATTCACTCACCAGAAGAAAAGTCAGTTGTTTTAAGCTGTTTATTTCCCTCATCATGAATCCTTTGGACAGAACCAGCAGGAAAGTCATGTCTATGAAGAAATCCTTCTCCAGAGAAGTCTCTCCCAATTGAATGTATAAATCTGTTGAACTTTCGAATTTACCATTTCAAGAACTGTATTTGACTTTACCGCTTTAAGAACTGTTTTTGCATTTATCGCTTTAAGATCCAGTACCAAGTGGTGATTTGTTGAATGGCCGCATAGCAGTTAACTTCCAGTTAAGGTTTTCATTTGTTTTTTTTTTAATTGTTTATCCGTGTTTAATAAATGTTTGGTTGTTTTTATATAACCTGACTTGATTGATATTCATTGTTGCCGATTACATAACAGACCCTATTGTACCTCTACCACTGTCACTGGCAGTGCATTCTATGCACCCACCACTCTCTGTGTGAAGAACTTACCCTGACATCTCCTCTGTACCTACTTCTGAGCACCTTAAAACTGTGCCCTCTCATGTTAGCCATTTCAGCCCCGGGAAAAAGCTTCTGACTGTCCACATGATCAATGCCTCTCATCATCTTATACACCTCTATCAGGAAACCTCTCATCCTCCTTCACTCCATAGAGAAAGGCCAAGTTCACTCAACCTATTCTCATAAGGCATGCTCCCCAATCCAGGCAACATCCTTGTAAATCTCCTCTGCACTCTCTCTATAGTTTCCATATCTTTCCTGCAGTGAGGCGACCAGAACCAAAACAGTGGGGTCTTTAATATTTAACATACTTTAACATTTTTCCTTGGCCCAGAGCCCTGAGGAATGAGGAATATTTGGGACAAAACCCCAGTGAACTCACCTTCTTCTGCAGTTTGCAGAAAGCCATAGAGGAAATTCAAAGTAAACCTCTTCACCCACAGACTGGTGACCATTTGCAGCCTGACATTATAGGGTGAGTGAGAGGTGGATAACAGTGATAGTTTTTTAAAAAACAGATTGGAATAGGAGCACAAGTAGGAACTAGCTGGATCAAGTGGTCTCTCTACTGTACATTGGCTGTGCGACAGGGACAGGAAGCACCTGAGATGCAGGATTTGAAATAGAACTGATATATTGTCACAGATCCACTATATTAGACATCAGTTTATTTTAAGACTAACATCAGGAGAAGAAACACCTCCAATGCTCAGTGACCAGGACCCACACCTGGGCATGATGAGCTGCCGCAATATCTGCAGATCTGACATTGACAGTCCCTTGTGAACTTTCTAGCTGAATTCAGTCACCCTGATGGTTAAGTTAATAAAGAGCTCATCTGAACTTCCTCCCTGATGTGAAGTTGCTGGCTTTTCAGCATTTGAGATGGTAGAATAAATTTCTTTGCTGATGCAGGACACTAAGTTTGTCCTCTACGTATTGTGAACACTAGAGCCTCACAAAGTGGGTTAACTGAATAAGTCTCTTCCCACACTAAGAAAAGGTGTGAACCTACACTAATAGAAAGAGACAAACTGAGCCAAGTGTAACGACTAACAAAAGAGAATTGGCAGAGGCTGGAAATCAAAGTAACACATAAAATGCTGAAGGAACTTAGCAGCCAGGCAGTATCTTTGGAAAGGAATAAACAGTCGACATACTGGGCCGAGACCCTTCGTCGGAACTGATATGCTGTTGTGTTTGAGATTCCAATACAGAAATTCTTTTCCTTTTGTACCCTGTAAAATGTTTGAAAAGGTCCATAAGACCATAAGACCATAAGACAAAGGAGCAGAAGTAGGCCATTCAACCCATCGAGTCTGCTCCGACATTTTATCATGAGCTGATCCATTCTATCCTATTTAGTCCCACTGCCCCGCCTTCTCACCATAACCTTTGATGCCCTGGCTACTCAGATACCTATCAATCTCTGCCTTAAATACGCCCAATGACTTGGCCTCCACTGCTGCCCGTGGCAACAAATTCCATAGATTCACCACCCTCTGACTAAAAAAATTTCTTTGCATTTCTGTTCTGAAAGGGTGCCCTTCAATCCTGAAGTCATGCCCTCTCGTACTAGACTCCCCCATCATGGGAAACAACTTTGCCACATCCACTCTGTCCATGCCTTTTAACATTCGAAATGTTTCTATGAGGTCTCCCCTCATTCTTCTAAACTCCAAAGAATACAGTCCAAGAACGGACGAATGTTCCTCATATGTTAACCCTCTCATTCCCGGAATCATTCTCGTGAATCTTCTCTGTACCCTCAGGTCAATGGGAGAAAGACAATATTTCAGTTGAAATAGTATTAGTCTTTATGATATCACACTGATGCAGTGAGGCCAAACACAGTTTGAAGGAACAACACCTCACTTCTAACTGGGAATAGTTCAGACATCCAGACACAACATCAACATTATCTGTCTTCCTCTCTGTATCAGAATGGGTCTTTCCTGCCCTTTGTCAATCTGTGACTTGGCTCTGTTTGTCCTTTCATTAGTATAGCTTCACATTCTGGGCATGTCCCATAGACCTAAGAGCCTACAGTATGTACACGGCTGCTTCTGGAGACATTCTGATTATTGTGACCTTACTGGCATTTGGCGGTGGTAAATGCAGAGTCAGCAAAACCATTGAAGCCCAGGAGTAGATGATTCGGCTTTCTTGTTGCGGATTGACACTGTGTGGCACTTTTGTGGTGTGAATGCGACTGGTCACTTGTTATTCAATATGTGCCTAGAGAAAATAAAAGAAAAACATGGTCTCAGTGCCAGAGAGTCAGAACTACAGGATGTTGAACAAAGGTGATTTCCTCAATGAGCAAAGGTAACACAATGATTTTGTTGACTGTCCATTTCTCTCCATAGACACTGCCTGACTCACCCAGTTCCTGCAGTGTTTGTGTGTGGCTGGAATAATTTTCAGACAGGAAGGAGATAACTTTTGGAGTACCCAGTGATCAGTTCTTGACCACAGTTGTTCACAGGATAATGACCGTGAGGAGGGGATGAGATGCAAGATGTCCAAGTCTGCTGATGTCACAGAAACAGTGGAAAAAATCTGATGACGATTCTACATCAAGTGGTTCAGAAGGTAGCTTTAAGCTGCATGGGTGCACAGCAGCACAGTAACTGAAATGCTCCCACATGCCACGCTCTTTTATATAATGTTGATTTAACTTTGAAATGATTAGCGTTAACTATCCTTGATGATGTTTTAGAAGACCAAGCATCTCTTTGAAAGTTCCTTCAGAAAAAGTGTTTGAATACAACTGAAGGATTGCAGAATGCAAAAGCGATTATTTGTAGCATGCTGGAATGTGTCTGGCCTATCAATAACACCCATCAGGGTCTTCTAACTTTGCAGATTCTTGACTATCCACAATGATTCTACATCTTCCAATCTTATATCACCTCTTTCCAAAGATTTGATTTCATTTTTTTAACACCAGAGCCACTCCTGCTCTGCCTTTCTATCTGTCCTTTCAATAACTTGTATATGCAGGGACATTAAGCTCCCAACTGCAATTGTCTTTCAGCCACAACTCTGCAGTGCCCCAACATCATACCTGCAAATCTCTAACTGCGTTACAAGATAATTCACCTTATTCTGTATACCGTATGAAGGATGAACAAGTGGCTGAGGAACTGGTGTAGGGGGCAGGGTTTCAGATTTCAGGATAATTGGGACCTCTTCTGGGGCAGGTGGGACCTGTACAAGAGAGATGGGTTACACTTGAACTACAGGGGGAGCAATATCCTTTCAGGGAGGTTTGTTAATGCTATTGGGGAGGCTTTAAACTAGATTTGCAGGGGGATGGGAACCACAGTACCAGAGCTGACAGTGTGGCTGGGGTGAAAATAAATGATGTTAAAAGTTCAAGCAAATCCACTAATAGAAAGGTTGTGAGTGGTGGTAAAAATCTTCTGAGGTGTATATATTTCAATGCAAGGAGTATTGCGGGGAAGGCGGATGAGTTGAGGGCGTAGATTGACATGTGGAATTATGACGTTGTAGCAATTAGTGAAACTTGGCTACAGGAGGGGCAGGACTGGCAGCTTAATATTCCAGGGTTCCGATGTTTCAGATGTGATCGAGGCAGAGGAATGAAAGGTGGGGGAGTGGCATTGCTTGTTAGGGAAAATATTACAGCAGTGCTCAGGCAGGACAGATTAGAGGGCTTGTCTACTGAGTCCTTGTGGGTGGAGCTGAGAAACAGGAAAGGCATGGCCATATTAGTAGGATTGTATTACAGACCACCCAATAGTCAAAGAGAATTGGAAGTGCAAATCTGCAGAGAGATAGCAGGCAACTGCAGGAAACATAAAGTTGTGGTGGTAGGGGATTTTAATTTTCCATATATTGATTGGGTCTCCCATACTGTTAGGGGTCTAGATGGTTTAGAGTTTGTAAAATGTGTTCAGGAAAGTTTTCTAAATCAATATATAGAGGGACCAAGTAGAGGGGATGCAATATTGGATCTCCTGTTAGGAAACGAGTTAGGACAAGTGACAGAAGTCTGTGTAGGGGAACACTTTGGTTCCAGTGATCATAACACCATTAGTTTCAACTTGATCATGGACAAGGATAGATCTGGTCCTAGGGTTGAGGTTCTCAACTGGAAGAAGGCCAAATTTGAAGAAATGAGAAAGGATCTAAAAAGCGTGGATTGGGACAGGTTGTTCTCTGGCATGGATGTGATCGGTAGGTGGGAAGCCTTCAAAGCAGAAATTTTGAGAGTGCAGAATTTGTATGTTCCTGTCAGGATTAAAGGCAAGGTGAATAGGAATAAGGAACCTTGGTTCTCAAGGGATATTGCAACTCTGATAAAGAAGAAGAGGGAGTTGTATGACGTGTATAGGAAGCAGGGAGTAAATAAGGTGCTTGAGGAGTATAAGAAGTGCAAGAAAATACTTAAGAAAGAAATCAGGAGGGCTAAAAGAAGACATGAGGTTGCCTTGGCAGTCAAAGTGAAGGATAATCCAAAGAGCTTTTACAGGTATATTAAGAGCAAAAGGATTGTAAGGGATAAAATTGGTCCTCTTGAAGATCAGAGTGGTCGGCTATGTGCGGAACCAAAGGAAATGGGGGAGATCTTAAGTAGTTTTTTTGCGTCTGTGTTTATGAAGGAAACTGGCATGAAGTCTATGGAATTAAGAGAAACAAGTAGTGAGATCATGGAAACTGTACAGATCGAAAAGGAGGAGGTCCTTGCTGTCTTAAGGAAAATTAAAGTGGATAAATCCCCGGGACCTGACAGGGTGTTCCCTCGGACCTTGAAGGAGACTAGTGTTGAAATTTCAGGGGTCCTGGCTGAAATATTTAAAATGTCGCTGTCTACAGGTGAGGTGTCGGCGGATTGGAGCGTGGCTCATGTTGTTCCGTTGTTTAAAAAAGGATCGAAAAGTAATCTGGGAAATTATAGGCCAGTAAGTTTAACATTGGTAGTAGGTAAGTTATTGGAGGGAGTACTAAGAGACAGAATCTACAAGCATTTGGATAGACTGAGACTTATTAGGGAGAGTCAACATGGTTTTGTGCGTGATAGGTCACGTTTGACCAATCTATTGGAGTTTTTCGAGGAGGTTACCAGGAAAGTGGATGAAGGGAAGGCAGTGGATATTGTCTACATGGGCTTCAGTAAGGCCTTTGACAAGGTCCCGCATGGGAGGTTAGTTAGGAAAATTCAGTCGCTAGGTATACATGGAGAGGTGGTAAATTGGATTAGACATTGGCTCGATGGAAGAAGCCAGAGAGTGGTGGTAGAGAATTGCTTCTCTGAGTGGAGGCCTGTGACTAGTGGTGTGCCACAGGGATCAGTGCTGGGTCCATTGTTATTTGTCATCTATATCAATGATCTGGATGATAATGTGGTAAATTGGATCAGCAAGTTTGCTGATGATACAAAGATTGGAGGTGTAGTAGACAGTGAGGAAGGTTTTCAGAGCCTGCAGAGGGACTTGGACCAGCTGGAAAAATGGGCTAAAAAATGGCAGATGGAGTTTAATACTGACAAGTGTGAGGTATTGCACGTTGGAAGGACAAACCAATGTAGAACATACAGGGTTAATGGTAAGGCACTGAGGAGTGCAGTGGAACAGAGGGATCTGGGAATACAGATACAAAATTCCCTAAAAGTGGCGTCACAGGTAGATAGGGTCGTAAAGAGAGCTTTTGGTACATTGGCTTCTATCAATCAAAGTATTGAGTATAAGAGCTGGAATGTTATGATGAGGTTGTATAAGGCATTGGTGAGGCCGAATCTGGAGTATTGTGTTCAGTTTTGGTCACCAAATTACAGGAAGGATATAAATAAGGTTGAAAGAGTGCAGAGAAGGTTTACAAGGATGTTGCCGGGACTTGAGAAACTTAGTTACAGAGAAAGGTTGAATAGGTTGGGACTTTATTCCCTGGAGCGTAGAAGAATGAGGGGAGATTTGATAGAGGTATATAAAATTATGATGGGTATAGATAGAGTGAATGCAAGCAGGCTTTTTCCACTGAGGCAAGGGGAGAAAAAAACCAGAGGACATGGGTTTAGGGTGAGGGGGGAAAAGTTTAAAGGGAACATTGGGGGGGGCTTCTTCACACAGACAGTGGTGGGAGTATGGAATGAGCTGCCAGACAAGGTGGTAAATGCAGGTTCTTTTTTAACATTTAAGAATAAATTGGACAGATACATGGATGGGAGGTGTATGGAGGGATCTGGTCCGTGTGCAGGTCAGTGGGACTAGGGAGAAAATGGCTCGGCACAGCCAAGAAGGGCCAGAAGGCCTGTTTCTGTGCTGTAGTTTCTATGGTATGGTTTCTATGGTATGTATTCAAATATAATACCTTCAGTCCTGTATTTGTCACCCTTTTCAATTTTGTCCCCTATTACACTGCACCCATCCCACTAACTGCAATTTTTCCCCCTCATCTGCCTGACCTTCCTGACAGTCTCACTATGCACTATCTCTGCTTGTAAACTAACATCTCTTCCTTTAGCCCTTTCACTCCGATTCCCATTCCCCTGCAAAATTTGTTCAAACCCTCTCCAACAGCTCTAGCAAACCTGTTCACAAGGATGTTAGTCGCCCTCAGGTTCAGGTGTAGCCTGTCCCTTTTGTATAGGTCATACCTTGAGAATCACTACCCCTGCCCTAGTTCCTCAGCTACACATTCATCTGCCAAGTCATCCTATCCTTTTCCTCACTGGCATGTGGCACAGGCAGTAATCCAGAGATTGTTACCCTGGTGGTCCTGCTTTTCAGCTTTCTGCCTTACTCTCTAAATTCTCTCTGCATGACCTCCTCTCTTCTCCTTCCTACATCATTGATACCAATATATACCAAGACTGGCACCTAACTCTCCCACTTTAGAATGTCGTGGACACAATGCAAGACATCCATACCCAGGCAGCTGAGAAACAACATACCATCTGGGTCCCTCTATTGCATCCAAAGACTTTGCTATCTACTCCTCTAACAATGGAATTTCCTGTGACCACTGCACTCTTCCTCAGCCCACTTCCCTTTTGAGCCACAGCACCAGACTCAGTGCCAAAGACCCGATCCCTGGTAAGGTTTGCCCACCAACAGTATCCAAAGTGGTACACTTGTTATTTAGAGCAAGAGCCACAGGGCTGTTCTATACCTGCTCCTGTTTCCCTTTCCTCTCCTGGCAGTCACAAATTCACCTGCCTCCTGCACCCTAGCGATGACTACCTCCCTGTAGCATCTAACTATCATCTCCTCAGTTTCCCATATGAGCCAAAGGTCATCGATTTGTAGCTCCAGTTCCTTAACATGTTCTCTGAGGAACTGCAGCTCGGTGCACCTGCAGCAGATGTGGAATTCGCAGATCTCACACAAAGAACAAACCTCAGCCCCTGGAGCCATTCTTACTGCCCTAACGATACACTTACAGATGAAGAATGAACAAGAAAAAGCTGACCAGATACTTAGGTCGCCCATGCCTGTTGAGCCAAGGCCAAAATTCTCTCCTCTCTAACACTGCCACACTCCAACAATGGCCGCTTCACCTGTCCCTGCCTTATTTTTATTTGACCTTGCTAATGAATCGCAAACTCTGATTGGCTGTTGCTCTAGCTCTGAAAAAACAGCTAGTTGCATTGATTTTTAAAGCTTTCTGCTCAATCTGGGTGAAGACTGTTACTTTTGCCTCTGTTGCCCACTTTCAATCTCCTACTTTCTCCCTGTAACCCTTCACGGCCTTACTAATCAAGAACCTATCAAACTCCACTTTAAATATACTCATTGACTTGGCCTCCACAGCTGGCCGTTGCATTAAATTCCACAGATTCACTTTTACCTGGCTAAAGAAATTCCTCCCCATTCTGAAGTGATGTCCTATTCTGAGGCTGTGCCTCTGGTCCTAGATTGCACCACTATAGGAAACATCCTCTCCACATCTACTCTATCTGTGCCCTCTAGTCCTGGACTCCCTCACTATAGGAAATATCCTCTCCACATCCACTCTATCTGTGCCCTCTGATCCTGACTCCCCCACCATAGGAAACATCCTCTCCATGTCCATGCAGGGGTTCCTAACCTTGTTATCCCATAGACCAATACCATTAATCAAGGGGTTCTTGGACCCCAGATGGGCTTTTCAATATTGGAGAAACCACCACCCCCTTCCCCCGCATTCTTCTAAACTCCAGCAAATATAGCCCCAGAGCCATCAAATGCCCCCCATATGTTAACTTTTGATTACCGGAACGTCCTCTGGGCACTCTACAATGCCAGCATATCTTAGATAAGGGGCCTAAAACTGCTTTCAATACTCCAGTTTTTGTTTGACCAATGCCTTATAAAGCCTCTGCATTAAATACTTGCTCTTATATTCTGTTCCTTTCCAAGTGAATGCTATGATTATATTTGAGTCACTTTATGTAAACACAATCAGTCTAATCAGAATTTGAATTTATTGTGTTTTTATTGTTTTCTTTATGTATATTGTTTTTACGCTGCATCAGATCCGGAGAAACATATTCCGAAACTCACGCCAGCACTCAGTGGATGCCAGGCTCTGGAGGATCGGCAGTGGGTAGGAGTGGGGTTCCGGGTGGAGATTTCATCAAAGTGCAAGGTAAATGTTATTATCAGAGTACCCTTATGTCACCACATATAACCCTGAGATTCATTTTCCTGCAGGCATACAGCAAATCTATAGAATAGTAACTATAACAGGATCAATGAAAAATGAAATAGAGCATAGGACAACAAACTACAAATGCAAATGCAAATATAAATCAATAGCAATAAATAATGAGAGCATGAAAAAACAAGATAAAGAGTCCTTAAAGTGAGACCATCGGTTGTGGGAACACTAGAAATAGAATGAGTGTAGTTATCCCCTTTTGTTCAAGAGCCTGAGGTTGAGGAGTGGTAACTGTTCTTGAATCTGGTAGCGCGAATCTTGAGGCTCTTGTGCCTTCTACCTGATAGCAGCAGCAAGAAAAGAGCATGGCCTGAGTGGTGATGATGGATGCTGCTTTTCTATGGCAATGTTTCATGTAGATGGGCTCAATGGTTGAGAGAGCTTTACCCCGACATAGCTGGCTGAATCCATTATCTTTTGTGAGATTTTCCGTTCAAAAGCATACCAGGCTGTGATGTAGCCAGTAAATACACTCTCCACTACACATCTATAGGTTTGTCAAAGTTTTTGACGTTATGCCAAGTCTCCTTAGACTCCTAAGTAAGTACAGGCATTGTTGTGCTTACATTGCAATTACGTTTATATGATGTGTCCAAGGCAGGTCCTCTAAGATAGTCACACCCAGGAATTTAAAGTTACCGACCTCTCCATCTCTGATTCTCCAATAAAAACTGGCTCACAGATCTCTGGTTTTCTTCGCCTGAAATGCAGAATCAGTTCCTTGGTCTGATTGACATTGAGTGAGAGGTTGTTGTTATTACATCACTCAGCCAAATTTTCCATCTCCCTCCTGTATGCTGATTCATCACCTCCTTTGATACAGCCCACAACAGTGGTGTCATCAGCAAATGTGTATATGGCGTTAGAGCTGTACTTAGCCATATGGTCATAGGTGTAAAGTGGGTAAAGCAGGGGGGTAAACACACATCCCCATGGTGATCCTGCGCTGACAGAGATTGTGGAGGAGCTGTTTTTGTCAAACCAAACTGACTGGGGTCTGCAAGTGAGGAAATCCAGGATCCAATTGCACAAGGGGGTATTGAGGCCCAGGTCTTGAAGTTTACTGATTAGTTTTAAGGGGATGATGGTATTGAATGCTGGGCCTCCTGATGTATGCACCTTTGCTGTCCAGATGTTCCAGGGTTGTGTGAAGAGAATCTGATGTGGGCCTGTTGCTCCGGTAGGCAAACTGAAGTGGATCCAAGTCACCACTCAGACAGGAACTGAAATGCTTCAACACCAGCCTCTCAAGACACTTCATCACTGGATGTAAATGCCACTGAGCGATACTAATTGAGACAGTCTACCACGTTCTTCTTGGCACTGGTAGAATTGAAGCCTGCTTGAAGCAGGTAGATACCACATGCTGCCAAAGTGAGAGGTTGAAGATATCTGTGAACACAGTTGGCCGGCTCTGGCCTTCAGTACTTGGCCAGCTATTCTGTGTTTTCCTTGGATTCACTCTCCTGAAGGCAGCCTGCACATCATCTTCACATCTTGAGACTAAAGGACCAGAATCAGAATCAGGTTTAATATCACCAGCATATGTTGTGAAATGTGTTAACTTTGCAGCAGTAGTACAATGCAATACAGGATAAATATAGAAAAAAAACTGAATCACAGTAAGTTTATATGTGTATATTAAATAGCACAACTAAGTAAGTAGTACAAAAACAGAAATTAAAAAAAAGTAATGAGGTAGTGTTCATGGGTCAGTGTCCACTTAGAAATCAGATTCCAGAGGGGAAGAAGCTATTCCTGAATAATTGTGTGCCTTCAGGCTTCTTAACCTCCTTCCCCATGGTAACAATGAGAAGAGGGCATGTCCTGCTGATGGGGGTCCTTAATAATGGATTGCTGCCTTTCTGAGGCACGGCTCTTTGAAGATGTTCTGGATACTACAGAGACTACTGCCCATGATGGAGTTGACTAATTTTACAACTTTCTGCAGCTTATTTTGGTCCTGTGCAGTAGTTCCCACTGCCCCCCCCCACCCCACCCCATACCAGACACTGATGCAGCATGTCAGAATGCTCTTCATGGTACATCTGTCAAAGTTTTTGAGTGTTTTAGGGGACAAACCAAATCTTCTCAAATTCCTAATGAAATATAGCCACCGTCTTGTCTTCTTTATAATTACATCCATTTGTTAGGACCATGTTGGGTTCTCAGAGATCTTGACACCCAGGAACTTGAAATTGCTCACTCTCTCCACTTCTGATCCCTCTATGAGGACTGGTGTGAGTTCCCTCATCATACCCTTCCTGAAGTCCACAATCAGCCCTTTGGTTTTACCGACAGTGAGTGCAAAGTTGTCACTACGACATCACTCAACCAGCCAGTATGTCTCACTCCTATACGCCCTCACATCATCATCTGAGATTTTGCCAACCATGGTTGTATCATCAGCAAGTTTATAGATGGCATTTGAGCTATGCCTAGCCACACAGTCATGGGTGCAGAGAGAGCTGAGAAGTGGGATAAGCATCTATCACTTAGGTGCGACATTGTTGATTGTCAGTGAATCAGAGATGTTATTGCAACAAGTACCATAACAGACAGCATCATCAGTCGGTGAGAACCTACTCAGGGGAGCTACAAAAACACAAGTGAACAACTAAAATGTAACAATAAATGAGCTTGAACATCCCACCATAATCCCACAATTGCATTTTGAAAGAACTATAAGTAGTGTTGTCTGCTAGGGACGCTGGGACCAGTTATCAACTGTGCCCCGGAGCACGACAGTACGCCTGTCCAGTGTCCACGGAGAGAACATTCTCACCTGAAGCATGTCCGTTAGCCAGAGGTTGATTTGGAAATTGAGCTGCTGAGGGGAATGAATGTTCCTAAAGCATTGCATCCGTTGCAAGTGATTCACAGTATTAATAATTGACGTAGAACATAGAACATAGAAAACCTACAGCAAAATACAGGCCTTTCGGCCCACAAAGTTGGGCCAAACATGTCCTAACCTTAGAAATTACTAGACTTCCCCACAGCCCTCTATTTTTCTAAGCTCGATGTAACTATCCAAAAGTCTCTTAAAAAATCCTATTGTACCCGCCTCCACCACCGTTGCCGGCAGCCCATTCCATGTACTCACCACTCTCTGAGTAAAAAACTTACCCTTGACATCTCCTCTGTACCTACTCCTCAGCACCTTAAACCTGTGTCCTCTTGTGGCAACTATTTCAGCCCTGGGAAAAAGCCTCTGACTATCCACGTGATCAATGCCTCTCATCATCTTATCCACCTCTATCAGGTCACCTCTCATCCTCTGTTGCTCCAAGGAGAAAAGGCCAAGTTCACTCAACCTATTCTCATAGGGCATGCTCCCCAATCCAGGCAACATCCTTGTAAATCTCCTCTGCACCATTTCTATGGCTTCCACATTCTTCCTGTAGTGAGGTGACCAGAACTGAGCACAGTACTCCAAGTGGGGTCTGACCAGAACCCTATATAGCTGCAACATTACCTCTTGGCTCCCAAATTCAATTCCACGATTGATGAAGGCCAATACACCATACACCTTCTTACTCACAGAGTTAACCTGCGTAGCTGCTTTGAGTGTCCTATGGACTCGGACCCCAAGATCCCTCTGGTCCTCCACACCGCCAAGAGTCTTACCATTAACACTATATTCTGCCATCATATTTGACCTACCAAAATGAATCACTTCACACTTATCTGGGCTGAACTCCATCTGCCAGTTCTCAGCCCAGTTTTGTATCCTATCGATGTCCCGCTGTAACCTCTGACAGCCCTCCACACATCCACAACACCTCCAACCTTTGTATCATCAGCAAACTTACTAACCCATCCCTCCACTTCCTCATCCAAGTCATTTATAAAAATCACGAAGAGTAAGGGTCCCAGAACAGATCCCTGAGGCACTCCACTGGTGACCGACCTTCATGCAGAATATGACCTGTCCACAACCACTCTTTCCCTTCTGTGGACAAACCAGTTCTGGATCCACAAAGCAATGTCCCCTTGGATCCCATGCCTCCTTATTTTCTCAATAAGCCTTGCATGGGGTACCTTATCAAATGCCTTGCTGAAATCCATATACACTACATCTACTGCTTTTCCTTCATCAATGTGTTTAGTCACATCCTCAAAAAATTAAATCAGGCTCGTAAGGCACGACCTCCCCTTGACAAAACCATGCTGACTATTCCTAAACATATTATGCCTCTCCAAGTGTTCATAAATCTTGCCTCTCAGGATCTTCTCCATCAGCTTACCAACCACTGAGGTAAGACTCACTGGTCTATAATTTCCTGGGCTATCATCCATGCTGGGTTGAGCATCGAGCTAGCAACTTGACCTCGTAAAAAAGAAATTGCCTGCTACAGAAACATCAACAGCAAAAAGTTGATGGCCTATGCTCTTCCGTGAGTTTAAAAGGCAATTTCCTTTCTTTAACCTATCTTTTTCTTGAATAAAGGAACAACATCCACAACCCTCCAATCCTCCGGAATCTCTCCCGTCCCCACTGATGATGCAAAGATCATCACCAGAGACTCAGCAACCTCCTCCCTCGCCTCCCACAGTAGCCTGAGGTACATCTCATCTGGTCTCGGCGACTTATCCAACTTGATGCTTTCCAAAAGCTCCAGCACATCCTCTTTCTTAATATCTACATGCTCAAGCTTTTCAGTCTGCTGCAAGTCATCACTACAATCACCAAGATCCTTTTCCATAGTGAATACCGAAATAAAGCATTCATTAAGCACCTCTGCTATTTCCTCCAGTTCCATACATACTTTCCCGCTGTCACACTTGATAGGTCCTATTCTTTCACGTCTTAGCCTTTTGCTATTCACATACTTGTACAATGCCTTGGGGTTTTCCTTAATCCTCCCCGCCAAGGCCTTCTCATTGCCCCTTCTGGCTCTCCTAATTTCCTTCTTAAGCTCCTTCCTATTGGCTTTATGATCTTCTAGATCTCTAACATTAGCTAGCTCTCTGAACCTTTTGTAAGCTTTTTTTTTCTTCTTGACTAGATTTATTACAGCCCTTGTACACCACAGTTCCTGTACCCTACCATAACTTCCCTGTCTCATTGGAATGTACCTGTGCAGAACTCCACACAAATATCCTCTGAACATTTGCCATATTTCTTCCGTACTTTTCCCTGAGAACATCTGTTTCCAATTTAAGTTTCCAATTTCCTACTTGATAGCCTCATAATTCCTCTTACTCCAATTAAACACTTTTCTAACTTGTCTGTTCCTATCTCTCTCCAATGCTATTGTAAAGGAGATAGAATTATAGTCATAGTCATACTTTATTGATCCCAGGGGAAATTGGTTAAAGAAAGGAAATTGCCTTTTAAACTCACGAGAGAGCATAGGCCATCAACTTTTTGCTGTTGATGTTTCTGTAGCAGGCAATTTCTTTTTTACGAGTTCGAGTTGCTAGCTCGATGCTCAACCCAGCATAGATGGAAAGCATGCCAGGGGAGCCGGCTGGGTTCGAACTCGGGAGCTTTCGCTCCAAAGTCTGGCGCTGATGCCACTACGCCACCAGCCAGCTCTCCAATTATGATCACTGTCTCCAAAATGCTCTCCCACTGAGAGATCTGACACCTTACCAGGTTCATTTCCTAATGCCAGATCAAGTACAGCCTCTCATCTTGTAGGCTTATCTACATATTGTGTCAAGAAACCTTCCTGAACACACCCAACGATCTCCACCCCATCTAAACCCCTTGCACTAGGGAGATGCCAATCGATATTTGGGAAATTACAATCTCCCATCACGATAACCCTGTTATTATTACATCTTTCCAGGATCTGTTTCCCTATCTGCTTTATACAATTAGAACAATGTTGGGATGACTCTGAATAGACCACTGAAAGGAAACAATGGTGATGGGAGACACCATGCATAGCCTGAGCTGACAGTTAACAGGATCTCAGTTTTGAACTTGGATGAGCTTTGACACTGCAGTTCAAGGCAGGCTTCCCTGAATGCAGTCAAGATGAACAATTACTGGAAGTTGGAGAAATCGATGTTCATGCCATCAGGTTGGAGACTACCCAGATGGAATATAAGGTCTTCCTCCTCCAACCTGATTGTGGGTTCATCATGGTTGTAGAGTAGATCATGGACTGACATGTCAGAATGGGAACGGGAAGTAGAATTGAAATGGGTGGCGACCAGGAGATCCTGCTATTTCTGGTGGACGGAGTGTAGGCGCTCAGCGAAGTGATCTCCCAATCATTGTTGGGTCTCACCGATATATAGGAGGCCACATCGAGAGCACCAGATAAAGTAGATGACTCCAACAGACGCCTCTCCTATTTGTCCTGGAGACCATATGGAACTATCCTTGAAGAAGAGGAGGAAATTGGGGTACCCGAGAGATGGGACTGAATGGAGAGTTGGTGTCCCAGAGTGCTGGTCAGGTAGGGATATCACTGAGTGGGATATGATGAAGATGGGATGCCTTAGTGACTGAAGAGATGGGGGAGGGTGAAGGAGGTGTGTGGAAGGCCCACTTGGGCCAGGAGAAGTGTATTAGGAATGTGGAAAGGTGATCACAGATGGTTGGGTGAAATGGGTGACACAGACAGGTGTGGGAGTGGGGAGGGGAGAGGAATCACAGACACAAGTTCAGGAGGAGTGATAGGCATTCCAGAAGCAGGAGTGAGGGGGAATGGTGCATCCCAGAGGCAGGTGTAGGAAAGAGAATGGTATTTTTCCAGTGATGGGTTGAAGAACATTGGTGGAGTGGGGTGGAAGAGAGTCCCTGAGATGGGGGCATGGAGGGGTATCTCAGGGACGCGGGCAATGGTCATCTCAGAGACAGGAGGGGGAGGGTATCCAGAGATGGAATTGGAGTTGATTGGAAGAGGAAGGGTAGTATTTCATTCTGGGTAGGGAAGGGTTGCTCTGGAAGCAAGAAGGGTGTACGAAGAGTGTCAAACATGTGGAGATGAGTGTGGGGATGTGGGGAATGAAGATCAGAGTGCGGACTGTTCCCGTGATGGGATGGGATCATCCCAAAGATCGGATGGGAGAAGGAGGATATGGGTCGTCTAGAAATGGTGGGTTTATAGGAGGGAGGATGGTGTGTCCTAAAGTCTATGCTGAAGCGGATTCTCCGATATGGGGAAGTGGAAGGGGAAAGGGAGTGTCCCAGATCGAATGGTGTCCCATGAATGAGTGGAGATGGTGTGGGGAAAAGCATGACATCCCAGAGACAGACGTGATAGGATGATGGGGTGGGGGAAAGGCGGTGGCTCTGCAGAGGTGGAGTTGATATCACAGAGATGCTCTGGGAAAGAGGGTGTTCCAGAGATCTAATGGGGTGCGGGAAGCAGCTGTGGAAGAGGCAACACTGTGGAAAGCGGGTCACCCAGAGATGGGAGAAGGGGAGATATGTACAGGGAATTGAAGGGGTAAGAGATTGAGTCTCAGAGAAATGGACAGAGAGTCTAGCACAGTGATAGGGGGATGGGGACAGATGAGATCCAATGGCCTGTGGGGCAGTGAGGGGGAGAAGAGCCAACTCAGGGACAGGAAATTGGGAAGGGGAGGCTCAGAGACTGGTAAGGAGGAGTGACCCGGAGACTGAGGGAGGAAGGAGACGCAACGATGAGGGGAGAGGGAAAGAGAAGATCCAGAAAATAGGGAAGGGGGAATGAGGAGATCCAGAGATGAGGGAACAGAAAAGGAGGAGAACAGAGATGAGGGAAGGGGTGCAACCAACAGATGGGAGTGGAAGGACAATAGGAGATCTGGAGATGTAAGTGAGTGGGGAAGGGGAGAAGCAGTAACGAGTGGGAAAGGGTGACTCTAGAGAGAGGAAAGGGGACAACATAGAGGAGGGAGGTATGGGGGAAAGTGGTGATCCAGATACAGGTGGGTGGGGTGATCCAGAAACTTCGGCGGTGGGGGAAAGATGGTGACCCAGAGATGGGATAGGAGGTGGGGATAAGAGCGTGACCTTGAGTGGGGGCTGGGAAATTTGGTGACCCAAGGACAGAGGATGAGGGGTGAAGCTGCGTCCAAGGAATGGGCTATCAGAGATGGTAAGGGGTGAGCCAAAGATGGGAGGGGTGAGTGGGATTTAGAAGAGGGAAGTGGTGAGTCAGTGATGGAAATAGTGCGATTGGAGAAAGGGTGAGACCTAGAGATGCAAAGGGTGGGGAAAGGGAGGGTATGTCTCAGACTGAGCAGAGGAATGGGTTGATCAACAGATGGGGGAGGGAGGAAGGGAGTGATCTAGTGAAGGAGGGGGTGGTAAACTGGTGACAGAAACATCGGAAGAATGGAGGCAGTCTAGAGACGGGTGGTGAGAGGAAAGTGAGAGACCCAGAGAAGGGACAGGGGAGAAGAGTGTGGAGTGATCAAAGGACTGGTGTGAGGGGTGTCCCAGAGACTGGGTATGGGGGTGTGGGTGACACTGAGATGGCGAGGGGTGGGCAAATGGAAGACCTAGAGAGCTCGTCTTGGCCTGAAATATCGACTGTTTATTGTCCACCATAGGCATTGCCTGAGTTCCTCCAGCACTTTGTGTGTAGTTTTGTTGGTTATTACCGCCTGTAAGAATGTATCATGATAGATTACATGTACTCTGTGCATAAGAATTCAATGAACAGAAACACAGGCAGGGATCAGAGGGGCAGAATGACCTTTACTGTACATTGAGTGAGCTGAGAGTCAGTAAGAACCTGAGATACAAGATTTTAAAAATAACTTATTCATTGATGACAGATCTACCATATTTAAATTCAGTCCAATTAAAGACTAATGTCATCAGAACAAACCCCGTCTCATGTTCAGTGACCAGGGTTCAGTTCCAGGTGTGATGAACAGCAGCAATAACTACAGAATCTGACAACAGTCACAATTGAACTGGCAACTTGATTCACCAAACGTGATAGTTAAAAACTGAATGTTGAGTTATTTAAACTCCCTCCCCTTTGTGAACTTGCTGGTGTTTGAACAGTTGGGTTGATGGAGTAAACCTCTTTATTTACACAGGACAGGTGCGTGCAGCCTCTCAGAGTGAACTTGCTATTGCCGCACAAAGTGGGATCCCTGAGTGAATCCCTTCCCACACTCTGAGCAGGTGTATGATCCCTCCCCAGTGTATCATAATGTGGGAGAAATGAGTGAATCCCATCCCACACATGGAGCAAATGAACGGACTCATCCCAGTGTGAACTCACTGGTGTGTCTGCAGGTGGCATGACCAAAGAAATTCCACCACATACAAAGAGCAGGCGAGTGGCCTCTCTCCACCGTCACCTCTCTGATGTGTCAGTTGCTCAATTGACTGAGTGAATCCCATCCCACATTCAGAGCAGGTGAATGTCCTCTCCCTGGTTTGAATTTTCTGATGTGATTGTTTGGACAACTGAATGAATCCACCACCACAGTCAGAACAGGGACACTGATCTCTGTGGCACAAACTCCATGATGCATCTTCAGTCTGGATGACTGGCTTTGATGTGCTTCCCTCAGAAAGGCAACTGGGTTCCAGGTGATGCTTTCTGAGATGTTATTGAAATTCTGAGATTTATGGATTGGACTGTCGTTCAAACTAGCTGTAGTTCATATTGGCCTCTTTCAGTTCAATTTTATTTTCAAGTTCTTGCCCTTTCTTTCTTTCTTGTTGCCGATTGGCGGCCTGGAGGTTTGGGGTTTGATGTTCTCGTTGCCTGTGGGCGATCTGTTAGTTTTTGTGGAGGGTTTGGGGTTTGCGAGCCTTGGTTTCTTTTTTCTTTTTGTGTCGGGGGGAGGGCTACATGTCTTTTCCTTCAACTACTTCTATGTTTTTTCTGTATTTTATGACTAAAGGAGAAGATAAATCCCAGAGTTGTATTCTGCATATACTTTGATAATGAAACGAACCTTTGACTGAGTTCATCCTACTCACCTAGCAAGGGAATTGCCTCGCCACAGTGTGAACTCGCTGGTGTTTCTGCAGGTTGGAACACTGAATATACCACTTCCCACACACAAAGCACAGAGCAGGTGACAGAAATCTCCCCACTGCGGACTCATCGGTGTGTCTGCAGGCTGGATGAATAACTGAATCCCTTCCCACACTCAGAACAGGTGAGCTCTCTAGTGCATAATCATGTGAGATGATGTAGTGAATCTCTCCCACGCTTCAAGCAGTTGAGCATCTGATCTCTGGTGAAGTTATGCTGAAGTGTTCTCAGGGCCCTGGATCCAATGGGTTTCAATGAGAAGTTAAAACAGAAAACTTCATTTCAGATACAAAGCAGATGACAAACAAGAGAAAATTTGCAGATGCTGGATATCTGAGCAACACACACATAATGCTCGAGGAACTCAAAAGGCCAGGCAACATCAAAGCAGATGCATGTTTCAAGCAGGGATAACATGTGCATGCTTTATGAATGATGAACAACTAATATACTGCTGTTAGAAAGGAAATATCTGTTCACTCCTTCAATAACTTGGAGAAATTTTACACAATTTTTCTACAGGTTGTTTATCCAAAACTCATCCCTACACTGAACGTGTCCGTGTTCTCCTTTTATGACTAGTATGGTATCTATCTAAATGCTATCTCACATCTCGGAGGCCACATTCAAACATTCATGGTATTCCAGTGCTGGTGAACTGATAGTCAGAGCAGAACTGATGAGCTGTTGTGTTTGAGATTACCATACACAAATGCTTTGCCTTTGTCTCTACAAAGTTTAAAAAATTATTAATGTGTGAAGAACAGTGTATTTCATGAGACAGTTTTAGTCTCCAAGGTGGTGTCTAACATCTCTCCATTACAGTGAGGCACACAAGCTAAGAGAACAAATCCTCAACTTCAGTTGATCACAGTTCAGGCATCTGGACTCAGCGTCAAATTGCCTGACCGTCTACCTGTCTGTATCATGATGGGACAATCCTGCCCATCATTGATCTGTGATTTGGCTCAGTGTGTATCTGTCCATTCCTAGAGCCAGATATCATTTTTGAGCAGGATGAAAATCGCTTTTTTAAATTTTGGAAGGGACCCTTATTTCATTCTTTACAGTAAATAAAATAAGAGGGGTATCTATTTTTATTAATTCTACAATCCTCTTTGTTCATTTAAATACTGCTACTGATTTAATTGGAAGATATTTAATTGTCACTGGTTTGTTACGTGGTCAAAAGGTGGCTTTGGTGTGTGTATATGCACCTAATATAGATAGTCCTGAATTTTTTTAAGAAGCTATTTTCTGTATTGCTGAATTTAAATGAATATAAGTTGATTATGGGCGGTGACTTTAACTGCTGTCTCAATCCCTTATTGCGGAAATTAAAAAAGGATGGTGGTATGGCTTTGCCTAACTTTAGAATGTACTATTGGACAATTAATATTCAATATATTACTTCTTGGATTCACAATTTAGATATACATGAATGTCCTTCATGGTTGGATTTGGAGGAAAACTCAGTGAAAGGATTCTCTTTGGCCTCTTTACTGGGAGCTCCTCTTCCTTTTTTGTTTTCTAAGATTGGTAGACAAGATTTTAATCCCATTATTAAACATAGATTAAGAATTTGGTTTCAATTTTGTCGATTTTTTGAGTTAAATAATTTTGTTCTTTCAAGTAATATCCATTTCAATTATTTTTTAAAACCATCAATTTTGGATAAGGCTTTTTTAATTTGGAAAACCAAGGGAATAATAACTTTTTCAGATTTGTTTTTAGGGGACTGTTTAATGTCTTTTTCTCAGTTAGTGGATAAATATGATTTATCTAATGTACACTTCTTTAGATTTTACAAATTCGGGATTTTTTTACATGGTTTGTTGACAAATTAGCCGTCTGCTTATCCACCTAATATGACTACTTGTTGAAGATCATGTTGAACTTATTTAAAAAGTACTTGGCTGAGTAGCATTGCCTGTGAGCTAACTACCTCTTGAAGACCATGCTGAGCTTATTTAAGATAGATTTTCTCTGTTGAGACGCTCTCTTTTGGTTTAAACCATTTCAAAAAGGGTTGATAGCTATAATCTATAAACAGTTATTGAACTCACGAATGATATCTAATGGTAAAATTAAATGTGCTTGGGAATCGGAATTTCAAGAGTCATTTTCAGATAATCAATGGAGTAAAATTTTTTATTTGGTTAACAGCTCACCTATTTGTGCCCATCATTCTTTGATACAGTTCAAGGTAGTGCATCAGGCCCATACGTCAAAGGATAAACTAGCGCGTATTTTCTCCCATATCAATCCTATTTGTGACAGATGTAATACTGAGCTGGCCACTTTAACTCATATGTATTGGTCTTGTATAAAGCTAGATAACTTTTGGAGAGATGTTTTTAAAATACTATCCAAAGTTTTGGATTTGGATCTACAACCTAATTTGCTTATTGCAATTTTTGGGATTATCCCATCAGAAGCGAGAAATATTCCTGTTTCCGCTCAACGTATGATAGCCTCTTCAACCTTACTGGCTTGGAGAGCCATATTATTGAAGTGGAAGGATTCTAATCCCCCTACGGTCTTTTATGGGCTTTCCGCCATTATGTCCTGTTTAAGTTTAGAGAAAATAAAAAGTTGAACACTTGATACATCCTTTAAATTTGAACAAATCTAGCGACCTTTTATCCAATATTTTCATTTAATTTGATTTATTACTCTTTCAATCTTTTCTTCCCGAAGCTTTAGATTTGATCAGAAAGTCCTTTTTTCTTTTTTTTGGTTGTATCCTCAAAATGGACTGCCCAGTCCCTTTTTATCATTTTTGTTTTTTTTAATACAGTGTAGTGGGTTTTTTCCCTCTTCATTCAAAACTCAATGTTTTTTTTTCTTTTCTCTTCATAAACTGATAAGAGAATTGTTTTCATTTTTTTATTATATATTTTTTACTAGTTTAATAATATCTATGATTTTGACAATGTCTTTCTTAATCTCGGTTTATATTGTTACTGATATATATATTTGAGATAATTCTCCTCATGATTGTATTTATGCTCCTTTTAAATTAATAAAAAGATTAATAAAGAAAGACTTTAGAGTACAGTGGTGTTATTATAACAACCCCTTCCTTTGGAAGGAGTGAAAATGACCCATAACATGGAAATGGACAGGGAATAAGGTGGTTAACTACTAATGTTATTCTCCCTTGGCCCAGAGATTTGAGGGGCAAAGAACAGGTCAGACATAACTGCAGTCAGCTTGTCTTCTTCAGTCTGCAGAAAGTCATGTAGGAAATTCAAAGGAAACCTCTACACCCATTGAGTGGGGACTGCTTGGAACCAATCACCACAGGGAAAGTGAGAGGTGAACAGCAGGGAAGGATTTAAAAGGACTGACATGGAACAGAAATACTGGTAGGGACCAGCTGGGCAGAGCTGACTCCCTACCTGGGTGTATTGCAGATTCACTAAGTACCTGAGACAGAGTTTAAAATAGAAACAATTTATTTGTCACAGATCCAGAATATTAAACTACAATCCCATTAAAGGTGAACATTGGCAGAATAAACTCCTTAAGTCCAGTGATTAGGGTGCAGAACTGGGTGTGATGAACAACAGCAATAATTAGAGTTTAATACTAACAGTAAATAGTGAACTCGCCTCTGGATTCAGTAACTGTGATGGTTGAACATCCAGCATGCAGCCTGTTTAAACTTTTTCCCCAGTGTGAACTCCATAGTGTTTCCGAAGGTGGGATGACTGACTGAACCCCTTCCCACATTCAGAGCAGGTGAACGGCCTCTCCCCAGTGTGAACTCGCTGATGTACCTTAACTTGAAATGACCAAGTGAATCTCTTCCCACAGTATGAGCAGGCGAATGGCCTCTCTCCAGTGTGAACTCGCTGATGTAGCTTCAGTTGAGATGACCGAGTAAATCCTTTCCCACAGTCTGAGCAAGTGAATGGTTTCTCCCCAGTGTGAACTCGGTAGTGGTTCAGAAGTTGGGATGACTGGCTGAATCCCTTCCCACATTCAGAGCAGGTGAACGGCCTCTCACCAGTGTGAACACGTTGATGTACTTTAACTAGAAATGACCTAGTGAATCCCTTCCCACAGTCTGAGCAGGTAAATGGTCTCTCCCCAGTGTGAACTCGCTGATGTACCTTCAGTTGAGATGACCCAGTGAATCTCTTCCCACAGTCTGAGCAGGTGAACGGCCTCTCCCCAGTGTGAACTGACTGGTGTGCCAGTAGATAGGATGACCGAGTGAATCCCTTCCCACATTCAGAGCAGGTGAATGGCCTCTCCCCAGTGTGAACTCGCTGATGTACCTTGAGTTCAAATGACCCAGTGAATCGCTTCCCGCAGTCTGAGCAGGTGAATGGCCTCTCTCCAGTGTGAACTGACTGGTGTTGTAACAGTTCATTTGACCGAATAAATCCCTTCCCACATTCAGAGCAGGTGAACGGCCTCTCCCCAGTGTGGATTCGCTGGTGTACCTTCAATTGAGATGAAGCAGTGAATCCCTTCCCACATTCTGAGCAGGTGAATGGCCACTGCCCTGTGTGAACTGACTGGTGTGCCAGTAATTGGGATGACTGAGTGAATCCCTTCCCACAGTCGGAGCAGGTGAATGGCCTCTCCCCAGTGTGAACCCGCTGGTGTACTAATAGCTCAGATGATCCAATGAATCCCATCCCACACACGGAACAGGTGAATGGCCTCTCCCCAGTGTGAACTCGCCTGTGTCTCAGTATGCTGGATAAGCGTGCGAATGCCTTCCCACAGTCAGAGCAGGTGTATGGCCTCTCACCAGTGTGAATACGCTGGTGTACCTTCAGTTGAGATGAGTGAGTGAATCCCTTCCCACAGTCTGAGCAAGTGAACAGATACTCCCCAATGTGAACTGACTGGTGTGCCAATAGGTTATATGATCGAGTGAATCCCTTCCCACATTCTGAGCAGGTGAATGGTCTCTCCCCAGTATGAACTGACTGGTGTCTCCATAGACTGGATGAATGAGAGAATCCCTTCCCACAGTCTGAGCACGTGAACGGACTCTCCCCAATGTGAACTGACTGGTGTGACTGCAGGTGGGATGACTCAGGAAATGCCTTCTCAGAGTCTGAGCAGGTGAATGGCATCTCCATACTGTGAACTGACTGGTGTACCAATCAGACAGATGACCGACTGAATCCCTTCCCACAGTCTGAACAGCTGAATGGCCTCTCCCCAATGTGTAGTCACTTGTGTGTCAGCAGATCAGATGACCCAGTGAATCTCTTCCCACATGGAATAATTGAAGTTTCTGTGAGTTGACTGGTTTGTGTGAGGATCAGCTGAGTGAGTGAATCTCTTTTTACACAAGTGAACAGACTCTCACTGCTGTGAATTTTCTGATGTGTCGTCAGCTTGGATGACTGAATGAATTGTTTCCTGCAGACAGAACAGGTGAACCATCTCACCACGGTATGAACTTGCTGATGTATCTTTAAACTGGATGACTGAGTAGATCCTGTCCCACACAAAAAAGCAAGTGAATGGCCTCTCTCTTCTATAAATTTACTGGTGTGTCAGGATCTCGCTGAGTGAGAGAATTCCACACTGAGAGATGAAGAATGATGTCTCTCTGCTATCAGTTCTCCAGCAATTCATCAAGTCGGATGTCAGACATAGGAATCCCTTGTCCAGTCAATGCAGTTGAAGAATTGATCTCTAGTGAACAAATGCTGATGTGTTCTTGGCACCCCGGTTCCACTGGATTCACTGAGTTAAAAGAGAAGACTTCATTTCAGACACAAAGCACCTTTCCAGCTGGGATGAGATACTTCTTCATCTCCTAGGATCAACAACAGATATATTGGTGTTACAAAGGAAATATCTGGTCACTCCATCAATATTGGACAGAGGCAGCAAAACTGATGTCTTGTTCTGATTGAGATCCCTGTACTCAAGAGTCAATGTGTAGTGTGACTGCTTGCAAGGGCAAGCTGATGATAGGACAAAGCAAAATTGCAGTCAATGGGATGGGTTGAAATGTTAAACAGGGTCAAAATCGAAAAGGGGGTTGAATACGGGACTGAAGGGGGTATATTTGAATGCGCAGCATACGGAATAAGGTCTATGAATTTATAGCGCAGTCAGATTGACAGGTATGATGTGGGCATCACTGAATTATAGCTGAAAGAAGATTATGGTTGAGAGCTTAACATCGAAGGATATGCATTGTATCAAAAGGACAAGCAGATAGGGAGAGGGAGTGGTGTGACTTGATAAAAAAATTAAATTTTTAGAAAGAGGTGACGAAGATTCAAAGTGCAGAATTGTTGTGGGTAGAGCTAAGGAACTGCAAGAGTAAAAAGACCTCAATGGGAGTTACATACAGACCCCCAAACAGTAGTAAAGATGAGGTCTAAAAATTACAACAGGGGATAGAAAATGCACGCCAAAATGGCAATGTTACGATAGTTATGGGGAACTTTAATGTACAGGTAGATTGGTAAAATCAGTTTGGTGCTGGATCCCATGAGTGGGATTTTGTGGAATGCCCACAAAATGGCTTTTTAAGTGCAGATTGAACCCACTAGGGATCAGTTGTTCTGGATTTTGTGTTGTATAATGATCTAGAATTGATTTGAGAGCCTAAAGAACCCTAAGGAAACAGTGATCATAATATGATATAATTCACCCTACAATTTGAGGAGAAGCTAAAGTCAGATGTATCAGTATTACAGTGGAGAAAGGGGAATTAGAGGCATGAGAGAGGAACTGGTAAAAATTGATTGGAATGGGAACACAAGCAGGGACAACAGCAGAACAGCAATGGCTGGAGTTTCTGGGAGCGATATGGAAGGCACGGCACAGATTCATCCCAAAGAAGTATTCTAAAGGCAGGATGATGGAACCATAGCTGACAAGAGAAGTCAAAGTCAACATAAAAACCAAAGAGAGGGCATATAATAGAGCAAAATTTAGAGGATTGGAAAGCTTTTAAAAATCAACAGAAAGCAACTAAGAAAGTCATGATGAAAAATAAATTGGAAGACAAATGGAAGCTAGCCTGTAATATTGAGGATATGAAAAGATCCTTCAGATATATATAAAAGAAAGGTGAGAGTAGATATTGGACTACTAGAAAATAATGCTGCAGAGGTGGCACAGGAGGTCAAAGAAATGGTGGGAGAGAGGTTAGGTTGCAACTTTATAAAACTCTGGTTAGGCCACATCTGGAGTATTGTATAGTTAAGAAGGATATTGAAGCTTTGGAAATGGTGCAGAAGAGGTTTACCAAGATGCTACCTGGTTGAGAGGGCATGTGTTATCATGAGAGACAGGATAAACTTGGGTTGCTTTCTTTGTTGTGTCAGAAGCTGAGGGGAGATTTGATAGAGGTTTATAAGATTATGAGAGGTATAGATAGAGTAGACAGGGAATATCTGTTTCCCAGGGTTGAAATGTCTACCCTGCGTGCATTGAACACGAGAAGGGGTAGGTTCAAAGGGGAGTGTTTTTTTTTTACTCAGTGAATGCCTGGAATGCGCCACCTGGTATGGTGGTAAAGGCAAATAAATTAGAGGCTTTTAAGAGACATTTGGATGGGCACACGAACGCAAGGAAGATGGAGGGATACGGACATTATGTAGGTAGGAGAGATTTATGTTTGGGTTTGGTTCTTTAGCTGGTTCGGCACAACATCGTGCACTATGCTGTACTGTTCTATGTTCTAACAGAATAAATATTTTGTATCAGTCTTCATTGTGCAGTATGACACTGGCAGTATGCTGGAAGTTCGAGTGTTGCAGTGGCAGAAGTGAGTGAAGCTGCCATTACTAGGGAGAAGCAACACACACAAAATGCTGAAGGAACTCAGAAGGCCAGGCCCCATCTATGGAGAAGAGTGCAGTCAACATTTTGGGACAAGACTATTCAGCAGGACATCTGCAGATTTTCTCTTGTGATTGGATTACGAGGGAGAAGGTGCTTAGGAAGCCGAAGGGTCTAAAGGTAGGTAAGTCACCTGGACCTGATGGTCTACATCCAAGGGTTCTGAAAGATATTGGTGAAGAGATTGTGAAGGCATCAGTAATAATCTTTCAAGAATCAATTGATTCTGGCATGGTTCCACAGGACTGGAAAATTGCAAATGTCAATGTCACTCCACTTTTCAAAAAGGGAGAGAGGCAGAAGAAAGGAAACTACAGTCCAGTTAGTCTGACCTCAGTGGTTGGGAAGATGTTGGCAGTCGATTATTAAGGATGATGTCTCAGGGTTCTTGGAAGCAACATGGCTTCCTCAAGGGAAAATCCTGCCAGACAAATCTTTTGGAATTCTTTCAAGAAATAGCAAGAAGGAGAGACGAAGGAGGATCGGTTGATTTTCTGAACTTGGATTTTCATAAGGCTTTTGACATGGTGCCACACGAGTCTGCTTAACAAGCTGTGACCCCATGATATTACAGGAAAGATTCTAGCATGGATAAATAAATGGTTGATTGGCAGAGGCAAAGAGTGGGAATAAAGGGAGCCTTTTCTGGTTGGCTGCCAGTGACTAGTGGTGTTCCACATAGGGTGTGTGGGACCAGTTCTTTTTACTTTATATGTCAATGATATGGATGATGGGATTTATGGTTTTGTGGCACAGTTTGTGGATGATACAAAGATAGGTGGAGAGGCAGGTAGTATTGAGGAAGCACAGAGACAACAGAAGGACTTAGATTAGGAGAATGGGCAAAGTAGTGGCAGATTGAATACACTGTCAGAACTGTATGGTCATGCACTTAGGTAGAAGAAATAATAGTGCAGACTATTTTCCAACTAGAGACAAGTTTTCAGAAGTCTGAGATACAAAGGGACTTGGGAGTCCTTGTGCAGGATTCCCTCAAGGTTAAGTTGCAGGTTGAGTCCGTGGTAAGGCAAAAAATGTGATGTTAGCATTCATTTCGAGAGGATTAGAATATAAAAGCAAGGATGTAACGTTGAGGCTTTATAAGGCATCGGTGAGTATTAAGAGCAGTTTTGGGCCCTTATCTAAGAAAGGATGTGCTGGAATTGGAGAGGGGTCAAGGGAGCTTGACAAAAATGATGTGTGTGTTGTTTGACAAAAATGATTCCAGGATTGAAAGGTTTGCCATATGAAGAACGTTTGATGGCTCTGCGCCTTTATTCACTGTAAGTCAGAAGAATGAGGGATGACCCCATCGAAACCTATCGAATGGTGAAAGGCCTCGATACAGAGAATGCGGAAAGGATGTTTCCTATGGTGAGGGAGTCTGAGATCAGAGGACACGGACTCAGAATAGGGAGGAGATTTTAGACCGGAGATGACGAGGAATTTCTTTGGCCAGAGAGTGGTGAATCTGTGGAATTCGTTGCCACAGGCAGCTGTGGAGGCCAAGTCATTGGGTATATTTAAGGCAGAGATTGATAGATTCTTGATTAGTCTGGGCATGAAGGGATACGGGGAGAAGGCAGGAGACCGGGGCTGAGAGGAAAATTCTGCTCCTATGGTACACAAATTCTTTGTCACTTCTAAGCTGTAAAGAGTTACAAAAGACATCAAAAGGGGAAAGGACCGAGACGGTGGGTCCAGACATAACAATTGTCCTTCAGTCGGGGTGTGGACGCCGGAACCCACTCCTACCTGCTGCCAATCCGCCTCAGCCTGGTGCCCACTGAGCGCATGCGCGATGTCCGGGCACCACGGGGACCCCTTACGCATGCGCATTTGTTCGCGAGGTCACCGTACACAAAATGGTGCAGTAATTCAGCAGGTCAGGCAGCATCTATGGAAATGAATAAACGCTCAAAGTTTTGGACCGAGACACTTCTTCGGGTCTGATAAGGAAGGAAGAAGACGCCAGAATAAAAAAGGTACTAGGGGAGAGGAAGCAAGATAGCTAGAAGATGATAGACAGGTGAGAAGAGGTAAGAAGCTAGAGGGAATTGTAAACCACAGCGTAACGGTTACAGAGGTTTCTGCCACGGTAACAACATCAACAAGGGAACATCTGCAGAGGCTGGAAATCCAAAAGCAACACACACAAAATGCTGGAGGAACTCAGCAGGCCAGGCAGCATATGGGAAAGAGTACAGTCGACGTTTCGGGTGAGATCCTACAGCCTGCTGAATTCCTCAAGGATTTTGTGACGGTAACATTACTCCCCTTGCTGAGCCCCAAGTGGACAGAAGGTGCAAACATATCATGATGGTTCCCTCTGGAAAAGTGCAGTGATTTACCTTGGAAGTACGAATTTGAAGGCAGAATACGTGGGTAATGCCAAGCTTTTAGCACTGTGGAGGAACAGAGCAATACTAGGATCCTCATCCAAAGGTCCCTCATGTTTTCCACGCAAGTTAAAGGTGGTTAAAAAGGCGTTTTGTGTGTTGGACTTCATTAGTCAGGGATGAGTTCCAGACCAGTGAGATAATGTTGCAGTTCTACAAAATCCTGGTTAGACCACATTTGGAGCAGAATGTTCTGTTCTGTGTATTGGAAAAATGTGGAAACATTAGAGAGGGTACTGCCAAGATTAGAAAGCATGTATTATGAAGACACGTAGAGCAAGCTTGGGCTTTTTTCTTTGGAGTGAACACTTTCTTTGAGGTCACAGTCTCAGGTATTCCCATTAACTACCAAGATATGGATATCAGTTGGTTCTTGTCATCAGACCTGATCTTAATGTTCCACTTCAATTGGTAGAAAATCGTTTACTGGCTTAACTTGCAGATACATTGTAAGTTCTTCATTCAAGATAAGTCACATTATACTTTTTATGTGAGTCACAAATCCTTTGGTTTTGTTCTCGGTACCTGCCCACTCAATTCACAGTGATAGTACATTCTTGAGCTCAGACGTTTCAAGGTAAGAACGGTGTCATTGAAAGAATTTACAAACATAGTCTCTTCCCTGCCAGTAACACAGCAAGCCTCCACAAGCAATACATTCAAATGTCTACTGCCATTGTGTGTGCCAACAGTCAAAATCAATCTAATTTTATTTCTGTCACTCAGCTTCCAAATGTTGCCACTCTGTCATTCATTGCCACCCCTACTCCTCGTCATTTTCTCTTACACCTCCCACTGTGCAAAGACAGAAACTCAGCCCTGTGCTGATCTGCCTCTAGTTTCTCACCCTGCTCCATTGAACATCCCCAAATTAATGTTCCATGTTCTGTTTTCAGACTTTGGAATACAGTGTATTCCAACAACCTTGCTGTGTGAGACACTGCCTTTTGGATGAAGTGAAAATGACCCATGATGTTGAAATAGACAGGGAATAAGGTGTTTAACTACTAATGTTATTCTTCCTCAGCCCAGAGATTTGAGGGACAAACAACAGGTGCAGTCAGCTCGTCTTCTTCAGTCTGCAGAAAGTCATGCAGGAAAATCAAGGGAAACCTTTTCACTCACAGGGTGGTAACTGTTTGGAACCTATCACCACAGGGAGAGAGAGGTGAATCACAGGAAAGGATTTAAAAGAAATACCGTGGGACAGAAATACTGGCAGGGACCAGCTGAGCCGAGTTGACTCCCTAATGCAGGGGTCCCCAACCTTTTTTGCGCCGCAGTCCGGTTTAATATTTACGATATTCTTGCGGACCAGCCGACGGTGGGGGGGGGGGCGGGTGGAGGTATTCGAGTTCAACAGTGTATAACAGGGAATGAGGAAAGGTACATCTGACTCATATTGTTTCATATCGCTAAATCATATCGTTTCCTTGCAGCCTGGTAGCACATCTTTGCGGCCTGGTGGTTGGGGGCCACTGCCCTAATGTACACTGGGTGTGATGTAATTTCACTAAGTACATGAGACAAAGTTTAAAATAAAGCTGATTTATATGTCAGAGATCCTAAATATTAAACTCCAGTCCCATTAAATGTTGCCGGCTGGTGGCGTAGTGGCATCAGCGCTGGACTTTGGGGCGCAAGGTCCTGAGTTCGAATCCAGCTGGCTCCCGTGCATGCTTTCCATCCATGCTGGGTTGAGCGTCAAGCTAGCAACTCAACCTTGTAAAAAAGAAATTGCCTATGCTCTCTCATGAGTTTAAAGGCAATTTCTCTTCTCTCCCATTAAATGTGAACATCAGCAGAAGAAACTCCTCCCAGTCCCAGTTCCAGGGTGCAGAACCGGGGGTGGTGAGCAGCAGCAATAATCGCAGTTTGACACCAACAGTCACTTGTGAACTTGCCTCTGGATTCAGTAACTGTGATGGTTAAATATCCAGCGTGCAGCTTATTTAAACTCTTCCCACAGTGTGAACGCAGTAATGCGCCACAAGCTTGCATGACTGAGTGAATCCCTTCCCACATTCAGAGCAGGATGTAGCTTCAGCTGAGATGATTGAGTGAATTCCTTCCCACATGCAGAGCAGGTGAACGTTTTCTTTTCCCCAGTGTGAACTTGGTGGTGTACCAAGAGCTTATATATTTCAGTAAATTCCTTCCCACACATGGAACGGGTGAACGTTCTCTCCCTAGTGTGAACTGGTGTGCCTGTGGGTCAGATGATCGCATGAGATACTTCCCAGAGTCTGAGCAGGCAAACGGTCTCTCGCCAGTGTAAAGTCACTGATGTACAACGTTTGTACCTTCAGATGAGATGACTGAGTCAATTCCTTCCCAGAGTCTGAGCAGGAGAACAATCTCTCCTCAGTGTGAACTCAGTCGAGTGTCAGCAGATCAGCTGACACAGTCAATCTCTTCCCGCACACAGAACAATTGAACAGTCTTCTCCTTGTGAACTCACTGGTGTCTGCGGATCGGCTGAGTGAGTGAATCTCTTCCTAAACGCAGAGCAAGTGAACGACTTCTCACTGCTGTGAATTTTCTGTCGTATCATCAGCTTGGATGACAGAATGAATTGCTTCCCACAGACAGAACATATCAGCAAATGCTGGTGTGTTCTCAGCACCCCGCTTCCAGTGGACTCACTGAGTTCAAAGAGAAAACTTAATTTACATAGAACATAGAATAGTACAACACAGTACAGGCCCTTCGGCCCACAACGTTGTGCCGACCCTCAAACCCTGCCTCCCATATAAGCCCCCACCTTAGATTCCTCCATATAGCTGTCTAGTAGTCTCTTAAACTTCACTAGTGTATCTGCCTCCACCACTGACTCAGGCAGTGCATTCCACGCACCAACCACTCTCTGAGTAAAAAACCTTCCTCTAATATCCCCCTTGAACTTCCCACCCCTTATCTTAAAGCCATGTCCTCTTGTATTGAGCAGTGGTGCCCTGGGGAAGAGGCGCTGGCTGTCCACTCTATCTATTCCTCTTATTATCTTGTACACCTCTATCATGTCTCCTCTCATCCTCCTCTCCAAAGAGTAAAGCCCTAGCTCCCTTAATCTCTGATCATAATCCATACTTTCTAAACCAGGCAGCATCCTGGTAAATCTCCTCTGTAGCCTTTCCAATGCTTCCACATCCTTCCAATAGTGAGGTGACCAGAACTGGACACAGTACTCCAAGTGTGGCCTAACCAGAGTTTTATAGAGCTGCATCATTACATCGCGACTCTTAAACTCTATCCCTCGACTTATGAAAGCTAACACCCCATAAGCTTTCTTAACTACCCTATTCACCTGTGAGGCAACTTTCAGGGATCTGTGGACATGTACCCCGAGATCCCTCTGCTCCTCCACACTACCAAGTATCCTGCCATTTACTTTGTACTCTGCCTTGGAGTTTGTCCTTCCAAAGTGTACCACCTCACACTTCTCTGGGCTGAACTCCATCTGCCACTTCTCAGCCCACTTCTGCATCCTATCAATGTCTCTCTGCAATCTTTGACAATCCTGTACACTATCTACAACACCACCAACCTTTGTGTCGTCTGCAAACTTGCCAACCCCAGCTTCTACCCCCACATCCAGGTTGTTAATAAAAATCACGAAAAGTAGAGGTCCCAGAACAGATCCTTGTGGGACACCACTAGTCACAATCCTCCAATCTGAATGTACTCCCTCCACCACCACCCTCTGCCTTCTGCAGGCAAGCCAATTCTGAATCCACTTGGCCAAACTTCCCTGGATCCCATGCCTTCTAACTTTCTGAATAAGTCTACCGTGTGGAACCTTGTCAAATGCCTTACTAAAATCCATATAAATCACATCCACTGCACTTCCCTCATCTATATGCCTGGTCACCTCCTCAAAGAACTCTATCAGGCTTGTTAGACACGATCTGCCCTTCACAAAGGCATGCTGACTGTCCCTGATCAGACCATGATTCTCTAAATGCCTATAGATCCTCTCTAAGAATCTTTTCCAACAGCCTTCCCACCACAGACGTAAGGCTCACTGGTCTATAATTACCCGGACTATCCCTACTACCTTTTTTGAACAAGGGAACAACATTCGCCTCCCTCCAATCCTCCGGTACCATTCCCTTGGACAACGAGGACATAAAGATCCTAGCCAGAGGCTCAGCAATCTCTTCTCTCGCCTCGTGGAGCAGCCTGGGGAATATTCCGTCAGGCCCCGGGGACTTATCTGTCCTAATGTATTTTAACAACTCCAACACCTCCTCTCCCTTAATATCAACATGCTCCAGAACATCAACCTCACTCATATTGTCCTCACCATCATCAAGTTCCCTCTCATTGGTGAATACCGAAGAGAAGTATTCATTGAGGACCTCGCTCACTTCCACAGCCTCCAGGCACATCTTCCCACCTTTACCTCTAATTGGTCCTACCTTCACTCCTGTCATCCTTTTTTTCTTCACATAATTGAAGAATGCCTTGGGGTTTTCCTTTACCCTACTTGCCAAGGCCTTCTCATGCCCCCTTCTTGCTCTTCTCAGCCCCTTCTTAAGCTCCTTCCTTGCTTCCCTATATTCCTCAATAGACCCATCGGATCCTTGCTTCCTAAACCTCATGTATGCTGCCTTCTTCCACCTGACTAGATTTTCCACCTCACTTGTCACCCATGGTTCCTTCACCCTACCTTTCTTTATCTTCCTCACCGGGACAAATTTATTCCTTACAAGAGATCTCTAAACATCGACCACATGTCCATAGTACATTTCCCTGCAAAAACATCATCCCAATTCACACCCGCAAGTTCTAGCCTTATAGCCTCATAATTTGCCTTTCCCCAATTAAAAATTTTCCTGTCCTCTTTTCAGACACAAAGCATGTTTCCAGCTGGGATGAGACACTTCTTCATCTCCTAGGATCAACAACAGATATATTGGTGTTACAAAGGAAATATGTGGTCACTCCTTAAATACCTGACTAGGGACATTGGAACTGATGTGTTACTGTGTTTGAGATTCCTGTACACAGATTCTTTGTCATTTCCAACCTGTAAAAAGATTTACAAAAGACATCAACAGGTGAAGGACAGCTTTTCAGGTTAGATCATTTTAGTCTCGATGGTGATGTCTGACATCACACTATTACAGTACAGTGAGGTTCAACCCAAGTTGGAGGAACAACTCCTGATCATCTAGCTTTGCACAGAACTGACTAACCATCCAGTTCTCTGACTGTTTGTCTGTCTGTATTAGAATGGCCCATTCTTGCCTGTCTTCAGTCTGTGACGAGGCTCAGTTTGTCTCTCTCCATTAGTATTATTTCAGGTTCTGATCATGTCCCTCAGCACTACAAAGAGCACATGATGTTACATGGCTGATCCTGGATAGCTTCTAATTGCTTTGACGCTTAAGACTATAAGATATAGAAGCAGAATTAGGCCATTCGGCCCAAGTCTGCTCTGCCATTTCATCATGTCTGATCCCATTTTCCTCTGAGCCCCAATCTCCTACCTTCTCCCTGTATCCATTCATGCCTTGACCAGTCAAGAATCTATCAACCTGTGCATTAAATATACACAAAGACTTGGCCTCCACACCTGCCTGCGGCAACAAATTCCAGTTTCATCAGTCTCCGGCTGAAGAAATTCCTCATCTCCATTCTAAAACGGACACTCTTCTATTCTGAGGCTCTGTCCTCTGGTCTTAGACTCTCCCACCATAGGAAATATCCTGTCCACATTCACTCTATCAAGGCCTTTCACTATTTGCTAGATTTCAATGAGGCCACCCCTACTCTTCTGAATTCCAGTGAATACAGGCCCAGAGCCATCAAATGCTCTTCATATAACAAACCTTTCAGTCCCAGAATCATTTTCATGACCTCCTTTGACCCCTTTCCAAAGTCAGCACATTCAGTTTCCCAAGAACCTTCTTTCGAGTAATGTTAATTTCACACACTTCATGACTCCTGACTCCTGGAGCTTCCACCATACTGCTAGTAGCTTCCACAGTGATGCAAAATACTTATTCAGTTTGTCCACTATTTCATTGTTCCTGTTGCTAACTCTCCAGCGTTATTTTCCAGCGGTTCGATATCCACTCTCTCCTCTCTTTTACACTTCATGTATCTGAAGAAACTTTTGGTATCCTATTTAATATTATGGGCTAGCTTACTTTCGTATTCCATCTTTAACTTTTAATGACTTTTTTAGTTGCCTCTGTTGGTTTTTAAAAGCTTCCCAATCCTCTAACTTCCCACTAGTTTTTGCTCTGTTATATGCTCGTTTTGACTTTGACTTCTTTCGTTAGCCACGGTTTTTTCCTTTAGAATACCTTTTCCTCTTTGGGATGTATATACCCTGTGCCTTCCAAATTGCTTCCAGAAATTCCAGCCAATGCTGCTCTGCCATTGTCCCTGCCCGTGTTCTTTTCCAATCAATTCTAGCCAATACCTCTCTCATGCCTCTGTAACAACATACATCAAAGTTGCTGGTGAACGCAGCAGGCCAGGCAGCATCTATAGGAAGAGGCGCAGTCGACGTTTCAGGCCGAGACCCTTCGTCAGGACTAACTGAAGGAAGAGTGAGTAAGGGATTTGAAAGCTGGAGGAGGAGGGGGAGATGCAAAATGATAGGAGAAGACAGGAGGGGGAGGGATGGAGCCGAGAGCTGGACAGGTGATAGGCAAAAGGGGATACGAGAGGATCATGGGACAGGAGGTCCGGGAAGAAAGACGGGGGGGGGTGACCCAGAGGATGGGCAAGAGGTATATTCAGAGGGACAGAGGGAGAAAAAGGAGAGTGAGAGAAAGAATGTGTGCATTAAAAAGAGTAACAGATGGGGTACGAGGGGGAGGTGGGGCCTAGCGGAAGTTAGAGAAGTCAATGTTCATGCCACCCCGCTCTGGTCTTCTGCCTGCTCTGGATCTCTTTATTGCCAACTGCCGACGGGACATCAACCGTCTCGACTTCACCGCACCTTGTCCCCATTCCAACCTCACTCCTTCGGAACGCTCTGCTCTCCACTCCCTCCGCACTAATCCTAACATTATTATTAAACCCGCTGATAAGGGGGGTGCTGTTGTAGTCTGGCGTACTGACCTCTACCTTGCCGAGGCACAGCGACAACTCGCAGATACCTCCTCTTATTTACCCCTCGATCGTGACCCCACTAAGGAGCACCAGGCCATTGTCTCCCACACTATCAACGACTTTATCCGCTCAGGGGATCTCCCATCCACTGCTACCAACCTTATAGTTCCCACACCCTGCACTTCCCGTTTCTACCTCCTACCCAAGATCCACAAACTTGCCTGTCCTGGCCGACCTATTGTCTCAGCTTGCTCCTGCCCCACCGAACTCGTTTCTGCATACCTCGACACTGTTTTATCACCCCTTGTTCAATCCCTTCCGACCTATGTTCGTGACACTTCTCACGCTCTTAAACTTTTCGATGATTTTAAGTTCCCTGGCCCCCACCGCTTTATTTTCACCTTGGATGTCCAGTCCCTATATACTTCCATCCCCCATCAGGAAGGTCTCAAAGCTCTACGCTTCTTTTTGGATTCCAGACCTAATCAGTTCCCCTCTACCACCACTCTGCTCCGTCTAGCAGAATTAGTCCTTACTCTTAATAATTTCTCCTTTTGCTCCTCCCATTTCCTCCAAACTAAAGGTGTAGCTATGGGCACCCGTATGGGTCCTAGCTATGCCTGCCTTTTTGTTGGGTTTGTGGAACAATCTATGTTCCGTGCCTATTCTGGTATCTGTCCCCCACTTTTCCTTCGCTACATCGACGACTGCATTGGCGCTGCTTCCTGCACGCATGCAGAACTCGTTGACTTTATTAACTTTGCCTCCAACTTTCACCCTGCCCTCAAGTTTACCTGGTCCATTTCTGACACCTCCCTCCCCTTTCTAGATCTTTCTGTCTCTGTCTCTGGAGACAGCTTATCCACTGATGTCTACTATAAGCCTACTGACTCTCACAACTATCTGGACTATTCCTCTTCTCACCCTGTCTCTTGCAAAAACGCCATCCCCTTCTCGCAATTCCTCCGTCTCCGCCGCATCTGCTCTCAGGATGAGGCTTTTCATTCTAGGACGAGGGAAATGTCTTCATTTTTTAAAGAAAGGGGCTTCCCTTCCTCCACTATCAACTCTGCTCTTAAACGCATCTCCCCCATTTCACGTACATCTGCTCTCACTCCATCCTCCCACCACCCCACTAGGAATAGGGTTCCCCTGGTCCTCACCTACCACCCCACCAGCCTCCGGGTCCAACATATTATTCTCCGTAACTTCCGCCACCTCCAACGGGATCCCACCACTAAGCATATCTTTCCCTCCCCGCCTCTCTCTGCATTCCGCAGGGATCGCTCCCTACACAACTCCCTTGTCCATTCGTCCCCCCCATCCCTCCCCACTGATCTCCCTGCTGGCGCTTATCCGTGTAAGCGGAACAAGTGCTACACATGCCCTTACACTTCCTCCCTTACCACCATTCAGGGCCCCAAACAGTCCTTCCAGGTGAGGCATCACTTCACCTGTGAGTCGACTGGGGTGATATACTGCGTCCGGTGCTCCCGATGTGGCCTTTTATATATTGGTGAGACCCGACGCAGACTGGGAGACCGCTTTGCTGAACATCTACGCTCTGTCCGCCAGAGAAAGCAGGATCTCCCAGTGGCCACACATTTTAATTCCACATCCCATTCCCATTCTGACATGTCTATCCACGGCCTCCTCTACTGTAAGGATGAAGCCACACTCAGGTTGGAGGAACAACACCTTATATTCCGTCTGGGTAGCCTCCAACCTGATGGCATGAACATTGACTTCTCTAACTTCCGCTAGGCCCCACCTCCCCCTCGTACCCCATCTGTTACTCTTTTTAATGCACACATTCTTTCTCTCACTCTCCTTTTTCTCCCTCTGTCCCTCTGAATATACCTCTTGCCCATCCTCTGGGTCACCCCCCCCCGTCTTTCTTCCCGGACCTCCTGTCCCATGATCCTCTCGTATCCCCTTTTGCCTATCACCTGTCCAGCTCTCGGCTCTATCCCTCCCCCTCCTGTCTTCTCCTATCATTTTGCATCTCCCCCTCCCCCTCCAGCTTTCAAATCCCTTACTCACTCTTCCTTCAGTTAGTCCTGACGAAGGGTCTCGGCCTGAAACGTCGACTGCGCCTCTTCCTATAGATGCTGCCTGGCCTGCTGCGTTCACCAGCAACTTTGATGTATGTTGCTTGAATTTCCAGCATCTGCAGAATTCCTGTTGTTTTCATGCCTCTGTAATTCCTTTTACTCAACTGTAATAATGATACATCTGACTTTAGCCTCCCCTTCTCCCATTTCAGGGTGAATGCTATCATATTATGATCACTTCCTCCAAGGGTTGACTGTGGTGAAATAACCCCCCCCCCCCAGCTGATTGATGGTGGTGAACTCATCAATGGTAATGTCAATGAATATGAAGGGGAGGGCAGTTGTCTTTCTATTTGGAGTGTGGCACTTTTGTGATGTGAAAGCTACAGGTCTCTTCTTACTTAGAACAAAGTTGTTTACTATCATTATGTACCCAGAGAGACTGGTACAAAACATATTCTCATGGGGAGAAAGGTCCAGAACAAGAGGAGGGAAAACAAAGGTGATTTTCCCAAAACCTAAAGCTGATGGAAGGAAATTGTTCTGTTTTCCTTGGATTTGGACAGCTGGAGCTTGGCAGTGTCTGATAATTCCATCCACCTGCACTTCCTAACACGCCCTACAGACTGGCAGAGGAAGACCTGGGAAGTGTGACCTATGGCAGACTCTCTACTCAAAAACGCTCATGAACTAAAGACCTGTCTATTGGTCATTGTCCCAGCGAAGCCATGTGCGGCAGAAATGGCAGCAGCACCCTCTCTCATCAGCAGAAAGCTCCCTGGGGCCCAGGTATGGATTGTGGGGATGAGAGAAAAGGAAAGGACAGGGAATGCCCCTGGGTGTGGGCTTGCAACAATTGTCCCTCAGCTATGGTGTGGATGCCGGTGCTGATGAAATCACCGCTCAGTGACTCGTCCCTGCCCACTGTCGATCCTCCTCTGTCTGGTGTCCACTGAGCGCATGCGCAGTATTTGTGATTCTCCTGCGTGCCGAAGGCGGATTCTAAGGTATGGAGGTTTCTGTATCAGCAAGGTGCATTGAATGTACTGTATCTGCAAGCCTTGGTTCCTTGCCACATGTCTCAAAAACAGTCAGTGGTTTTTTCTTTGTAGAAAACTTGGCAGTTCTAACACTGCAAGCTCCCACAAACAATATACTCAATGTCAACGGGCATTCAGTCGAAGTCCAATCCACTTACCAATGCTGGCATAAAACGCAATTTATAAAACTACAGATTCTGCAGCTCCTGGAAATATCGAACAACACACACAAAGTGCTGCAGGAACTCAGCAAGGCAAAGAGCATTTAAGCAGAGGAATAAACAGTCTAGGCGTAGTGAAGGGTCTTGGCCTGAAACAGTTTTATTCCTCTCCTAACTTGTTGAGTTCCTCCAGCATTTTGCAGAAATAAACCTAATTTTCCCATCAATCAGTTTCCAAATGTTGCTTATCTTTCATTTGTAGCCTCATCCTCCTGGTCTGATTTCCTCCTCTACTCCCTATAAATTATCCTCCACCACATCTAGAGCCCTAAAGCCCTGATTTGTGCAGGACCCTCTTTTGTTCCTGACCCTGCTCCATCGAAGATTTACCCACTATTCGGCTCGCATACTTTAGATTGATTGCAACAACCCAGATGTGTTGGAAACCAGTGAAAATGACCCAAAGTGTTGAAAAGATCAGGGAATTTAACTACCTTGGCAGACAGAGCCCAAGGAATGAGAATATTTGGGACAAATCCGCAGTGAACTCACCTACTTCTGCGGTCTGCAGAAAGCCATAGAGGAAATTCAAGGTAAACCTCTTCACCCACAGACTGGTGACCAGTTGTAACCCATCATCACAGAGAGAGAGTGAGAGGTGAACAGTAGAGATGGATTTAAAAGCACTGATGTGAAACAGGAACATGAGCAGGTACCAGATGGACTGAGTGGCCTCTATACAGTAAGCACCTGAGACACAGTATTTGTAATAGAACTGATTTTTTTGTCACAAATCCACAATATTATACACAGTCCATTTTAAAGTGAACATTAGTGGAACCGCCCCCTCCCCCAATGCAGGGTGACCAGGGTTCACTCCTGTTGTGATGAGCAGCTGCAATACCTGCAGAACAAAGGCATAGAAAAGTACAGCCCAGAAACAGGTCCTTTGACCTACCTAGTCCACACCAAGCAGATCCCTTTTGTCTATAGCACTCCTCAGTGCCTGACCATTCAGTGTGTAAGTATACCTCGGTTGGTTCGACCGAAGTGCAACACTGCATTAAATTCCACGTACCATTTTTCAGCCGTTTTTTTTCCTTCTGGTTCAGATCCCACTGTAAACTCTGATAGTCTTCCTTCTGTCTACTACAGCTCCAATCTTGGTGTATTCTGCAAATTTGCTGAGCCAGTTAAAAACATTATCATCCAAATTATTAACATAGATGACAAACAACAATGGACCCAGCGTCGATCCCTGTGGCACTCTACCAGTCAGAGAGGCAACCATCTACTACCACTCTCTGGCTTCTCCCACAAAGCCAATGTCTAATCCAATTTACTACCTCATCTTGAAATCTGAATAACTGAACCTTCTTGACCAACCTCCCAGACAGAACTTTGTCAAAGTCCATGTCGACAACATCCACTTCTGTACCTTCATCAACTTTCCTAGTACACCTCTACTTCCTCAGAAGCCTGCAGTGATCCGGCATTACATCAAACACTTTGACAAACTGCTATAGATGTGTAGCAACACACACGAAAAATGCTGGTGAATGCAGCAGGCCAGGCAGCATCTATAGGAAGAGGTACAGTCGACGTTTTGGGCCGAGACCCTTAGTCAGTACTAACTGAAAGAAGAGAGTAAGAGATTTGAAATTGGGAGTGGGAGGAGGAGGGGGAGGGGAAGATCCAAAATGATAGGAGAAGGGATGGGGGGACAAATGGACAAGGGAGTCGCGTAGGGAGCGATCCCTGTGGAAAGCAGAAGGTGGAGGGAGGAGGTCCCACCGATCTCCCTCCCTGCACTTATCCTTGTAAGCTGAACAAGTGCTACACATGCCCTTACACTCCTCCCTTACCACCATTCAGGGCCCCAGACAGTCCTTCCACGTGAGGTGACACTTCACCTGTGAGTCGGCTGGGGTGATATACTGCATCCGGTGCTCCTGATGCGGCCTTCTATATACTGGCGAGACACGATGCAGGCTGGGAGACTGTTTCGCTGAACATCTACGCTCTGTCCGCCAGAGAAAGCAGGATCTCCCAGTGGCCACACATTTTAATTCCACATAGCCACACTCAGGTTGGAGGAACACCTTATATTCGGTCTGGGTAGCCTCCAACCTGATGGCATGAACATTGACTTCTCTAACTTCCGTTAATGCCCCACCTCTCCTTCGTACCCCATCCCTTATTTATTTATTTAGTCCTGACGAAGGGTCTCGGCCCGAAACGTCAACGGTACCTCTTCCTATAGATGCTGCCTGGCCTGCTGCGTTCACCAGCATTTTTTGTGTTTGTTGCTTGAATTTCCAGCATCTGCAGATTTCCTCGTGTTTGCAGTTCTATAGATGTATAGTGGAGAGTGTAGTGACTGGCTGTATCACAGCCTGGTATGGAAACGCTAATACTTTTGAACAGAAAATCCTGCAAAAGGTAGTGGATTCAGCCAGTAAATCACAGGTAAAATGCTCCCAACCACTGAGCACATCTACTTGAAACGCAAAGCAGCATCGATCATCAAAGATCCTCACCACCCAGGCCATGGTCTTTTCTTGCTATTGTCATCAGGTAGAAGGTACAAGAGCCTCAGGAATCACACCATCAGGTTCAGGAACAGTTACTACCCCTCATCTATCAGGTTCTTGAACAAAAGGGGATAACTACACTCACTTGTCTGACAATTGAGATAATCCAACAACTCATCTTATCTCATGTTCTCATTATTTATTGTTATAGTATTTGTTTATTTTTGTATTTGCATAGTTTGTTGGCTTCTGCACTCTGGTTGATCTTTCATTGATTCTTTTATAGTTACTATTCTGTAGATTTGCTGTATGCCCGCAGGAAAATGAATCTCAGGGTTGTATATAGTAACATATATGTACTCGGATAATAAAATTTACTTTGAACTTTGGACTACATCTGGAAGTCATGGGTTAAGGGTGAAAAGTGAAAAGTTTAAGGGGAACATGAGGGGAAACTTCTTCGTTCAGAAAGGTCATGAAGCTGCCAGCGCAAATGGTACATGTGAGCCTGATTTCAACATTAAACAGACATGTGGATAGGTACATGGATGGTAGGGGTGTAGAGAGTTATCAACACATGGCGCAGGTCAGAGGGAGTAGGCAGTTTAAATGGTTCAGCATGTACTAGATGGGCCGAAGGACCTAACTATGTGCTGTACTTTTCCATAACTCTATGACTCTATACAAGTTTTCAGTCTGCCCTGACTGAGCACATTGTGCCATTTTTCCTGAATAGTAATGCCACCCCTCTTCTTTTAATCCCTCCCACTCTGTTGCGCCTAAAACAATGGAGCCAAGGAAATTGAGCTGCCAGTCCTGCCCCTCCTGTAAGCAAGTCTCACTAATGGCTACAATATAATTCCATGTGTTGATCCATGCCTGAGCTCAACTGTCTTTTCTACGATACTTCTTGTATTGAAATATGCGCAGCTTGAGTCTCCTCGAGATTCTAAATATATGAATGATTTTTTTAGATAAGTTAGACTTCCCTCTGATTTCACAGGCTATGTCTTCTTTATTAGATACTTCCATTACAATGGATGAGATTAAGAATGTTATTTTTTCTATGAATCTGGGGAAAGCTCCTGGCCCTGATGGGTTTACCGTTGAATTTTATAAATGTTTTGCTTCTTTATTGATTCCTTGGCTCTATAAGGTTTTTGAGGCTTCTTTGAAACTTGGTAAACTTCCGGAATCTTTTAATAGAGCATCAATTTCTTTAATACTAAAGAAGGATAAAGACCCTGCTCAATGTGCATCTTATAGACCAATATCTTTATTAAATGTTGATTCTAAAGTTTTTTCTAAGTTATTAGCAAATAGACTAGAAAAAGTACTCCCTTCTATTATTTCGGAAGACCAAACGGGTTTTATTAAAGGTCGTTACTCTTTTTATAATATTCGTACATTGTTAAATATCGTTTATACTCCCTCACAAAATGTTCCTGAGTGTGTTATTTCTTTAGATGCCGAGAAAGCTTTTGATAGAGTAGAATGGCCTTATTTATTTAAGGTGCTTGAAATGTTTAATTTTAGCTTGAAATTTATATCCTGGATTAAACTGTTATATCACTCCCCTGTAGCCTCGGTTCGTACTAACTCCTTAAACTCACCTTTTTTTCCTCTCTTTCGTGGTACTCGACAAGGCTGTCCTCTTAGTCCCCTATTATTTGATATTGCATTAGAACCTCTTGCAATTGCTATTCGAGAATCTTCAAATATTACTGGGATAACTCGGGGATTAAAGTCCCATAAATTATCACTCTATGCTGATGATTTACTTTTATATATTTCTAATCCTGAGAGATCCATTCCTGCTGTTTTAGAGTTATTAGCACAATTTGGTCTTTTCTCAGGTTATAAATTAAATCTTAGTAAGAGTGAACTTTTTCCGATTAATAAACATCTTCCCTTATATTATAAATTTCCATTTAAATTGATTAATAATTACTTTTCATATCTTGGGATTAAAATTACTTGTAAACATAAAGATTTATTTAAGACTAACTTTTTACCATTAATAGACCATATTACTCAACTTTCATCTAAATGGTTTCCCTTATATTTAACTTTGATTGGTCGTATTAATGCAGTTAAGATGTTTTTTTTGCCAAAATTTTTATATGTGTTTCAGGCATTACCAATTTTCGTTCCTAAATCTTTTTTTGATAAAGTTGACTCTAAAATTTCTTCATTTATTTGGCAGAATAAGAATCCGAGACTGGGTAAAATACATTTACAGAAAGCTAAGAGAGATGGAGGTTTAGCATTACCTAACTTTAGATTTTATTATTGGGCTATTAATATTCGACATATGAAATTTTGGTTACTTGACCGGGACATACTATCTATTCCTAAATGGGTAGCATTGGAATTACAATCTGTTCAGGGTTATACACTTGGTTCTATTTTAGGTTCCTCTCTTCCTTTTGATTCGAAACGTCTTAAGCAGGTCTCTAACCCGATAGTTAAATATGCTTTGCGCATTTGGTTTCAATTCAGAAAATTTTTTGATCTTAATCAATTCGGGTTAGCGATTCCTATTTTAGGTAACATATTTTTTCCTCCCTCTTTTACGGATCGCGCTTTTCAAACTTGGAAGACTAAGGGTATTTTACGGTTTTTGGATTTATTTTTAGATGGTTCCCTTATGTCTTTTGAACAATTATCTAATAAATATAACTTATCAAGAATACATTTTTTTAGATATTTACAAGTTAGAAATTTCCTAAGTACTATACTTTCTTCCTTTCCAATGCTTCCTCCTATATATATTTTAGATTCGATAATTAACCTTAATCCATGTCAGAAAGGTGCATCGGCTATGATTTATAATATTATTATGAAACTTAGGAAAGCTCCATTTGATAAGATTAGGGTAGATTGGGAACAGGAATTGGGGCTTACCATTTCTGTGGATGATTGGGGGCAGATTTTACAATTAGTTAATACTTCCTCTATTTGTGCTAAACATTCCCTAATTCAATTTAAAGTGGTTCATAGAGCACATATGTCCAAAGATAAGTTAGCGCGTTTTTACTCGCATATTAATCCTTTCTGTGATAGATGTTCGGGGCAGATAGCCTCTTTAACTCATATGTTTTGGTCTTGCCCTACTTTGGAAACTTTTTGGAGAGATATTTTCAATATTATTTCTAAGGTATTAAATATAGATATCTCTCCTCACCCTATTACTGCTATCTTTGGACTACCTAAAATTTCTAGTAATCTTTCCCCTTCAGCCCGTAGAATGATTGCATTTCTTACTTTAATGGCGAAAAGATGTATTTTACAACATTGGAAAGAGCTTAATGCTCCAACTACCTTTTTTTGGTTTTCTCAGACGATTTTATGTTTGAATCTGGAGAAAATTAGAAGTAACCTTTATGATTCTTCATTTAAATTTGAACAGATTTGGGGACCTTTTATTCGATATTTTCATTTAATGTAATATTTACCCTTCTTGTTTTTTCTTCACTGTTTTAATGGAGGTCGGGATTGAGGACGTGATTTTAAGTTTAACTCTGTTTGGTTTCAAGTTAGCCCATTGCTTTGCTTTGCTTTTAGTTAGTTGCACGGTGGGTTTTTTTTTGGGGGTTTTTTTTTCTTTTTTTTTCCATTGATATATATAAAATCTAGTATACTATTATGTTATCTTGGTTTCTTATGCTTAAATTACATTGTTTGTAGTATTTTCTTTTTGGTATTGTTATCTTTTGGAATTTTATTATACTTTAACATTGTATTAATGTTTATATGGCTTACCTTTTTTGTATACTTACTCAATAAAAAGATTTAAAAAGAAAGAAAGAAATATGCGCAGCTCAGGACACTAGTCCCACCATTTTTGATTCCTGAATTTGTGTGAGGTTTAACAACATTTCTCCACAACCTCTCCACTATCTCCCCTTCTTCCTTCTCCCATCTTCAACCCTCCTCCTCTTCATGGACACCCAGCTGTGGTCTTCTGCCTGCTCTGGATCTCTTTATCGCTAACTGCCGACGGGACATCAACCATCTCGACTTCACCGCACCTTGTTCCCATTCCAACCTCACTCCTTCGGAACGCTCTGCTCTCCACTCCCTCTGCACTAATCCTAACCTTATTATTAAACCCGCCGATAAGGGGGGTGCTGTTGTAGTCTGGCGTACTGACCGCTACCTTGCCGAGGCACAGCGACAACTCGTGGATACCTCCTCTTATTTACCCCTCGATTGTGACCCCACTAAGGAGCACCAGGACATTGTCTCCCACACCATCACCGACTTTATCCGCTCAGGGGATCTCCCATCCACTGTTACCAACCTTATAGTTCCCACACCTCGCACTTCCCGTTTCTACCTCCTACCCAAGATCCACAAACCTGCCTGTCCTGGCAGACCTATTGTCTCAGCTTGCTCCTGCCCCACCGAACTCGTTTCTGCATACCTCGACACGGTTTTATCCCCCCTTGTTCAATCCCTTCCTACTTATGTTCGTGACACTTCTCACGCTCTTAAACTTTTCGATGATTTTAAGTTCCCTGGCCCCCACCGCTTTATTTTCACCATGGATGTGCAGTCCCTATATACTTCCATCCCCCATCAGGAAGGTCTCAAAGCTCTCCGCTTCTTTTTGGATTCCAGACCTAATCAGTTCCCCTCTACCACCACTCTGCTCCGTCTAGCGGAATTAGTCCTTACTCTTAATAATTTCTCCTTTGGCTCCTCCCACTTCCTCCAAACTAAAGGTGTAGCTATGGGCACCCGTATGGGTCCGAGCTATGCCTGCCTTTTTGTTGGCTTTGTGGAACAATCTATGTTCCGTGCCTATTCTGGTATCTGTCCCCCACTTTTCCTTAGCTACATCGACGACTGCATTGGCGCTGCTTCCTGCACGCATGCTGAGCTCGTTGACTTTATTAACTTTGCCTCCAACTTTCACCCTGCCCTCAAGTTTACCTGGTCCATTTCCGACACCTCCCTCCCCTTCCTAGATCTTTCTGTCTCTGTCTCTGGAGACAGCTTATCCACTGATGTCTACTATAAGCCTACTGACTCTCACAGCTATCTGGACTATTCCTCTTCTCACCCTGTTTCTTGCAAAAATGCCATCCCTTTCTCGCAATTCCTCTATCTCCGCCGCATCTGCTCTCAGGATGAAGCTTTTCATTCCAGGACGAGGGAGATGTCCTCCTTTTTTAAAGAAAGGGGCTTCCCTTCCTCCACTATCAACTCTGCTCTCAAACGCGTCTCCCCCATTTCACGTACATCTGCTCTCACTCCATCCTCCCGCCACCCCACCAGCCTCCGGGTCCAACATATTATTCTCCGTAACTTCCGCCACCTCAAACGGGATCCCACCACTAAGCACATCTTTCCCTCCCCCCCTCCGCAGGGATCGCTCCCTACGCGACTCCCTTGTCCATTCGTTCCCCCCCCCCATCCCTCCCCACTGATCTCCGTCCTGGCACTTATCCTTGTAAGCGGAGCAAGTGCTACACATGCCCTTACACTTCCTCCCTTACCACCATTCAGGGCCCCAAACAGTCCTTCCAGGTGAGGCAATACTTCACCTGTGAGTCGGCTGGGGTGATATACTGCGTCCGGTGCTCCCGATGTGGCCTTCTATATATTGGCGAGACCCGACGCAGACTGGGAGACCGCTTTGCTGAACACCTACGCTCTGTCCGCTGGAGAAAGCAGGATCTCCCAGTGGCCGCACATTTTAACTCCACATCCCATTCCCATTCTGACATGTCTATCCACGGCCTCCTCTACTGTAAAGATGAAGCCACACTCAGGTTGGAGGAACAACACCTTATATTCCGTCTGGGTAGCCTCCAACCTGATGACATGAACATCGACTTCTCTAACTTCCGCTAATGCCCCACCTCCCCCCCGTACCCCATCCGTTATTTATTTTTATACACACATTCTTTCTCTCACTCTCCTTTTTCTCCCTCTGTCCCTCTGACTATACCCCTTGCCCCCTCCCTTGTCTTTCTCCCCGGACCTCCTGTCCCATGATCCTCTCATATCCCCTTTGCCAATCACCTGTCCAGCTCTTGGCTCCATCCCTCCCCCTCCTGTCTTCTCCTATCATTTTGGATCTCCTCTCCCCCTCCCACTTTCAAATCTCTTACTGACTTCCTTCAGTTAGTCCTGACAAAGGGTCTCGGCCTGAAACGTGGACTGTAGCTCTTCCTAGAGATGCTGCCTGGCCTGCTGCGTTCACCAGCAACTTTGATGTGTGTTGCTTGAAATTCCAGCATCTGCAGAATTCCTGTTGTTCTCTCCACTATCTGTTCTGACTCTGGTTCTCATCCCCTGCAACTCTAGTTTAAACCACCCAGTGCAGCACCAGCAAAGCTTCCCACTAGGATATTATTCCCCTTCTACTTCAGATGAAAACCATCTCTTCTGTACAGGTCACACCTTCCCTGCAAGAGAGCCCAGTTGCCCAAAAACTTGATGCCCTCCCTTCTACACCAACTCCTTAGCCACATGTTAAACTGTACAATCTTCCTATTTCTGGCCTTACTTGTCCCGCTTGGTGGCGGCAATGATATCAGCACCGGACTCCGGAGCGAAGTTCCCAAGTTTGAATCCAAGTCAGGTTCGTAAAAAATAGCTTGCTACGGAAACACCGTCATGACGGTGCCCCGATAACTCTACTGCCGAGTTAAGGGCTATTCTTCTTCTTCTGGCCTTACTAGCACTCGGTATGGGTAGCAATACCAATATCACAACCCTGTAGGTCCTGCCCTTTAACTCCCTGAACTCACTTTGCAGAACCTCATCACTCTTCCTACCTATGTACCACAACCTCTGGCTGTTCACCATCTGATGTAAGAATACTGAGAATCTAACGTTAACAGTCGCTCATGAACTTGCAATTGGACTCAGTCAGCATGATGGTTAAAATTCTTACATTCAACTTATCTGAACTTCCTCCCTGATGTAAAGTTGCTGGTGTTTCAGCAGGTGGGATAATTTATTTGCTGACTTGGGACGGAAGTGTGGCATCTACATATTGTGAATTTGCTGGAGCCTCACAAACTGAGTTAACTGAATGAATCTCTTCCCACACTCGGAACAGGTGTATGGCAACTTCCCTGCATGAACCGGTTGGTGTTTCAGCAGCTCAGGAGACTAAACAAATCCTTTCCCACACTTGAAATAGATGAACAGCCTCTCCCCACTGGGATCTCTCTGGTGTTTCAGCAGATTAAGAGTAAGTGAGAGTAAGAGTTCGGTTTGTGAGAGTAAGAGTTCAGCACGGACTAGAAGGGCCGAGATGGCCTGTTTCCATGCTGTAATTGTTATATGGATATATTAGATTGAATATTTGGATGAAACATGTCCCACACACAGCGCAGGTGAATGGCCTGTCCCTGTTCTGAACTTGCAGCTACAAAGGCCAAGCAAGTCTTTTCCAAGATGAGAGCCTGTGAATGACCTCACTCCTATCATTCATCAGGTCAGATCATGGATGTGTATACTTATTTGAGTTCTCCTTGCTACATCTGGTGTGCTGCCGGCTCAAGCATCTCCTCCACATTCAAGGACTGGTGAACTGGCACTGCAGAACAACACTCAAAAAGCTGGAGGAATTCAGCAGGTCAGGCAGCAGCTATGGAAATGAACAGTGTTTTGGGTTGATCCCTGCTTCAGGACTGAAAAAGAAGGGTGGAGACCCCAGAATAAAAATGTGGAGGGTGGGGAAGCTAGAAGGTGATAGATGAAGCCAGGTGGGTGGGAAAGGTAAAAGGTTAGAGAGGAAGGAATGTGATAGAAAAGGAGACTGGATCTCTAGGAGAAAAGAAAGGAGGCAGGGACCGGGGGGAAGTGATAGAACTGACATGCTGTTGTGTTTGAGATTCCCATACAAAAATCCTTTGACTTTTCTACCCTGTAAATAGGTGAAAGACAATATTTCAGCTAAGATAATTTTAGTCTTTTTGGTGACCTCTGATATCACTTTGTTACAGTGAGGCTCAACACCTTTTGGAGGAACTGCACCTCATCTTCTAACTGGGAAAATTCTGTCTTTCTGAACATATCATAATAGGTAATTTCTGCCCTTCATCAACCTGTGATTCAGCTTAGTTTGTCTCTCTTCATTAGTATAGGTTCCCATTCTGGACATGTCCCACAGACCTATAGTATGTACATGGCTACTTCTGAAGGCCTTCTGATTATTGTGACCTTCCAGGCATTTGACAGTGGTAAACTTCAATGCCATTGAACCACGAGAGTAGGTGTTTAAAATTCATAGTTCAAGTAAATTTTATTATCAAAGTACATATATGTCAACATATAAAACCCTCGGATTCATTTTCTTGTGGGCATACTCAATAAATCTATAGAATAGCCAATAACAGAATCAATGAAAGACCACCCAACTGGGGCGTTGAACCAGTGTGCAAAAGACATCAAATTGTGCAAATACAAAAAGAAGAAATAATAATTAAAAATAAATAAATAATAAATTTTGAAGACATGAGATGAAGAGTCCTGGAAAGTGAGACCACTGATTGTGGGAACATTTCAGTAATGGGGCGAGTGAAGTCGAGTGAAGTTATCCCCTTTGGTTCAAGACCGTGATGGTGTGAGTCTTGAGGCTCTTGTACCTGCTTCCTGATGGTAGCAGTGAGAAGAGATCATGTACTGGGTGGTGTGGGTCTGTGATGATGGTTGCTGCTTTCCTGCGACAGCATTTCATGCTGATGTGCTCAGTAGTTGAGAGGGCTTTACCTGTGGCGGACTGAGCCGTATCCACTATTTGTAGGATTTTCTGTTCAAGGGCATTGGTATTTCCAAACCAGGTGTGATGCAGCCAGTCAATATATCCTCCACTACACAGCTATAGAAGTTTGTCAAAGTTTTGGATATCATTCTGAATCTCCACGAACTCCTAAGGTAGTAGAGACACTGCCACACTCTCTTTGTAATTGCACTTATGTGATGAGTCCAGGACAGGTCCTCCAAAATAATAACACCCAGAAATTTAAAGTTGCTAACCCTCTCCACCTCTGATCCTCTGCCAAAGACTGGCTCATGGACCTCCGGCTTAATTCTCCTGAAGCCTATAATGATTATAGGCTTTCTCATTATAGGTTGACACTGTGTGGGGCTTTTGTAGTGTGAATGATACTGGTCATTTTTTACCCAGTACAATATTATGTACCCAGGGAATAGAAAAAAAATATGGTCTTAGCAGAGAGTCAGAACTACAGGATGTTGAACAAAGGTGATTTCCTCAATGAGCAATGATTTTGTTGAGTGTCCATTCCTCTTCATAGGTACTACTGACCCACTGAGCTCCTGCAGTGTTTTGTGTGTGGCTGGAGTATGTGGGTTGATTTCAGAGTGGAAGGAGGTAATTTTTGGAGTACTCAGTGATTGGTTCTTGACCACAGTTGTTCAAGGCAGACGGTACATTGGCCTTTATACCATAGGAAGTGGAGTTTAGAAACTGGCTGGTGTTACCAGTGCACAGGGTGTTAGTGAGGCCATGCCTGGAACTTTGTGCATGGTTTTCGTCCCTGAGCTAATCGATATATAAGAATAATATTGGAGGCAGTCCTGAGGAGCTTCACCAAGTTATTCCTGGATTGAGCAATCTGTAAAGTGGGCCTGTATTTAGAGTATATTCACTTAAATTTCTAAGGGGCCTTGATAGGGTATCTGCAGGAACCCCAACCTCAGCCTTCTGCTCAGGGAAGAGTGGTGGAGAATACCCGAATTGGCATTCAAACAGGGGCATCCATGCGTAGAATGCTGAAGTGTATTGTGGGTGATCTCTGCCCACATCAAATGATGGCACCACTCGTCTGTTCTTTTCCTGAGCCCAGGCATCCCAGAGTTCATTCCATGTTCTTGTTCACTTGCTCCATCTGGCCATTGCACTGCGGGTGAAATCCTGAGGAAAGGATCGGTGCAGCCCCAATCAGGGTACAGAATGCCTTCCAGAAACATGACACGAACTGAGGATCAAGATCTGACACAATGTCCTCTGGAAATCCATGGATCCTGAAGACCTGATGAAGGTCAATCTCGGCTGTTTCTGCTGTTGATAGTAGTTTGTCCAATGCTATGAATTTGCAAGCTGTCGAGAAGCGATCCACAAACGACATGATGACGGTCATCCCCTTGGAAAGCGGAAGTCACATGATGCCATGCTTGGGCTACCCCTCAACCTCTTGAGATGGTTCCACTTTTGCTCTGCCAGGCAATTATCGAGGCAGATGAAATGATCAATCAGAGCCTCTAGGTCCTCTACCAGCTCTCCCATGGCAAGGACATCCTTTAGTTTGCCTCAAAGTCCATGGTGGTACAGACTGTCCAAGGCCTTCCCTTTCCAGCCATATACCTCGGTCAAAGTCCAAAACTCCATTGTGTAGTGGACTACTGACCGACTACCTTGATGCACCTCCATGAGATGGTCCAGGGCTATGTTAGCACCAACAGGATGACAGAAACCTCCATATCACGAACTCCTCCATATCAGAGCAGATCTCTGACCTCCATTCCCAAAGCGTAGTGATCCAGGCCAGGGCTCTCCCTGTCAGGAGACAGATAATGAAGGCCACCTTTCCGCACTCCGTGGGAAACCTGGACAGCTGGAGTTCAGACATCAATGTACACCAAGTGAGGAAGCCACGGCAACACCTTATTTCCAGGCTTAAATGACCTCATCCTAGCTTCCTTATCATACCACATCTTCATCTTCTCTTGAGATAACTTTAAATTTTCCTTGGCCAAACTACAAACTTTGTACAATCTGTCTTTAAATTTCAAAACATAATCTAACAATCTAGTGTGTACTTCTTTATTAATCCACTGTTCCTTCAACAAAGCCAAAGGTCGTCGAACTCTATGTCCAAACACGTTCAAAAGGACTAAAACCTAATGATTCCTGTACTGCCTCCCTTACTGCAAAAAGTAGTAAATGTATACCGTCATCCCAGTCCTTCTCATTTTCCGCACAATATGTCCTAATCATAGTTTTTAGTGCTGAATGAAATCTCTCCAAGGCCCCTTGTGATTCTGGATGATAGGCTGAGGAAATAATCAACTTTGCTCCCGGTTTATAAACTATCTGCTGAAACAACCCAGACATAAAATTACTACCTTGATCTGATTGTATTTCCTTAGGCAACCCAAAATAAGTAAAGAATTTTATAAGAGCCTTTGTCACAGTTTTAGCTGTTATATTCCAAAGAGGTACTGCCTCTGGAAACCTAGACGCTGTGCACATAATAGTTAATAAATATTGATGTCCAGTTTTAGTTTTTGGCAAAGGACCTACACAGTCTACAATGATTTTTGAGAATGGCTCACCAAATACTGAAATACTGGAGTAACCGGATTAGGTTTACCAACAATTTGACACGTATGATACGTCACCACATCTTGTCTTAAACTAGGCCAATAAAAATGTTTAGAAACTTTGTTCATAGTTTTCTTTACACCTAAATGACCAACCAAAGGAATACTATGAGCCATAGTCAAAATCTCATTTCGGTAAATTTGAAGAACAACAACCTGATGATTAACTTCCCATTCCTCACTAGCAGGAATTGTAGGTGATCTCCACTTTCTCATTAATACCCCCTTCTCAAAATAATATCCAACTGGTACTTTTTCAATCTCACTATCTGAAAGAGCTTGTTCTTTTAATTTAACTATATCAGGATCTCTACTCTGCTCTGCTATCATCTCCTTCCGATATAAAGACAAATCTTCCTGATTAGACTTACCATCAAAATCCTGTTCAAATAAGGTAGGTAAGAAAGTTTCTGATACATCCTCAAAATTCGAATCTTGATTTGAACTGTCATGGGTAACAACCTCATCCTTTACATCAGTCTTTTAAGCCATAGCTCCTGTTACAACACAAAAAGAAGCTGTGTTAGAATCCCTCTGTGGTTTCTCAGAATTTGAATTTATTGTCAAATGCACTTCAGGAAAAACTTGTCCACCTGCTAAATCATTCCCTAACCAAAGAGAAACATCATTCACAGGTAAAGTGGATTGTAATCCTACTTTAACAACCCCTGTAACTAATCCTGACCTTAAATTTATTCTATGTAAATGTACTGGCATAAGGGCAGTCCCTACTCCTCTTATATAATTCACCTCACTAATATCAGACTCATCACTAAAGCTTAGCACACTGTCTAATATTAGTGATTGAGAAACTCCAGTATCTCTAAGTATCCTTATTGGTACTGAATTGGATCCTTCTTTCAAGGATACAAATACTTCTGTTATAAAAGCTTCATATCCCTTCTTAACTTGATCAGAGTCTGACACATCTTCAGTAATATTTTCTAAACCCTGCAGCTTTACAGGTTTTTGAATATGCTGCACACAAGCACTTGGGGCCACTTCTTTCTCTTTCCGTTTCAATCAGAAGCAATTAGCTACTACATGTCCAGGTTTCCTACAATAATTACAAATAGTACCAAACTGTCTTTCCTTCACAGGTCTCCCTTCATCCTTACTTTTCTCACTAACTTCAGATTTAATCTCTGATTTACCTTGACTCTCCGGTCTAGTTATCCTTTAAGAATTTTTTCCTGGAGAAAATTTATTCTTGTGAATTATAACATACTCATCAGCCAATTTAGCAATCTCCTGCAATGTAGCAGTGTCCCGTTCATTTAAGTATGTTCTCACTTCAACAGGAATGCTTCTTTTAAATTCCTCCTGCAAAATCAGCTCTTTTAATTTATTATACTTCCCATTCACATTTTTAGAGGAAACCCATCTCTCAAAACACACAGATTTCTCATAGGCAAATTCCACATAAGTATTTTCCACCGATTTCTTTAAACTTCTAAATCTTTCTCTATACGCTTCCGAAACCATCTCGTATGCTTTTAATATATTCTGCTTAACAATATCATAATCCAGTGCTTGCTCAGCATTTAAAGCTGTATAAACTTCTTGTGCCTTGCCTTTAATTACACTTTGTAACATCACTGGCCATTGGTCATTCGGCCACTTTAAACTCAGAGCAACTGTTTCGAAATGTTGGAAATATGCGTCCACATCAGCTTCATGGAACGGAGGAGCCAAAACAACCTCACGACTAGCAATAAATTGTTTCGTAGAACCAAAAGACTGACTCCCAAACTTTAATTTCTGCATCTCTAGCTCGAATTTCCTCTGGTTTTCAGCTTCTCTTTCTGTAAACTCCCTTTTTTTTAAGGGCTTCTCTTGCTTCAAATTCCCTTTTTTTAAGGGCTTCTCTTTCCTCAAATTCCCTTATTTTATTGGCCCCTCTTTCAGCCATTTCCACTTTAAGTGTTTCAAACTTTAACTGTTCAGGATGCAACTGCATTTCCAGATTACTCAGTGGAAACTTATCTAACACCTCCTCATCAAAATATTCCAAATTAATATAATGTTCAGCAATCTTTCTTTGTATGAAAGCCTTGGTAGAATTCCTCGTAATTCCTTTAATATCCAACTTCTTAGCAATCTCCAACACCACAGGTTTTCTCACAGGCTCTAAAAATCCCGAGTCAGGCGCCTTCAAAAAATCGTCAATGTCCATTGTTGCCCAATACAACACACACACCAATCAAACCAAAAAAAATCGGGTAATTCCCTTTTCCAAATCAAAATGGCAATTACCAGCACTTAAACACAAAATCGGAACATATCCTGGACGAGCCCCCACAAATTATGTTACGTAAACGGCAACAATAAATATCAATCGAGACAGGTTAAATAAAAATAACCATTTATTAAACATTGTTAAACGATATGGGAAAAAAGAAAACAAATGAAAACTCTAGCTGGAAGTTATAAGATAAAGGAGCAGAAGTCGGCCGTTCGGCCCATCGAGTCTGCTCCACCATTTTATCATGAGCTGATACATTCTCCCATTTAGTCCCACTCCCCAGCCTTTTCACCATAACCTTTGATGCCCTGGCTACTCAGATACCTATCAATCTCTGCCTTAAATACACCCAATGACTTGGCCTCCACTGCTGCCCGTGGCAACAAATTCCATAGATTCACCACCCTCTGGCTAAAGAAATTTCTTCGCATTTCTGTTCTGAATGGGCACCCTACAATCCTTAACTCATGCCCTCTCGTACTAGACTTCTCCATCATGGCAAACAACTTTGCCACATCCACTCTGTCCATGCCTTTCAACATTCGAAATGTTTCTATAAGGTCTCCCCTCATTCTTCGAAACTCCAAGGAATACAGTCCAAGAGCGGACAAACGTTCCTCATATGTTAACCCTCTCATTCCTGGAATCATTCTAGTGAATCTTCTCTGTACCCTCTCCAACGTGGGTATTAGGTGAGGGTGGGAATAGGAGAGTGGTGGGAATTAGGGGAAGGTGGGGAATAGGAGAGTGGTGGCGTTTTGGGGAGAATGGGGAATAGGAGAGTGGTGGGGATTAGGTGAGGGTGGCAATAGGAGAGTGGTGGGGTTTTGGGAGAGTTGGGATTAGGGGTGGGTGAGAATAGTAGAGTGGTGGGGATAGGAAAGTGGTGGGGTTTTGGGGAGAGTGGTGGGGATTAGGGGAGGGTGGGAATAGCAGAGTTGTGGGAATTAGGAGAAGGTGGGGAATAGGAGAGTGGTGGGGATTAGGAGAGGGTGGAGAATAGGAGAGTGCTGGGGATTAGGGGATGGTGGGGATTAGGTGACGGTGGGAATAGGAGAGCGGTGGCGATTAGGGGAAGGTGGGGAATAGGAGGCTGGTGGCAATTAGGTGAGGGTAGGAATAGGAGAGCGGTGGGGATTAGGGGAAGGTGGGGAACAGGAGAGTGGTGGTGATGAGGGGAAGGTGGTGAACAGGAAAGTTGTGGATATTAGGTGAGGGTGGAAATAACAGAGTTGTGGGAATTAGGAGGAGGTGGGGAATAGGAGAGTGGTGGGGATTAGAAGAGGGTGGAGAATAGGAGAGTGCTGGGGATTAGGGGAGGGTGGGGTTTAGGTGACGGTGGGAATAGGAGAGTGGTGGCGATTAGGGGAAGGTGGGGAATAGGAGGCTGGTAGCAATTAGGTGAGGGTGGGAATAGGAGAGTGGTGGTGATTAGGGGAAGGTGTTGAATAGGAAAGTAGTGGATATTAGGTGAAGATTGGAATAGAAGAGCGGTGGGGATTAGGGGAGAATGGGGAACAGGAGAGTGGTGGCGATTAGGTGAGGGTGGGAATAGGAGAGCGGTCGGGATTAGGGGAATGTGGGGAATAGGAGAGTGGAGGGGATTGGGGAAGGTGGGGAATAGGAGAGTGGTGGTAATCAGGGGAAGGTGGTGAATAGGAAAGTGGTCGATATTAGGTGAGGGGGGATTAGGGGAGAATGAGGAACAGGAGAGCGGTGGCGATTAGGTGAGGGTGGGAATAGGAGAGCGGTGGGGATTAGCGGAGGGTTGGAATAGGAGAGTGGTGGGGTTTCGGGGAGAGTGGTGGGGATTAGGGGACGGTGGGAAATAGAGTGGTGGGGTTTTGGGGAGAGTGGTGGGGATTAGGGGAGGGTGGGAACAGGAGAGTTGTGGGAATTAGGAGAAGTTGGGGAATAGGAGAGTGGTGGGGATTAATAGAGGGTGGAGAATAAAAGAGTGCTGGGGATTAGGGGAGAATGGGCAATAGGGGAGTGGTGGCGATTAGGTGAGGGTGGGAATAGGAGAGTGGTGGGGTTTTGGGGAGAGTGGTAGGGAATAGGGGATGGTGGGAATAGGACAGTGGTGGGGTTTCGAGAAGAGTGGTGTGGATTAGGGGAGGGTGGGAAATAGGAGAGTGGTGGTGATTAAGGGAAAATGGGGAATAGGAGAGTGGTGGGGATTAGGGGAGGGTGAGTATAGGACAGTGGTGGGGTTTCAGGGAGAGTGACGGGGATTAGGTGAGGGTGGAAATAGGAGAGCGGGGGGATCAGGGTAAGGTGGGGAACAGGAGAGTGGTGGTGATTAGGGGAAGGTGGTGAATAGGAAAGTGGTGGGCATTAGGTGAGGGTGGGAATACGAGAGTGGTGGGGATTAGGGGAGAATGGGGAATAGGAGAGTGGTGGCGATTAGGTGAGGGTGGGAATAGGAGAGTGGTAGGGATTGGGGAAGGTGGGGAATAGGAGAGTGGTGGTGATTAGCGGAAGGTGGTGAATCGGAAAACGGTTGGTATTAGGTGAGGGTGGGAATAGGAGAGTGGTGGGGATTAGGTGAGGGTGAGAATACGAGAGTGGTGGGGATGAGGGGAGAATGGGGAATAGGAGAGTGGTGGCGATTAGGTGAGGTTGGGAATAGGACAGCGGTGGGGATTAGGGGAAGGTGGTGAATAGTAAAGTGGTGGATATTAGGTGAGGGTGGGAAGAGAAGAGTGGTGGGGATTAGGGGAGAATGAGGAACAGGAGAGTGGTGGCGATTAGGTGAGGGTGGGAATAGGAGAGCAGTGGGGATTAGGGAAAGGTGGGGAATAGGACAGTGTTGGGGTTTTGGGGAGAGTGGTGGCGTTTAGGGGAGGGTGGGAATAGGAGAGTGTAAAGGTTTTGGGGAGAGTGGTGGGGATTTGGTGGGGTTGGGAATAGGAGAGTGGTAGCGTTTCAGGGAGAGTCGTGGGGATTAGGGGAGGGTGGGAAATAGGAGAGTGGTGGTGATTAGGGGAAGGTGGGGAATAGGAGAGTGGTGGGGATTAGGGGAGGGTGGAGAATAAGAGAGTGGTGGGGATTAGGAGAGTGGTGGGGATTAGGTGAGGGTGGGAATAGGAGAGTGGTGGGGATTAGGGGAGAATGGGGAATAGGAGAGTGGTGGGTATTAGGTGAGAGTGGGAATAGGAGAGTGGTGGGGATTAGGGGAGAATGAGGAACAGGAGAGTGGTGGCGATTAGGTGAGGGTGGGAATAGGAGAGCGGTGGCGATTAGGGGAAGGTGCGGATTAGGACAGTGGTGGGGTTTCCGGAAGAGTGGCGGTGATTAGGTGAGTGTGGTGGGGTTTTGGGGAGAGTGGTGGGGTTTAGGGGAGGGTGGGAAGAGGAGAGTGGTGGGGTTTAGGGGACGGTGGGAAATAGGAGAGTGTTGGGGATTAGGGGAAGGTGGAGAATAGAAGACTGGTGGGAATTAGGGGAGCGTGGGGATTAGGAGTGCGGTGGGGATTGGGGAAGGTGGGGAACAGGAGAGTGGTGGGGTTTCAGGGAGAGTAGTGGGGATTAGGGGAGGGTGGGAATAGGAGAGTGTAAAGGTTTTGGGGATTGTGGTGGGGATTAGGTGGGGTTGGGAATAGGAGAGTGGTGGGGTTTCGGGGACAGTGGTGGGGTTACGTGAGGGTGGGAATAGGAAAGTGGTGGGGTTTTGGGGAAAGTGGTGGGGATTACGTGAGGGTGGGAATAGGAAAGTGGTGGGGTTTTGGGGAGAGTGGTGGGGATTAGGGGAGGGTGGGAAGAGGAGAGTGGTGGGAATTAGGGGAAGGTGGGGAATAAGAGAGTGGTGGGTATTAGGTGAGGGTGGGAATAGGAGAGTGGTGGGGATTGGGAAGAATGGGGAATAAGAGAGTGGTGGCGATTAGGTGAGGGTGGGAATAGGATTGCGGTGGGGTTTCGGGGAGAGTGGTGGCGATTAGGTGTGGGTGGAAATAGGAGAGTGGTTGCGTTTTGGGGAGAGTGGTGGGGATTAGTAGAGGGTGGGAAATAGAGTGGTGGTGATTAGGGGAAGGTGGGGAATAGGAGAGTGGTGGGGATTAGGGGAGGGTGGAGAATAAGTGAGTGGTGGGGATTAGGAGAGTGGTGGGGGTTAGGTGAGGGTGGGTATAGTGGAGCGGTGGGGATTAGGGGAAGGTGGGGAATAGGAGAGTGTTGGCGATTAGGTGAGCGTGGGAATAGGAGAGCGTTGCGGATCAGGGTAAGGTGGGGAATAGGAGAGGTGGTGATTGGGGAAGGTGGTGAATCGGAAAACGGTTGGTGTTAGGTGAGGGTGGGAATAGGAGAGTGGTGGGGATTAGGTGAGGGTGGGAATAGGAGAGTGGTGGGGACTCGGGGAAGGTGGGGAATAGGAGAGTTGTGGTAATCAGGGGAAGGTGGTGAATAGGAAAGTGGTGGATATTAGGTGAGGGTGGGAATAGTAGAGTGGTGGGGATTAGGGCAGAATGAGGAACAGGAGAGCAGTGGCGATTAGGTGAGGGTGGGAATAGAAGAGCGGTGGGGATTAGGGTAGAGTGGGATAGGAGAGTGGTGGGGATTAGCGGAGGGTTGGAATAGGAGAGTGGTGGGGTTTCGGGGACAGTGGTGGGGATTAGGGGACGGTGGGGTTTTGGGGAGAGTGGTGGGGATTAGGGGAGGGTGGGAATAGGAGAGTTGTGGGAATTAGGAGAGGTTGGGGAATAGGAGAGTGGTGGGGATTAGGAGAGGGTGGAGAATAAAAGAGTGCTGGGGATTAGGGGAGAATGGGCAATAGGGGAGTGGTGGCGATTAGGTGAGGGTGGGAATAGGAGAGTGGTGGGGTTTTAGGGAGAGTGGTAGGGAATAGGGGATGGTGGGAATAGGACAGTGGTGGGGTTTCGAGAAGAGTGGTGGGGATTAGGGGAGTGTGCGAAATAGGAGAGTGGTGGTGATTAAGGGAAGCTGGGGAATAGGAGAGTGGTGGAGATTAGGGGAAGGTGGGGAATAGGAGAGTGGTGGTGATCAGGGGAAGGTGGTGAATAGTAAAGTGGTGGATATCAGGTGAGGGTGGGAAGAGAAGAGTGGTGGGTATTAGGGGAGAATGAGGAACAGGAGAGTGGTGGCGATTAGGTGAGGGTGGGAATAGGAGAGCGGTGGGGATTAGGGGAAGGTGGGGAATAGGAAAGTGGTGGTGATCAGGGGAAGGTGGTGAATAGTAAAGTGGTGGATATCAGGTGAGGGTGGGAAGAGAAGAGTGGTGGGGATTAGGGGAGAATGAGGAACAGGAGAGTGGTGGCGATTAGGTGAGGGTGGGAATAGGAGAGCGGTGGGGATTAGGGGAAGGTGGGGAATAGGAAAGTGGTGGTGATCAGGGGAAGGTGGTGAATAGTAAAGTGGTGGATATCAGGTGAGGGTGGGAAGAGAAGAGTGGTGGGGATTAGGGGAGAATGAGGAACAGGAGAGTGGTGGCGATTAGGTGAGGGTGGGAATAGGAGAGCGGTGGGGAATAGGACAGTGGTGGCGTTTCCGGGAGAGTAGTGGGGGTAGGGGAGGGTGGGAATAGGAGAGTGTTGGGGATTTGGGGAGAGTGGTTGCGTTTAGGGGAGGGTGGGAATAGGAGAGTGTAAAGGTTTTGAGGAGAGTGGTGGGGATTTAGTGGGGTTGGGAATAGGAGAGTGGTAGGGATTAAGGGAGGGTGTGTATAGGACAGTGATGGGGTTTCGGGAAGAGTGACGGGTATTAGGTGAGGGTGGAAATAGGAGAGCGGGGGAGATCAGGGTAAGGTGGGGAATAGGAGAGTGGTGGTGATTAGGGGAAGGTGGGGAATAGGAAAGTGGTGGGTATTAGGTGAGGGTGGGAATACGAGAGTGGTGGGGATTAGGGGAGAATGAGGAAAAGCAGAGTGGTGGCGATTAGGTGAGGGTGGGAATAGGAGAGCGGTGGGGATTGGGGAAGGTGGGGAATAGGAGAGTGCTGGTGATTAGCGGAAGGTGGTGAATCGGAAAACGGTTGGTATTAGGTGAGGGTGGGAATAGGAGAGTGGTGGGGATTAGGTGAGGGTGGGAATACGAGACTGGTGGGGATTGGGGGAGAATGGCGAATAGGAGAGTGGTGGCGATTAGGTGAGGTTGGGAATAGGACAGCGGTGGGGATTAGGGGAAGGTGGGGAATAGGAGAGTGGTGGTGATCAGGGGAAGGTGGTGAATAGTAAAGTGGTGGATATTAGGTGAGGGTGGGAAGAGAAGAGTGGTGGGGATTAGGGGAGAATGAGGAACAGGAGAGTGGTGGCGATTAGGTGAGGGTGGGAATAGGAGAGCGGTGGGGATTAGGGGAAGGTGGGGAATAGGACAGTGGTGGGGTTTCCGGGAGAGTAGTGGGGATTAGGGGAGGGTGGGAATAGGAGAGTGTTGGGGTTTTGGGGAGAGTGGTGGTGTTTAGGGGAGGGTGGGAATAGGAGAGTGTAAAGGTTTTGGGGAGAGTGGTGGGGTTGGGAATAGGAGAGTGGTAGGGTTTCAGTGAGAGTGGTGGGGATTAGGGGAGGGTGGGAAATAGGAGAGTGGTGGTGATTAGGGGAAGGTGGGGAAGAGGAGAGTGGTGGGGATTAGGGGAGGGTGGAGAATAAGAGAGTGGTGGGGAGTAGGAGAGTGGTGGGGATTAGGTGAGGGTGGGAATAGGAGAGTGGTGGGGATTAGGGGAGAATGGGGAATAGGAGAGTGGTGGCTATTAGGTGAGGGTGGGAATAGGAGAGTGGTTGCGTTTTGGGGAGAGTGGTGGGGATTAGTAGAGGGTGGGAAATAGGAGAGTGGTGGTGATTAGGGGAAGGTGGGGAATAGGAGAGTGGTGGGGTTTTGGGGTGAGTGGTAGGGAATAGGGGATGGTGGGAATAGGACAGTGGTGGGGTTTCGAGAAGAGTCGTGGGGATTAGGGGAGGGTGGGAAATAGGAGAGTGGTGGTGATTAAGGGAAGCTGGGGAATAGGAGAGTGGTGGGGATTAGGGGAACGTGGGGGAACGTGGTGAATAGGAAAGTGGTGGGTAATAGGTGAGGGTGGGAATAGGAGAGTGGTGGGGATTAGGGAGGGTGGGTATAGGACAGTGGTGGGGTTTCGGGGAGAGTGACGGGGATTAGGTGAGGGTGGAAATAGGAGAGCGGGGGATCAGGGTAAGGTGGCGAATAGGAGAGTGGTGGTGATTAGGGGAAGGTGGTAAATAGGAAAGTGGTGGGTATTAGGTGAGGGTGGGAATACGAGACTGGTGGGGATTAGGGGAGAATGGGGAATAGGAGAGTGGTGGCGATTAGTTGAGGGTGGGAATAGGAGAGTGGTGGGGTTTCGAGAAGAGTTGTGGGGATTAGGGGAGAATGAGGAAAAGGAGAGTGGTGACGATTAGGTGAGGGTGGGAATAGGAGAGCGGTGGGGATTGGGGAAGGTGGGGAATAGGAGAGTGGTGGTGATCAGGGGAAGGTGGTGAATAGGACAGTGGTGGGGTTTCTGGGAGAGTAGTGGGGATTAGGGGAGGGTGGGAATAGGAAAGTGTAAAGGTTTTGGGGAGAGTGGTGGGGTTGGGAATAGGAGAGTGGCAGGGTTTCAGGGAGAGTGGTGGGGATTAGGGGAGGGTGGGAAATAGGAGAGTGGTGGTGATTAGGGGAAGGTGGGGAAGAGGAGAGTGGTGGGGATTAGGGGAGGGTGGAGAATAAGAGTGGTGGGGATTAGTAGAGGGTGGAAAATAGGAGAGTGGTGGTGATTAAGGGAAGCTGGGGAATAGGATAGTGGTGGGGATTAGGGGATGGTAGAGATTAGGGGAGTGGTGGTGATTAGGGGAACGTGGTGAATAGGAACGTGGTGGGTATTAGGTGAGGGTGGGAATAGGAGAGTGGTGGGGATTAAGGGAGGGTGGGTATAGGACAGTGGTTGGGTTTCGGGGAGAGTGACGGGGATTAGGTGAGGGTGGAAATAGGAGAGCGGGGGGATCAGGGTAAGGTGGGGAATAGGAGAGTGGTGGTGATTAGGGGAAGGTGGTGAATAGGAAAGTGGTGGGTATTAGGTGAGGGTGGGAATACGAGACTGGTGGGGATTAGGGGAGAATGGGGAATAGGAGAGTGGTGGCGATTAGTTGAGGGTGGGAATAGGAGAGTGGTGGGGTTTCGAGAGGAGTGGTGGGGATTAGGGGAGAATGAGGAAAAGGAGAGTGGTAGCGATTAGGTGAGGGTGGGAATAGGAGAGCGGTGGGGATTGGGGAAGGTGGGGAATGGGAGAGTGGTGGTGATCAGGGGAAGGTGGTGAATAGTAAAGTGGTGGATATTAGGTGAGGGTGGGAAGAGAAGAGTGGTGGGGATTAGGGGAGAATGAGGAACAGGAGAGTGGTGGCGATTAGGTGAGGGTGGGAATAGGAGAGCGGTGGGGATTAGGGGAAGGTGGGGAATAGGACAGTGGTGGGGTTTCCGGGAGAGTAGTGGGGATTAGGGGAGGGTGGGAATAGGAGAGTGTTGGGGTTTTGGGGAGAGTGGTGGCGTTTAGGGGAGGGTGGGAATAGGAGAGTGTAAAGGTTTTGGGGAGAGTGGTGGCGTTTAGGGGAGGGTGGGAATAGGAGAGTGTAAAGGTTTTGGGGAGAGTGGTGGCGTTTAGGGGAGGGTGGGAATAGGAGAGTGTAAAGGTTTTGGGGAGAGTGGTGGGGTTGGGAATAGGAGAGTGGTAGGGTTTCAGGGAGAGTGGTGGGGATTAGGGGAGGGTGGGAAATAGGAGAGTGGTGGTGATTAGGGGAAGGTGGGGAAGAGGAGAGTGGTGGGGATTAGTGGAGGGTGGAGAATAAGAGAGTGGTGGGGATTAGGGGAGAATGGGGAATAGGAGAGTGGTGGGTATTAGGTGAGGGTGGGAATAGGAGAGTGGTTGCGTTTTGGGGAGAGTGGTGGGGATTAGTAGAGGGTGGGAAATAGAGTGGTGGTGATTAGGGGAAGGTGGGGAATAGGAGAGTGGTGGGGTTTTGGGGTGAGTGGTAGGGAATAGGGGATGGTGGGAATAGGACAGTGGTGGGGTTTCGAGAAGAGTGGTGGGGATTAGGGGAGGGTGGGAAATAGGAGAGTAGTGGTGATTAAGGGAAGCTGGGGAATAGGAGAGTGGTGGAGATTAGGGGATGGTGGAGAATAGGGGAGTGGTGGTGATTAGGGGATCGTGGTGAATAGGAAAGTGGTGGGTATTAGGTGAGGGTGGGAATAGGAGAGTGGTGGGGATTAAGGGAGGGTGGGTATAGGACAGTGGTGGCGTTTCGGGGAGAGTGACGGGGATTAGGTGAGGGTGGAAATAGGAGAGCGGGGGGATCAGGGTAAGGTGGGGAATAGGAGAGTGGTGGTGATTAGGGGAAGGTGGTGAATAGGAAAGTGGTGGGTATTAGGTGAGGGTGGGAATAGGAGAGTGGTTGCGTTTTGGGGAGAGTGGTGGGGATTAGTAGAGGGTGGGAAATAGGAGAGTGGTGGTGATTAGGGGAAGGTGGGGAATAGGAGAGTGGTGGGGTTTTGGGGTGAGTGGTAGGGAATAGGGGATGGTGGGAATAGGACAGTGGTGGGGTTTCGAGAAGAGTGGTGGGGATTAGGGGAGGGTGGGAAATAGGAGAGTAGTGGTGATTAAGGGAAGCTGGGGAATAGGAGAGTGGTGGAGATTAGGGGATGGTGGAGAATAGGGGAGTGGTGGTGATTAGGGGATCGTGGTGAATAGGAAAGTGGTGGGTATTAGGTGAGGGTGGGAATAGGAGAGTGGTGGGGATTAAGGGAGGGTGGGTATAGGACAGTGGTGGCGTTTCGGGGAGAGTGACGGGGATTAGGTGAGGGTGGAAATAGGAGAGCGGGGGGATCAGGGTAAGGTGGGGAATAGGAGAGTGGTGGTGATTAGGGGAAGGTGGTGAATAGGAAAGTGGTGGGTATTAGGTGAGGGTGGGAATACGAGAGTGGTGGGGATTAGGGGAGAATGGGGAATAGGAGGGTGGTGGCGATTAGGTGAGGGTGGGAATAGAGCGGTGGGGATTGGGGAAGGTGGGGAATAGGAGAGTGGTGGTGATTAGTGGAAGGTGGTGAATCGGAAAACGGTTGGTATTAGGTGAGGGTGGGAATAGGAGAGTGGTGGGGATTTGGTGAGGGTGGGAATACGAGAGTGGTGGGGATTAGGGGAGAATGGGGAATAGGAGAGTCGTGGCGATTAGGTGAGGTTGGGAATAGGACAGCGGTGGGGATTAGGGGAAGGTGGGGAATAGGAGAGTGGTGGTGATCAGGGGAAGGTGGTGAATAGTAAAGTGGTGGATATCAGGTGACGGTGGGAAGAGAAGAGTGGTGGGGATTAGGGGAGAATGAGGAACAGGAGAGTGGTGGCGATTAGGTGAGGGTGGGAATAGGAGAGCGGTGGGGATTAGGGGAAAGTGGGGAATAGGACAGTGGTGGGGATTAGGGGAAGGTGGGGAATAGGAGAGTGGTGGTGATCAGGGGAAGGTGGTGAATAGTAAAGTGGTGGATATTAGGTGAGGGTGGGAAGAGAAGAGTGGTGGGTATTAGGGGAGAATGAGGAACAGGAGAGTGGTGGGGATTACGTGAGGGTGGGAATAGGAAAGTGGTGGGGTTTCGGGGAGAGTGGTGGGGATTAGGGGAGGGTGGGAAATAGGAGAGTGGTGGGTATTAGGTGAGGGTGGGAATAGGAGAGTGGTGGGGATTGGGGAGAATGGCGAATAGGAGAGTGGTGGCGATTAGGTGAGGGTGGGAATAGGATTGCGGTGGGGTTTCGGGGAGAGTGGTGGCGATTAGGTGTGGGTGGAAATAGGAGAGTGGTGGCATTTTGCGGAGAGTGGCGGGGATTAGGGGAGCGTGGGAAACAGGAGAGTTGTGGTGATTAGGGGAAGGTGGGGAGTAGGAGAGTGGAGAATAAGTGAGTGGTGGGGATTAGGAGAGGTGGGGGTTAGGTGAGGGTGGGTATAGTGGAGCAGTCGGGATTAGGAGAAGGTGGGGAATAGGAGAGTGGTGGTAATCTGGGGAAGGTGTTGAATCGGAAAACAGTTGGTGTTAGGTGAGGGTGGGAATAGGAGAGTGGTGGGGATTAGGTGAGGGTGGGATTAGGAGAGTGGTGGGGACTAGGGGAGAATGGGGAGTAGGAGAGTTGTGGCGATTAGGTGAGGGTGGGAATAGGACAGCGGTGGGGATTAGGGGAAGGTGGGGAATAGGAGAGTGGTGGTAATCAGGGGGAGGTGGTGAATAGGAAAGTGGTGGATATTAGGTGAGGGTGGGAATAGTAGAGTGGTGGGGATTAGGGGAGAATGAGGAACAGGAGAGCGGTGGCGATTAGGTGAGGGTGGGAATAGGAGAGCGGTGGGGATTAGGGGAGAGTGAGATAGGAGAGTGGTGGGGTTTTGGGGAGAGTGGTGGGGATTAGCAGAGGGTTGGAATTGGAGAGTGGTGGGGTTTCGGGGAGAGTGGTGGGGATTAGGGGAGGGTGGAAATAGAGTTGTGGGAATTAGGAGAAGTTGGGGAATAGGAGAGTGGTGGGGATTAGGAGAGGGTGGAGAATAAAAGAGTGCTGGGGATTAGGGGAGAATGGGCAACAGGAGAGCGGTGGCGATTAGGTGAGGGTGGGAATAGGAGAGCGGTGGGGATTAGGGGAGAGTGAGATAGGAGAGTGGTGGGGTTTTGGGGAGAGTGGTGGGGATTAGCGGAGGGTTGGAATAGGACAGTGGTGGGGTTTCGAGAAGAGTGGTGGGGATTGGGGAGGGTGGGAAATAGGAGAGTGGTGGGGATTAGGGGATGGTGGAGAATAGGGGAGTGGTGGTGATTAGGGGAACGTGGTGAATAGGAAAGTGGTGGATATTAGGTGAGGGTGGGAAGAGAAGAGTGGTGGGGATTAGGGGAGAATGAGGAAAAGGAGAGTGGTGGCGATTAGGTGAGGGTGGGAATAGGAGAGCGGTGGGGATTAGGGGAAGGTGGGGAATAGGACAGTGGTGGGGATTAGGGGAAGGTGGGGAATAGGAGAGTGGTGGTAATCAGGGGAAGGTGGTGAATAGGAAAGTGGTCGATATTAGGTGAGGGGGGATTAGGGGAGAATGAGGAATAGGAGAGCGGTGGGGATTAGGGGAAGGTGGGGAATAGGACAGTGGTGGGGTTTCCGGGAGAGTATTGGGGATTAGGGGAGGGTGGGATTAGGAGAGTGTTGGGGTTTTGGGGAGAGTGGTTGCGTTTAGGGGAGGGTGGGAATAGGAGAGTGTAAAGGTTTTGGGGAGAGTGGTGGGGATTTGGTGGGGTTGGGAATAGGAGAATGGTAGGGATTAAGGGAGGGTGTGTATAGGACAGTGATGGGGTTTCGGGGAGAGTGACGGTATTAGGTGAGGGTGGAAATAGGAGAGCGGGGGAGATCAGGGTAAGGTGGGGAAGAGGAGAGTGGTGGTGATTAGGGGAAGGTGGTGAATAGGAAAGTGGTGGGTATTAGGTGAGGGTGGGAATACGAGAGTGGTGGGGATTAGGGGAGAATGGGGAATAGGAGAGTGGTGGCGATTAGGAGAGGGTGGGAATAAGAGCGGTGGGGATTGGGGAAGGTGGGGAAGAGGAGAGTGGTTGTGATTAGCGGAAGGTGGTGAATCGGAAAACGGTTGGTATTAGGTGAGGGTGGGAATCGGAGAGTGGTGGGGATTAGGTGAGGGTAGGAATATGAGAGTGGTGGGAATTGGGGAGAAGAGGAATAGGTGAGTGGTGGCGATTAGGTGAGGTTGGGAATAGGACAGCGGTGGGGATTAGGGGAAGGTAGGGAATAGGAGAGTGGTGGTGATCAGGGGAAGGTGGTGAATAGTAAAGTGGTGGATATTAGGTGAGGGTGGGAAGAGAAGAGTGGTGGGGATTAGGGGAGAATGAGGAACAGGAGAGTGGTGGCGATTAGGTGAGGGTGGGAATAGGAGAGCGGTGGGGATTAGGGGAAGGTGGGGAATAGGACAGTGGTGGGGTTTCCGGGAGAGTAGTGGGGATTAGGGGAGGGTGGGAATAGGAGAGTGTTGGGGTTTTGGGGAGAGTGGTGGCGTCTAGGGGAGGGTGGGAATAGGAGAGTGTAAAGGTTTTGGGGAGAGTGGTGGGGTTGGGAATAGGAGAGTGGTAGGGTTTCAGGGAGAGTGGTGGGGATTAGGGGAGGGTGGGAAATAGGAGAGTGGTGGTGATTAGGGGAAGGTGGGGAAGAGGAGAGTGGTGGGGATTAGGGGCGGGTGGGAATAGGAGAGTGGTGGGGATTAGGGGAGAATGGGGAATAGGAGAGTGGTGGGTATTAGGTGAAGGTGGGAATAGGAGAGTGGTGGTGATTAGGGGAGAATGAGGAACAGGAGAGTGGTGGCGATTAGGTGAGGGTGGGAATAGGAGAGCGGTGGCGATTAGGGGAAGGTGCGGATTAGGACAGTGGTGGGGTTTCCGGAAGAGTGGCGGTGATTAGGTGAGTGTGGTGGGGTTTTGGGGAGAGTGGTGGGGTTTAGGGGAGGGTGGGAAGAGGAGAGTGGTGGGGTTTAGGGGACGGTGGGAAATAGGAGAGTGTTGGGGATTAGGGGAAGGTGCAGAATAGGAGACTGGTGGGAATTAGGGGAGCGTGGGGATTAGGAGTGCGGTGGGGATTGGGGAAGGTGGGGAACAGGAGAGTGGTGGGGTTTCAGGGAGAGTAGTGGGGATTAGGGGAGGGTGGGAATAGGAGAGTGTAAAGGTTTTGGGGATTGTGGTGGGGATTAGGTGGGGTTGGGAATAGGAGAGTGGTGGGGTTTCGGGGACAGTGGTGGGGTTACGTGAGGGTGGGAATAGGAAAGTGGTGGGGTTTTGGGGAGAGTGGTGGGGATTAGGGGAGGGTAGGAATAGGGGAGTGGTGGGAATTAGGGGAAGGTGGGGAATAAGAGAGTGGTGGGTATTAGGTGAGGGTGGGAATAGGATTGCGGTGGGGTTTCGGGGAGAGTGGTGGCGATTAGGTGTGGGTGGAAATAGGAGAGTGGTTGCATTTTGGGGAGTGGTTGGGATTAGTAGAGGGTGGGAAATAGGAGAGTGGTGGTGATTAGGGGAAGGTGGGGAATAGGAGAGTGGTGGGGATTAGGGGAGGGTGGAGAATAAGTGAGTGATGGGGATTAGGAGAGTGGTGCGGGTTAGGTGAGGGTGGGTATATTGGAGCGGTGGGGATTAGGGGAAGGTGGGGAATAGGAGAGTGTTGGCGATTAGGTGAGCGTGGGAATAGGAGAGAGTTGGGGATCAGGGTACGGTGGGGAATAGGAGAGTAGTGGTGATTAGGGGAAGGTAGTGAACAGGAAAGTGGTGGGTATTAGGTGAGGGTGGGAATACGAGAGTGGTGGGGTTTTGAGAAGAGTGGTGCGGATTAGGGTAGGGTGGGAAATAGAGTGGTGGTGATTAAGGGAAGGTGGGGAATAGGAGAGTGGTGGGGATTAGGGGATGGTGGAGAATCGGAGAGTGGTGGTGATTAGGGGAAGGTGGTGAATAGGAGAATGGTGGGGATTAGGTGAGGGTGGGAATAGAAGAGTGGTGGGGTTTTGGGGAGCGTTGTGGGGATTAGGGGTGCGTTAGAATAGTAGAGTGGTGGAGTTCCGGGGAGAGTCGTGGGGATTAGGTGAGGGTGTGAATAGGGAAGTGGTGGGGATTAGGGGAGGGTTGGAATAGGAGACTTGTGGGAATTAAAAGAAGTTGGGGAATAGGAGAGTGGTGGGGATTAGGAGAGGGTGGAGAATAAAAGAGTGCTGGGGATTAGGAGAGAATGGGGAATAGGAGAGTGTTGGCGATTAGGTGAGGGTAGGAATAGGAGAGCGGTGGGGATCAGGGTAAGGTGGAGAATAGCAGAGTAGTGGTGATTAGGGGAAGGTGGTGAATAGGAAAGTAGTGTGTATTACGTGAGGGTGGGAGTAGGAGAGTGGTGGGGATTAGGGGAGAATGGGGAATAGGAGAGTGGTAGCGATTAGGTGAGGGTGGGAATAGGAGAGTGACCGGGTTTTGGGGAGAGTGCTGGGGAATAGGGAATGGTGGGAATAGGAGAGTGGTGGGGTTTCGGGAAGAGTTGTGGGGATTAGGGGAGGGTGGGAATACGAGAGTATTGGGGTTTCGGGGAGAGTGGTGGGGATTAGGTGAGGTTGGGAATAGGAGAGTGGTGGGGTTTCGGGGACAGTGGTGGGGATTAGGGGAGGGTGGGAATACGAGAGTATTGGGGTTTCGGGGAGAGTGGTGGGGATTAGGTGAGGGTGGGAATAGGAGAGTGGTGGGGTTTCGGGGAGGGTGGAGAATAGGAGAGTGGTGGTGATTAGGGGAAGGTGGTGAATAGGGAAGTGGTGGGTATTATTTGAGGGCGGGAATAGGAGAGTGGTGGGGATTAGGGGAGGGTGGGAACAGGAGAGTGGAGGGAATCAGGGGAAGGTGGGGAACAGGACAATGGTGGGGTTTCTGGGAGAGTGGCAGGCATTAGGTGAGAGTGGGATAGGAGAGTGGTGGGGTTTTGGGGAGAGTGGTGGGGATTAGGTGAGGGTGGGTATGGGGGAGCGGTGGGGATCCGGGTAAGGTGGGGAATAGGAGAGTGGTGGTGATTAGGGGAAGGTGGTGAATAGGAAAGTGGTAGGTATTAGCTGAGGGGGAAATACCAGAGTGGTGGGGAATAGGGGAGAATGGGGAATAGGAGAGTGGTGGCGTTTTCAGGAGACTGGGTATAGGAGAGTGGTGGGGTTTTGGGGAGAGTTGTGGGGATTAGGGGTGCGTGAGAATAGGAGAGTGGTGGTGTTCCGGGGAGAGAGGTGGGGATTAGGTGAGGGTGGGAATAGGAGAGTGGTGGGGATATGGGGAGGGTGGGAATAGGAGAGTTGTGGGAATTAGGAGAAGGTGGGGAATAGGAGAGTGTTGGGGATTAGGAGAGGGTGGAGAATAAAAGAGTGCTGGGGATTAGGGGAGGATGAGAATAGTAGAGTGGTGGGGATTAGGTCAGGGTGGGAATAGGAGAGTATTGGGGTTTCGGGGAGAGTGGTGGGGATTAGGTGAGGTTGGGATGAGGAGAGTGGTGGGGTTTCGGGGAGAGTGGTGGGGATTAGGGGAGCGTGGGAAATAGAGTGGTGGTGATTAGGAGAAGGTGGGGAATAGGAGAGTGGTGGGGATTCGGGGAGGGTGGAGAGCAGGAGAGTGGTGAGGATTAGGGGAAGGTGGGGAATAGGACAGTGGTGGGGTTTTCCGGGAGAGTGGCGGGTATTAGGTGAGAGTGGGATAGGAGAGTAGTGGGGTTTTGGGGAGAGTGGTGGGGCTTAGGTGAGGGTGGGTATAGGGAAGCGGTTAAGGTGGGGAATAGGAGAGTGGTGGTGATTAGGGGAAGGTGGTGAATAGGAAAGTGGTGGGTATTAGCTGAGGGGGAAATACGAGAGTGGTGGGGATTAGGGGAGAATGGGGAATAGGAGAGTGCTGGGGATTAGGGGAGAATGGGGAATAGGAGAGTGCTGGGGATTAGGGGAGGGTGGGGTTAGTTGAGGGTGGGAATAGGACAGCGGTGGCGATTAGAGGAAGGTGGGGAATAGGCGGGTGGTGGGAATTAGGTGAGGGTGGGAATAGGACAGCGGTGGGGATTAGGGGAAGGTGGGGAATAGGAGAGGTGGCGATTCGGTGAGGATGGGAATAGGAGAGCGGTGGTGATTACTGTAAGGTGGGGAATAGGAGAGTGGTGGTGATTAGGGGAAGGTGGTGAATAGGAAAGGGGTGGGTATTATTTGAGGGCGGGAATAGGAGAGTGGTAGGGATTAGGGGAGAATGGCGAAGAGGAGAGTGGTGGCGATTAGATGAGGGTGGGAATAGGAGAGTGGTGGGGTTTCGGGGAGGGTGGAGAATAGGAGAGTGGTGGTGATTAGGGGAAGGTGGTGAATAGGGAAGTGGTGGGTATTATTTGAGGGCTGGAATGGGAGAGTGGTGGGGATTTTGGGAGGGTGGGAATAGGAGAGTGGTGGGGTTTTGGGGAGGGTGGGAACAGGAGAGTGGAAGGAATCAGGGGAAGGTGGGGAACAGGACAGTGTTGGGGTTTCCGGGAGAGTGGCAGGCATTAGGTGAGAGTGGGATAGGAGAGTGGTGGGGTTTTGGGGAGAGTGGTGGGGATTAGGTGAGGGTGGGTATAGGGGAGCGGTGGGGATCAGGGTAAGGTGGGGAATAGGAGAGTGGTGGTGATTAGGGGAAGGTGGTGAATAGGAAAGTGGTGGGTATTAGCTGAGGGGGAAATACCAGAATGGTGGGGAATAGGGGAGAATGGGGAATAGGAGAGTGGTGGCGTTTTCGGGAGACTGGGTATAGGAGAGTGGTGGGGTTTTGGGGAGAGTTGTGGGGATTAGGGGTGCGTGAGAATAGTAGAGTGGTGGTGTTCCGGGGAGAGAGGTGGGGATATGGGGAGGGTGGGAATAGGAGAGTTGTGGGAATTAGGAGAAGGTGGGGAATAGGAGAGTGGTGGGGATTAGGAGAGGGTGGAGAATAAAAGAGTGCTGGGGATTAGGGGAGGATGAGAATAGTAGAGTGGTGGGGATTAGGTCAGGGTGGGAATAGGAGAGTATTGGGGTTTCGGGGAGAGTGGTGGGGATTAGGTGAGGTTGGGATGAGGAGAGTGGTGGGGTTTCGGGGAGAGTGGTGGGGATTAGGGGAGCGTGGGAAATAGAGTGGTGGTGATTAGGAGAAGGTGGGGAATAGGAGAGTGGTGGGGAGTCGGGGAGGGTGGAGAGCAGGAGAGTGGTGGGGATTAGGGGAAGGTGGGGAATAGGACAGTGGTGGGGTTTTCCGGGAGAGTGGCGGGTATTAGGTGAGAGTGGGATAGGAGAGTAGTGGGGTTTTGGGGAGAGTGGTGGGGCTTAGGTGAGGGTGGGTATAGGGAAGCGGTGGGGATCAGGTTAAGGTGGGGAATAGGAGAGTGGTGGTGATTAGGGGAAGGTGGTGAATAGGAAAGTGGTGGGTATTAGCTGAGGGGGAAATACGAGAGTGGTGGGGATTAGGGGAGAATGGGGAATAGGAGAGTGCTGGGGATTAGGGGAGAATGGGGAATAGGAGAGTGCTGGGGATTAGGGGAGGGTGGGGTTAGTTGAGGGTGGGAATAGGACAGCGGTGGCGATTAGAGGAAGGTGGGGAATAGGCGGGTGGTGGGAATTAGGTGAGGGTGGGAATAGGACAGCGGTGGGGATTAGGGGAAGGTGGGGAATAGGAGAGGTGGCGATTCGGTGAGGATGGGAATAGGAGAGCGGTGGTGATTACTGTAAGGTGGGGAATAGGAGAGTGGTGGTGATTAGGGGAAGGTGGTGAATAGGAAAGGGGTGGGTATTATTTGAGGGCGGGAATAGGAGAGTGGTAGGGATTAGGGGAGAATGGCGAAGAGGAGAGTGGTGGCGATTAGATGAGGGTGGGAATAGGAGAGTGGTGGGGTTTCGGGGAGGGTGGAGAATAGGAGAGTGGTGGTGATTAGGGGAAGGTGGTGAATAGGGAAGTGGTGGGTATTATTTGAGGGCTGGAATAGGAGAGTGGTGGGGATTTTGGGAGCGTGGGAATAGGAGAGTGGTGGGGTTTTGGGGAGGGTGGGAACAGGAGAGTGGAGGGAATCAGGGGAAGGTGGGGAACAGGACAGTGTTGGGGTTTCCGGGAGAGTGGCAGGCATTAGGTGAGAGTGGGATAGGAGAGTGGTGGGGTTTTGGGGAGAGTGGTGGGGATTAGGTGAGGGTGGGTATAGGGGAGCGGTGGGGATCAGGGTAAGGTGGGGAATAGGAGAGTGGTGGTGATTAGGGGAAGGTGGTGAATAGGAAAGTGGTGGGTATTAGCTGAGGGGGAAATACCAGAATGGTGGGGAATAGGGGAGAATGGGGAATAGGAGAGTGGTGGCGTTTTCGGGAGACTGGGTATAGGAGAGTGGTGGGGTTTTGGGGAGAGTTGTGGGGATTAGGGGTGCGTGAGAATAGTAGAGTGGTGGTGTTCCGGGGAGAGAGGTGGGGATTAGGTGAGGGTGGGAATAGGAAAGTGGTGGGGTTTTGGGGAGAGTGGTGGGGATTAGGGGAGGGTGGGTATAGGAGAGTTGTGGGAATTAGGAGAAGGTGGGGAATAGGAGAGTGGTGGGGATTAGGAGAGGGTGGAGAATAAAAGAGTGCTGGGGATTAGGGGAGAATGGGGAATAGGAGAGTGGTGGTGATTAGAGGAAGGTGGTGAATCGGAAAACGGTTGGTATTAGGTGAGGGTGGGAATAGGAGAGTGGTGGGGATTAGGTGAGGGTGGGAATACGAGAGTGGTGGGGATTAGGGGAGAATGGGGAATAGGAGAGTGGTGGCGATTAGGTGAGGTTGGGAATAGGACAGCGGTGGGGATTAGGGGAAGGTGGGGAATAGGACAGTGGTGGGGTTTCCGGGAGAGTGGCGGGGATTAGGTGAGAGTGGGATAGGAGAGTGGTGGGGATTGGGGAAGGTGGGGAATAGGAGAGTGGTGGTGATTAGAGGAAGGTGGTGAATCGGAAAACGGTTGGTATTAGGTGAGGGTGGGAATAGGAGAGTGGTGGGGATTAGGTGAGGGTGGGAATACGAGAGTGGTGGGGATTAGGGGAGAATGGGGAATAGGAGAGTGGTGGCGATTAGGTGAGGTTGGGAATAGGACAGCGGTGGGGATTAGGGGAAGGTGGGGAATAGGACAGTGGTGGGGTTTCCGGGAGAGTGGTGGGGATTAGGTGAGAGTGGGATAGGAGAGTGGTGGGGATTAGGGTAGGGTGGGAATAGGAGAGTGGTGGGGTTTCGGGTAGAGTGGTGGGGAATAGGGGACGGTGGGAAACAGGTGAGTGGTGGGGATTAGGGGAAGGTGCAGAATAGGAAACTGGTGGGGATTAGGGGAGGGTGGGGATTAGGAGAGTGTTGGGGTTTTGGGGAGAGTGGTGGGGTTTAGGGGAGGGTGGGAATAGCAGAGTGTTGGGGTTTTGGGGAGAGTGGTGGGGTTTAGTGGAGGGTGGGAATAGGAGAGTGTAAAGGTTTTTGGGAGAGAGGTGGGGATTTGGTGGGGTTGCAGGGAGAGTGGTGGGGATTAGGGGAGGGTGGGAAATAGGAGAGGTGGGGATTAGGAGAGTGGTGGGGATTAGGTGAGGGTGGGTATAGGGGAGCGGTGGGGATTAGGGGAAAGTGGGGAGTAGGAGAGTATTGGCGATTAGGTGAGCGTGGGAATAGGAGAGAGTTGGGGATCAGGGTAAGGTGGGGAATAGGAGAGTGGTGGTGATCAGGGGAAGGTGGTGAACAGGAAAGTGGTGGGTATTAGGTGAGGGTGGGAATACGAGAGTGGTGGGGATTAGGGGAGAATGGGGAATAGGAGAGTGGTGGCGATTAGGTGAGGGTGGGAATAGGAGAGTGGTGGGCTTTTGGGGAGAGTGGTGGGGTTTTGAGAAAAGTGGTGCAGATTAGGGGAGGGTGGGAAATAGGAGAGTGGTGGTGATTAGGGGAAGGTGGTGAATAGGAAAGTGGTGGGTATTCGGTGAGGGTGGGAATAGGAGAGTGGTGGGGATAAGGTGAGGGTGGGAATAGAAGAGTGGTGGGGTTTTGGGGAGAGTTGTGGGGATTAGGGGTGCGTTAGAATAGTAGAGTGGTGGGGTTCCAGGGAGAGTCGTGGGGATTAGGTGAGGGTGTGAATAGGAAAGTGGTGGGGTTTCGGGGAGAGTGGTGGGGATTAGGGGAGGGTTGGAATAGGAGAGTTGTGGGAATTAGAAGAAGTCGGGGAATAGGAGAGTGGTGGGGATTAGGAGAGGGTGGAGAATAAAAGAGTGCTGGGGATTAGGAGAGAATGGGGAATAGGGGAGTGGTGGCGATTAGGTGAGGGTGGGAACAGGAGAGTGGTGGGAATCAGGGGAAGGTGGGGAATAGGAGGCTGGTGGCAATTAGGTGAGGGTAGGAATAGGACAGCAGTGGGGATTAGGGAAAGGTGGGGAATAGGAGAGCGGTGGGGATAGGGGAAGGTGGGGAATAGGACAGTGGTGGGGATTCCGGGAGACTGGCGCAGATTAGGTGAGAGTGGGATAGGAGAGTGGTCGGGTTTTGGGGAGAGTGGTGGGGATTAGGGGAGGGTGGGAATAGGAGAGTGGTGTTGATTAGGGGAACGTAGTGAACAGGAAAGTGGTGGATAGAAGAGTGACGGTGGGAATAGAAGAGTGGTGAGGATTAGGGGTGAATAGGAAAGTGGTGGATAGAAGAGTGACGGTGGGAATAGAAGAGTGGTGAGGATTAGGGGAGAATGAGGAACAGGAGAGTGGTGGGGATTAGGGGAGGGTGGGGATTAGGAGAGTGGTTAGGATTAGGTGAGGGTGGGAATAGGAGAGCGGTGGGGATTAGGTCAGGGTGGGAATAGGAGAGTGGTGGCGTTCTGGGGAGGTCGGCGGGGATTAGGGGAGGGTGGAGAATAGGAGAGTGGTTGTGATTAGGGGAAGGTGGGGAATAGGAGAGCGGTGGGGTTTCAGGGAGAGTGGTGGGGATTAAGGGAGGATGAGAATAGTAGAGTGGTGGGGATTAGGTCAGGGTGAGAATAGGAGAGTGGTGGCGTTTTGGGGAGATCGGCGGGGATTAGCGGAGGGTGGAGAATAGGAGAGTGGTTGTGATTAGGGGAAGGTGGGGAACAGGAGAGCGGTGCGGTTTCAGGGAGAGTGGTGGGGATTAGGAGAGGGTGGAGAATAAAGGAGTGCTGGGGATTAGGGGAGGATGAGAATAGTAGAGTGGTGGAGATTAGGTCAGGGTGGGAATAGGAGAGTATTGGGGTTTCGGGGAGCGTGGTGGGGATTAGGTGAGGTTGGGAATAGGAGAGTGGTGGGGTTTCGGGGAGAGTGGTGGGGATTAGGGGAGCGTGGGAAATAGGAGAGTGCTGGTGATTAGGGGAAGCTGGGGAATAGGAAAGTGGTGGGGATTCGGGGAGGGTGGAGAGTAGGAGAGTGGTGGGAATTAGGGGAAGGTGGGGAATAGGACAGTGGTGGGGTTTCCGGGAGAGTGGCGGGTATTAGGTGAGAGTGGGATAGGAGAGTGGTGAGGTTTTGGGGAGAATGGGGAATAGGAGAGTGGTGGCGATTAGTTGAGGGTGGAATTAGGAGAGTGGTGGGGTTTTGGGCAGAGTGGTGGGGATTAGGGGAGGGTGGGAATAAGAGAGTTGTAGGAATTAGGAGAAGGTGGGGAATAGGAGAGTGGTGGGGATTAGGGGAGAATGGGGAAGAGGAGAGTGGTGGCGATTTGGTGAGGGTGGAAATAGGAGAGTGGTGGGTTTTCGGGGAGGGTGGAGAATAGGAGAGTGGAGAATAGGAGAGTGGTGGTGATTAGGGGAAGGTAGTGAATAGGAAAGTGGTGGATATCAGGTGAGGGTGGGAATAAAAGAGTGGTGGGAATTAGGGGAGAATGAGGAACGGGAGAGTGGTGGCGATTAGGTGAGGGTGGGAATAGGAGAGCGGCGGGGATAGGGGAAGGTGGGGAATAGGACAGTGGTGGGTATTATTTGAGGGCGGGAATAGGAGAGTGGTGGGGATTAGGGGAGAATGGGGAAGAGGAGAGTGGTGGCGATTTGGTGAGGGTGGAAATAGGAGAGTGGTGGGGTTTCGGGGAGGGTGGAGAATAGGAGAGTGGTGGTGATTAGGGGAAGGTGGTGAATAGGAAAGTGGTGGATATCAGGTGAGGGTGGGAATAAAAGAGTGGTGGGAATTAGGGGAGAATGAGGAACAGGAGAGTGGTGGCGATTAGGTGAGGGTGGGAATAGGAGAGCGGTGGGGATAGGGGAAGGTGGGGAATAGGACAGTGGTGGGGTTTCCGGGAGAGTTGTGCAGATTAGGTGAGAGTGGGATAGGAGAGTGGTCGGGTTTTGGGGAGAGTGGTGGGGATTAGGGGAGGGTGGGAATAGGAGAGTGGTGTTGATCAGGGGAAGGTGGAGAATAGGAGACGTGGGGATTAGGGGAGGGTTGGGATTAGGAGAGTGGTTAGGATTAGGTGAGGGTGGGAAGAGGAGAGCGGTGGGGATTAGGGGAAGGTGGGGAATAGGAGAGGTGGCGATTAGGTGAGGGTGGGAATGGGAGAGCGGTGGGGATTAGTGTAAGGTGGGAAATAGGAGAGTGGTGGTGATTAGGGGAAGGTGGTGAATAGGAAAGTGGTGGGTATTAGGTGAGTGTGGGAAATTGAGAGCAGTAGGGTTTCAGGAAGAGTGGTGGGGATTAGGGGAGGGTGAGAATAGTAGAGTGGTGGGGATGAGGAGAGGCTGGGAATAGGAGACTGGTGGCGTTTTGGGGAGATCGGCGGGGATTAGGGGAGGGTGGAGGATAGGAGAGTGGTTGTGATTAGGGGAAGGTGGGGAATAGGACAGTGGTGGGGTTTCCGGGAGAGTGGTGGGGATTAGGTGAGAGTGGAATACGAGAATGGTGCGGTTTTGGGGAGAGTGGTGGGGATTAGGGGAGGGTGGGAATAGGAGAGTGGTGGGGTTTCGGAGAGAGCGATGGGGATTAGGGGAGGGTGGAGAATAGGAGAGTTGTGGCGATTAGTGTAAGGTGGGGAACAGGAGAGTGGTGGGGTTTCGGGGAGAGTAGTGGGGATTGGTGGAAGGTGGGGAATAGGACAGTGGTGGGGTTTCTGGGAGAGTGGCGGGGATTAGGTGAGAGTGGGATACGAGAATGGTGCGGTTTTGGGGAGAGTGGTGGGGATTAGGGGAGGGTGGGAATAGGATAGTGGTGGGGTTTCGGGGAGAGTGGCAGGGTTTGGGTGAGGGTGGGAATAGCAGAGGTGGGATTTTGGGGAGAGTGGTGGTGATTAGGGGAGGGTGGGAATAGGAGAGTGGTGGGGTTTCAGGGTGAGTGGTGGGGATTAGAGGAGGGTGGGAAATAGGAGCATGGTGGTGATTAGGGGAAGGTGGGGAATAGGAGAGTGGTGGGGTTTCGGGGAGAGCGATGGGGATTAGGGGAGGGTGGATTATAGGAGAGTTGTGGCGATTAGTGTAAGGTGGGGAACAGGAGAGTGGTGGGGTTTCGTGGAGAGTAGTGGGGATTGGTGGAAGGTGGGAATAGGACAGTGGTGGGGATTAGGTGAGGGTGGGAATAGGAGAGTGGTGGGGTTTGAGGAGAGCGGAGGGGATTATGAGAGGGTGGGAATAGGAGAGTGGTGGGAATTAGCGGAAGGTGGGGAATATGAGAGTGGTGCGGTGTCGGGGAGACTGGGAATAGAGTTGTGGGGATTAGGTGAGGGTGGGAATAGGAGAGTGGTGGGGATTAGGGGAGGGTGGGAACAGGACAGTGGTGGGGTTTCAGGGAGAGTGGCGGGGTTTGGGTGAGGGTGGGAATAGCAGAGGTGGGATTTTGGGGAGAGTGGTGGTGATTAGGGGAGGGTGGGAATAGGAGAGAGGTGGGGTTTTGGGGAGAATGGTGGGGATTAGGGGAGGGTGGGAATAGGACAGTGGTGGGGTTTCGGGGAGAGTGGCGGGGTTTGGGTGAGGGTGGGAATAGCAGAGGTGGGATTTTGGGGAGAGTGGTGGTGATTAGGGGAAGGTGGGAATAGGAGAGTGGTGGGGTTTCGGGGTGAGTGGTGGGGATTAGGGGAGGCTGGGGATTACGAAAGTGCAGGGGATTAGGTTAGGGTGGGTATAGGGGAGCGGTGGGTATTAGGGGAAGGTGGGGAATTGGAGAGTGGTGGGAATAGGAGAGCGAAGGGGATTAGACGAAGGTGGGGAATAGGAGAGTGGTGGGTATTAGGGGAGGGTGGGAATAGGAGAATCGTGCGGTTTTGGGGACAGTGGTGGGGATTAGGGGAGGGTGGGAAATAAGAGTGTGGTGGTGATTTGGGGAAGGTGGGGAATAGGAGAGTGGTGGGGTTTCGGGGAGAGCGATGGGGATTAGGGGAGGGTGGAGAATAGAAGAGTTGTGGCGATTAGTGTAAGGTGGGGAACAGGAGAGTGGTGGGGTTTCGGGGAGAGTAGTGGGAATTGGTGGAAGGTGGGAGGGACAGTGTTGGGGTTTTGGGGAGAGTGGCGGGGATTACGTGAGGGTGGGAATAGGAGAGTGGTGGGGTTTGAGGAGAGCGGAGGGGATTATGAGAGGGTGGGAATAGGAGAGTGGTGGAAATTAGCGGAAGTTGGGGAATAGGAGAGTGGTGCGGTGTCGGGGAGACTGGGAATAGAGTTGTGGGGATTAGGTGAGGGTGGGAATAGGAGAGTGGTGGGGTTTCGGGGTGAGTGCTGGGGATTAGGTGAGGGTTGGAATAGGACAGTGGTGGGGTTTCAGGGAGAGTGGCGGGGTTTGGGTGAGGGTGGGAATAGCAGAGGTGGGATTTTGGGGAGAGTGGTGGTGATTAGGGGACGGTGGGAATAGGAGAGTGGTGGGGTTTCGGGGAGAGTGGTGGGGATCAGGGGAGGGTGGGAAATAGGAGCATGGTGGCGATTAGTGTAAGGTGGGGAACAGGAGAGTGGTGGGGTTTCGGGGATAGTGGGGATTAGTGAAAGGTGGGAATAGGACAGTGGTGGGGTTTCGGGGAGAGTGGCAGGGATTACGTGAGGGTGGGAATAGGAGAGTGGTGGGGTTTGAGGAGAGCGGAGGGGATTAGGGGAAGGTGGTGAATAGGAAAGTGGCGGGGATTAGGTGAGGGTGGGAATAGGAGAGTGGTGGGGTTTAGGTGAGACTGGGAATAGGAGAGTGGTGGGGATTACGAGAGGGTGGGAATAGGAGAGTGGTGCGGTCTTGGGGAGAGAGGCGTGGTTTGGGTGAGGGTGGGAATAGCAGAGTGGTGGGGTTATGGGGAGAGTGGTGGGGGTTAGGGGAGGGTGGGAATAGGAGAGTGGTGGCGTTTTGAGGAGACTGGGAATAGGAGAGTGGTGGTGATTAGGTGAGGGTGGGAATAGGAGAGTGTGGGGATTAGGGGAGAATGAGGAACAGGAGAGTGGTGGCGATTAGGTGAGGGTGGGAATAGGAGAGCGGTGGTGATTAGGGGAAGGTGGGGAATAGGACAGTGGTGGGGTTTCTGGGAGAGTGGCGGCGATTAGGTGAGAGTGGAATACGAGAATGGTGCGGTTTTGGGGAGAGTGGTGGGGATTAGGGGAGGGTGGGAATAGGAGAGTGGTGGGGTTTCGGAGAGAGCGATGGGGATTAGGGGAGGGTGGAGAATAGGAGAGTTGTGGCGATTAGTGTAAGGTGGGGAACATGAGAGTGGTGGGGTTTCGGGGAGAGTAGTGGGGATTGGTGGAAGGTGGGGAATAGGACAGTGGTGGGGTTTCTGGGAGAATGGCAGGGATTAGGTGAGAGTGGGATACGAGAATGGTGCGGTTTTGGGGAGAGTGGTGGGAATTACGGGACGGTGGGAATAGGAGAGTGGTGGGGTTTCGGGTAGAGCGATGGGGATTAGGGGAGGGTGGAGAATAGGAGAGTTGTGGCGATTAGTGTAAGGTGGGGAAGAGGAGAGTGGTGGGGTTTCAGGGAGAGTAGTGGGGATTAGTGGAAGGTGGGAATAGGACAGTGGTGGGGTCTCAGGGAGAGTGGCGGGGATTACGTGAGGGTGGGAATAGGAGATTGGTGGGGTTTGAGGAGAGCGGAGGGGATTATGAGAGGGTGGGAATAGGAGAGTGGTGGGAATTAGCGGAAGGTGGGGAATAGGAGAGTGGTGCGGTGTCGGGGAGACTGGGAATAGAGTTGTGGGGATTAGGTGAGGGTGGGAATAGGACAGTGGTGGGGTTTGGGTGAGGGTGGGAATAGCAGAGGTGGCATTTTGGGGATAGTGGTGGTGATTAGGGGAGGGAGGGAAATAGGAGTGTGGTGGTGATTAGGGGAAGGTGGGGAATAGGAGAATGTAAGAGTTTCGGGGAGAGTGGTGGGGATTAGGTGAGGGTGGGAATAGGAGAGTGTTGGGGATTAGGGGAGGCTGGGGATCAGGAAAGTGCTGGGGATTAGGTTAGGGTGGGTATAGGGGAGCGGTGGGTATTAGGGGAAGGTGGGGAATTGAAGAGTGGTGGGAATTAGGTGAGGGTGGGAATAGGAGAGCGAAGGGGATTAGAGGAAGGTGGGGAATAGGAGAGTGGTGGGTATTAGGGGAGGGTGGGAATAGGAGAATGGTGCGGTTTTGGGGAGAGTGGTGGGGATTAGGTGAGGGTGGGAATAGGAGAGTGGTGGGGTTTCGGGAAGAGTGGTGGGGATTAGGGGAGGGTGGGAATAGGACAGTGGTAGGGTTTCAGGGAGAGTGGCGGGGTTTGGGTGAGGGTGGGAATAGCAGAAGTGGGATTTTGGGGAGAGGTGGTGATTAGGGGAGGGTGGGAATAGGAGAGTGGTGGGGTTTCGGGGAGAGCGATGGGGATTAGGGGAGGGTGGAGAATAGGAGAGTTGTGGCGATTAGTGTAAGGTGGGGAACAGGAGAGTGGTGGGGTTTCAGGGAGAGTAGTGGGGATTGGTGGAAGGTGGAAATAGGACAGTGGTGGGGTTTTGGGGAGTGTGGCGGGGTTTACGTGAGGGTGGGAATAGGAGAGTGGTGGGGTTTGAGGAGAGCGGAGGGGATTATGAGAGGGTGGGAATAGGAGAGTGGTGGGAATCAGCGGACGGTGGGGAATAGGAGAGTGGTGCGGTGTCGGGGAGACTGGGAATAGAGTTGTGGGGATTAGGTGAGGGTGGGAATAGGAGAGTGGTGGGGTTTCGGGAAGAGTGGTGGGGATTAGGGGAGGGTGGGAATAGGACAGTGGTGGGGTTTCAGGGAGAGTGGCGGGGTTTGGGTGAGGGTGGGAATAGCAGAGGTGGGATTTTGGGGAGAGTGGTGGTGATTAGGGGAGGGTGGGAATAGGAGAGTGGTGGGGTTTCGGGGTGAGTGGTGGGGATTAGGGGAGGGTGGGAAATAGCGTGGTGGTGATTAGGGGAAGGTGGGGAATAGGAGAGTGGTGGGGGTGGGAGTAGGACAGTGGTGGGGTTTCGGGGAGAGTGGCGGGGTTTGGGTGAGGGTGGGAATGGCAGAGTGGTGGGGTTTTGCCGAGAGCAGTGGTGATTATGAGAGGGTGGGAATAGGAGAGTGGTGGGAATTAGCGGAAGGTGGGGAATAGGAGAGTGGTGCGGTGTCGGGGAGACTGGGAATAGAGTTGTGGGGATTAGGTGAGCGTGGGAATAGGAGAGTGGTGGGGTTTTGGGGAGAATGCTGGGTATTGGGGAGGGTGGGAATAGGAGAGTGGTGGGGTTTCGGGGAGAGTGGTGGGGATTAGGGGAAGGTGGCGAATAGGGAAGTGGTGACGATTTGGGGGAGGTGGGGAATAGGAGAGTGGTGGTGAAAATGGGATGGTGGGAACAGGAGAGTGCTGGAGATTCGGGAGGGTGGGAAATAGGAGAGTGGTGGGGATTAGGTGAGGGTGGGAATAGGAGAGTGGTGGGGATTAGGTGAGGGTGGTAATAGGAGAGTGGTGGGGATTAGGGACGAGTGGGAATAGGAGAGTGGTGGGGATTAGGTGAGGGTGCGAATAGGAGAATGGTGGCGTTCCGTGTAGAGTGGTGGGGATTAGGGGAGGGTGGGAATAGCAGAGTGGTGGGAATTATTGGAAGGTGGGGAATAGGAGAGTGGTGGGGTTTCGGGGAGACTGGGAATAGGAGAGTGCTGGGGATTAGGTGAGGGAGGGAATAGGAGATGTGGGGTTTTGGGGAGAGTGGTGGGGACCAGGGGAGGGTGGGAATAGGAGAGTGTAAGGGTTTTGGGGAGAGTGGCGGGATTAGGTGAGGGTGGGAATAGGAGAGTGGTGGGGATTACGTGAGGGTGGGAAAAGGAGAGTGGTGGGGTCTTGGGGAGAGTGGCAGGGTTTGGGTGAGGGTGGGAATAGCAGAGTGGTGGGTTTATGGGGAGAGTGGTGGGGATTAGGGGAGGGTGGGAATAGGAGAGTGGTGGGAATTAGGGGAAGGTGGGGAATAGTAGAGTGGTGGCATTTTGGGGAGACTGGGAATAGGAGAGTGGTGGTGATTAGGTGAGGGTGGGAATAGGAGAGTGGTGGTGATTAGGTGAGGGCGGGAATAGGAGAGTGGTGGGGATTAGGGGAGAATGAGGAACAGGAGAGTGGTGGCGATTAGGTGAGGGTGGGAATAGGAGAGTGGTGGGGATTAGGGGAGAATGAGGAACAGGAGAGTGGTGGCGATTAGGTGAGGGTGGGAATAGGAGAGCGGTGGGGATTAGGGGAAGGTGGGGAATAGGACAGTGGTGGGGTTTCCGGGAGAGTGGCGGGGATTAGGTGAGTGTGGGATAGGAGAGTGGTGCGGTTTTGGGGAGAGTGGTCAGGGTTTGGGGATGGTGAGAATAGGAGAGTGGTGGGGTTTCGGGGAGAGTGGTGGGGATCAGGGGAGGGTGGGAAATGGGAGCATGGTGGTGATTAGGGGAAGGTGGGGAATAGGAGAGTGGTGGGGTTTCGGGGAGAGCTGTGGGGATTAGGGGATGGTGGAGAATAGAGTTGTGGCGATTAGTGTAAGGTGGGGAACAGGAGAGTGGTGGGTATTAGGGTAAAGTGGGGAATAGGAGAGGTGGGGATTATGTGAGGGTGGGAATAGGAGATTGGTGGGGATTAGGGGAGGGTGGGGATTAGGAAAGAGGTTAGGATTAGCTGAGGGTGGGAATAGGAGACTGGTGGTGATTAGGGGAAGGTGGGGAATAGGAAACTGGTGGATATTAGGTGAGGGTGGGAATAGGAAACTGGTGGATATTAGGTGAGGGTGGGAATAGTAGAGTGTTGGGGTTTAGGGGAGGGTGGAGAATAGGAGAGTGGTGGCAATTAGGGTAAGGTGGGGAACAGGAGAGTTGTGGGGTTTCGGGGAGAGTGGTGGGGATTAAGGGAGGGTGAGAAATAGGAGAGCGGTGGGTATTAGGGGAAGGTGGGGAATAGGAGAGTGGTGGGGATTAGGGGAAGGTGGAGAATAGGAAACGTGGATATTAGGTGAGGGTGGGAATAGGAGAGTGGTGGGGTTTAGGGGAGAATATGGAATAGGAGAATGGTGGCGATGATGTGAGGGTGGGAATAGGAGAGCGGTGGGGTTTCGGGGAGAGTGGTGGGGATTAGGGGAGGGTGGGAAATAGGAGAGTGGTGGTGATTAGGGGAAGGTGGGGAATAAGAGAGTGGTGGGGATTAGGGGAGGGTGCAGAATAGGAGAGTGGTGGGGATAAGAGGAAGGTGGGGATTAGGAAAGTGGTGGGCATTACGGGAGAATGGGGAATAGGAGAGTGGTGGTGATTAGGTGAGGGTGGGAATAGGAGAGCGGTGGGGTTTCGGTGAGATTGGTGGGGATTAGGTGAGGGTGGGAATAGGACAGTGGTGGGGTTTCAGGGAGAGTGGCGGGGTTTGGGTGAGGGTGGGAATAGCAGAGGTGGGATTTTGGGAGAGTGGTGGTGATTAGGGGAGGGTGGGAATAGGAGAGTGGTGGGATTTCGGGGTGTGGTGGGGATTAGGGGAGGGTGGGAAATAGCGTGGTGGTGATTAGGGGAAGGTGGGGAATAGGAGAGTGGTGGGGTTTCGGGGAGAGCGATGGGGATTAGGGGAGGGTGGAGAATAGGAGAGTTGTGGCGATTAGTGTAAGGTGGGGAACAGGAGAGTGGTGGGGTTTCGGGGAGAGTGGCGGGGTTTGGGTGAGGGTGGGAATGGCAGAGTGGTGGGGTTTTGCCGAGAGCGGTGGTGATTATGAGAGGGTGGGAATAAGAGAGTGGTGGGAATTAGCGGAAGGTGGGGAATAGGAGAGTGGTGCGGGGGTCGGGGAGACTGGGAATAGAGTTGTGGGGAGTAGGTGAGGGTGGGAATAGGAGAGTGGTGGCGTTTTGGGGAGACTGGGAATAGGAGAGTGGTGGTGATTAGGTGAGGGTGGGAATAGGAGAGTGGTGGGCATTGGGGAGAATGGGGAATAGGAGAGTGGTGGCGATTAGGTGAGGGTGGGAATAGGAGAGTGTGGGGATTAGGGGAGAATGAGGAACAGGAGAGTGGTGGCGATTAGGTGAGGGTGGGAATAGGAGAGCGGTGGGGATTAGGGGAAGGTGGGGAATAGGACAGTGGTGGGGTTTCCGGGAGAGTGGGATACGAGAATGGTGCGGTTTTGGGGAGAGTGGTGGTGATTATGGGAGGGTGGGAATAGGAGAGTGGTGGGGATTAGGGGAGGGTGGGAAATAGGAGCGTGGTGATTAGGGGAAGGTGGGGAATAGGAGAGTGGTGGGGTTTCGGGGAGAGCGATGGGGATTAGGGGAGGGTGGAGAATAGGAGAGTTGTGGCGATTAGTGTAAGCTGGGGAACAGGAGAGTGGTGGGGTTTCGGGGAGAGTAGTGGGGATTAGTGGAAGGTGGGAATAGGAGAGTGGTGGGGTTTCGGGGAGAGCGATGGGGATTAGGGGAGGGTGGAGAATAGGAGAGTTGTGGCGATTAGTGTAAGCTGGGGAACAGGAGAGTGGTGGGGTTTCGGGGAGAGTAGTGGGGATTAGTGGAAGGTGGGAATAGGACAGTGGTGGGGTTTCGGGGAGAGTGGCGGGGATTAGGTGAGGGTGGGAATAGGAGAGTGGTGGGGTTTGAGGAGAGCGGAGGGGATTAGAGGAAGGTGGGGAATAGGAGAGTGGTGGGTATTAGGGGAGGGTGGGAATAGGAGAGTGGTGGGGTTTCGGGGACAGTGGTGGGGATTAGGACAGGGTGGCGAATAGCAGAGTGGTGGCGATTCAGGGAGGTGGGGAATAGGAGAGTGGTGGTGAACAGGGGATGGTGGGAACAGGAGAGTGCTGTAGATTCGCCGAGGGTGGGAAATAGGAGAGTGGTGGGGATTAGGGGAGGGTGGAGAATAGAAGAGTGGTGGTGATTAGGAGAGTGGTGGGGATTAGGTGAGGGTGGGAATAGGAGATCGATGGGGATTAGGGGAAGGTGGGGAATAGGAGAGTGGTTTTGGAGTTGGAGTCATGCTGGTTGGAGTAAGTGATTTGGAGAGGAGAAGACAAAGCAGGGGAGTTCCGATGCCTGTCCAACTAACCCGGGTACAAGGGTCGATAGCTGTAAGCACTAAAATTGAGACTGTCCCGGCTGCTGTGTTTCGTGTTTGCAAATTTTGCAACGATTTGCCCTGCTAATATGATGAAACTGAATACTGAGGCATTGTGCCCTCTTGAGGGATTTGGAGCTAAGGACTCAGTTTTGTTTGGAATGCTGTTGTTGCTCATTTATTGTTTGCATTATTTGTGTTTTCCCCTTCTTTTTCTGTGTGCATTGGGGTTGGTCTTTTTTTTAAATTGGGATCTTTTGAGTTTCTTGCTTTGTAGCTACCTGTAAGCAAACAGATCTCAAGGTTGTATGATTTATACTTTTTTTGATAGTAAATGTACTTTGAATCTTCAAACCTCTTTGTTCACACAGAACAGGTACGCTGTCTCTCAGTGTGAACTCAGTTTTGCCTCACATCATGTAATCCTTTCCTACACTCCAAGCAGCCTCTCCTCTGGTGTTTCTGTATGTTGGGAGACTAAATTTATCCCTTCCCACAGACAGAGAAGGTGAATGACTTTTCCCCATTGTGAACTCTCCAGTGTGTCTGCAGGCGGGATGAATGACTGAATCCCTTCCCACACTCATGTATGGGGTCTTTCTTTTGTTGCATTTAAAATGGCGACTTTGTTATGTTAATCTGGGGAATGCGGCTTTGTTGTGCTTTAACGCTGAAGAGAGTTTGCGCTAACAGTTTGTTTATTTTTAAAATGAGATAACAGGCTTCTATTAGCCAATGGGTGGTTATGTATTGTTTTGTTTTCGGATACCATGCTGTATGATATGACTGTGGACTGAGTTTTGGCGGGGAGTTGGAGGAGAGACGAGGAGGACCGCGGACGTGTGGAGAGGCTCCGGTCGATCACTCAGGGTGGTCCCGAGCCGTGAGTCGACGGAATTCGAGTGGTCGTCTGAAGTCGAATTGAGCTCCAACGTAGCGCGCGAAGAACTTGGACTTTGATAAGTGTTGGCGCCTTTTTTTTTCATTACTTTCCTCTCTGTCTCAAATGTATATTAATGTCATAGAATTAGTAATATCTATAAAGTGTATTTGTTAAAATTTACTGGGTGTGCTGGCTGATGATTGATATTTGTGATTGATTCGGGCGGCAACCGACCCTGTGGGGAGTGTTGAGGCGGGTGCTGGGCTGGATTTCCCCTAGACATACACGAGCCAATATAACTGAACGTTACACTCAGAACAGGTGAATATTTTCCTGTGTGCTCTCTTAGTGCATCGTAAGATCAGATCAAGTAGTGAATTCCTCCCGCAATTCAAGCAGTTGAACATCTAATCTCTGGTGAAGTTATGCTGAAGTGTTGTCAGGGCTCTGGATCCAATGGGTGTCAATGAGAAGTTAAAACAGAAAACTTCATTTCAGACACAAAGTAGACAAACGTTTCAAACATGAGTTATGCATTGTTTTTGAAGGATCAACAACTGGTATGATGGTATTACACAGGAAAAAATTGTTCACTCCTTCAATAACTTGAAGACAATTTATCTCCAGCTTGCTTCATCCAAATCTCACCCTTACACAGACATGTGTACAAGTTCTCATTGTATGTCTGGTGTGGTATCTACAGTACCTAGATACAATCTAGTATCTCCAACGCCACATTCAAAGGTCAATGGTATTCAAGTGCTGGAGAACTGACATTCAGAGTAGGAGTGATGAATTGTTGTGTTTGAGATTGCCATACTCGTCTTTTGTCATTTCTACCATGTACAAAGTTTACAAAAATTGTCACAGTATTTACACGACTGGTCCTGGAGATTTTCCGATCACTGTGACCTTGAAGTGACTGATGGGGGTGAACTCAGCAATGACAATACCAATGAATGTCAAAAGTAGACGACTGGGCGTTCTCATGGAAGATTGTTAATGTGTGGAGCTTTTGTGGTCGAGTGCAACAGGTCTCTTGATATGATAGGTGTTTGTTATCATTGTATACCTTAATTGAACAGAAGAAACAAAGGTCTCATGAGGCGATTTGCTGAAGAACCAAAAGTGACACAAGCAGTTTATTTATCTTGTGGAGCTCAAATTGATATTTTAATTCAATGGAAATTGGACCCAGTTCTTTCTTTGAGGCCTCAATCAGAACTACTCCCATTAGCTACTGAGGTATGGATATCTGATGTGGACACCAGCCCTGATTCTCAATGCTCCATTTCAATTGGTAGAAAATTGCTTATTTACTCGTCTGAAAGATACATTATAATTTCTTCATGTGAGACAAATTTGGAACTATATTTACTATATTTTTCATCCAAGTCCTAAATACTTAGCTTTAGATAGCAAGATCTCAGCTGTGCCTGGGAGATCCAGTGCACCCATTTCCAGAGCTTTTTCTCCACCGAACACAAGTGTGTCTTTTGGCACAACTTAGTACTCTTTGCACCTGTGTACTCGATTCACAGTGATAGTACATTCTTAAGCTCAGACATTTCTGGGTAAGAACAGTGCTATTGAAAGCATTTACAAACATTGTCATCCCATTGCCAAATTGCACCAATCCAATCAAGATTTTATGAGAACATGGCTGCTTGTTTAATACAGCAAGCTTCCACAAGCAATACACACAATGTCGACAGACATTGTATGTCAGCAGTCAAAGGAAACCTAATTTATTTTTCACTGTCAATCAACTTACAAACATTGCTAATCTGTCCTTCATGCCATGAAAGACTGGCAGGGATCAGCTGGGTATAGTTGATGTACACTGGATGTGTTCTCAGCAACTTGATCTCATGGATTTCATGGAAGAAAGGAAAGGGGGAGGAGCACCTGAGGGAGGAGATGGACAGGTAAGGAGATAAGGTGAGAGGGGCAAATGTTTCACACACAAAATGCTGTAGGAACTCAGCAGTCAGACCGGTTAGCCTAATGTCGGTGGTGGGGAAACTGCTGGAGTCAGTTATCAAAGATGTGATAACAGCACATTTGGAAAGCGGTGAAATCATCGGACAAAGTCAGCATGGATTTGTGAAAGGAAAATCATGTCTGACGAATCTCATAGAATTTTTTGAGGATGTAACTAGTAGAGTGGATAGGGGAGAACCAGTGGATGTGGTATATTTGGATTTTCAAAAGGCTTTTGACAAGGTCCCACACAGGAGATTAGTGTGCAAACTTAAAGCACACGGTATTGGGGGTAAGGTATTGATGTGGATAGAGAATTGGTTAGCAGACAGGAAGCAAAGAGTGGAAATAAACGGGACCTTTTCAGAATGGCAGGCAGTGACTAGTGGGGTACCGCAAGGCTCAGTGCTGGGACCCCAGTTGTTTACAATATATATTAATGACTTGGATGAGGGAATTAAATGCAGCATCTCCAAGTTTGCAGATGACGCGAAGCTGGGCGGCAGTGTTAGCTGTGAGGAGGATGCTAAGAGGATGCAGGGCGACTTGGATAGGTTGGGTGAGTGGGCATATTCGTGGCAGATGCAATTTAATGTGGATAAATGTGAAGTTATCCACTTTGGTGGCAAAAATAGGAAAACAGATTATTATCTGAATGGTGGCTGATTAGGAAAAGGGGAGGTGCAACGAGACCTGGGTGTCATTATACACCAGTCATTGAAAGTGGGCATGCAGGTACAGCAGGCGGTGAAAAAGGCGAATGGTATGCTGGCATTTATCGCGACAGGATTCGAGTACAGTAGCAGGGAGGTACTACTGCAGTTGTACAAGGCCTTGGTGAGACCACACCTGGAGTATTGTGTGCAGTTTTGGTCCTCTAATCTGAGGAAAGACATCCTTGCCATAGAGGGAGTACAAAGAAGGTTCACCAGATTGATTCCTGGGATGGCAGGACTTTCATATGAAGAAAGACTGGATGAACTAGGTTTGTACTTGTTGGAATTTAGAAGATTGAGGGGGGATCTGATTGAAACGTATAAAATCCTTAAGGGATTGGACAGGCTAGTTGCAGGAAGATTGTTCCCGATGTTGGGGAAGTCCAGAACGAGGGGTCACAGTTTGAGGATAAGGGGGAAGCCTTTTAGGACTGAGATTAGGAAAAACTTCTTCACACAGAGAGTGGTGAATCTGTGGAATTCTCTGCCACAGGAAACAGTTGAGGCAAGTTCATTGGCTATATTTAAGAGGGAGTTAGATATGGCCCTTGTGGCTACGGGGATCAGGGGGTATGGAGGGAAGGCTGGTGCAGGGTTCTGAGTTGGATGATCAGCCATGATCATAATAAATGGCGGTGCCGGCTCGAAGGGCCGAATGGCCTACTACTGCACCTATTTTCTATGTTTCTATGTCAGGTCGCCATCTATGGAAATGAATAAACAGCTGATTTTTCAGGCTGACACTCTTCAGGGCTGAAAAGGAATGGGAGGACACCTGAATAAAGAGATGGAGGGGTAGGACGATAGCTAGAAGGTGGTGAAGTCAGGTGAGTGAGAAAAATAAAAGGCCGGAGAGGGAAGAATGTGATAGGAGAGGAGAGTAGACCATAGGAGAAAGGGAGGAAGGAGGGTCTTCATAGGGAGGTGAGAGAGAAGAGGCCAGAGGGATTTGTAAACCACAGTGTAATGCTTACATAGGTTTCTGTCATGGTAACATTACACCCCCTGCTGTTCACATAAGCTTCTCCAATCAGAAAGTGCAGTAATAGTATGAATTTCCACGCAAGTTGACAGGGTGGTTAAGAAGATGTATGGAGTGTTGGCCTTCTTTAGTCAGGTATTGAGTTCAAGAGTAGCGACATATTGTAGGCTGTTGGTGGACCTCGAAGGGCAGCTGAAGTTCCCCAACCGTATCGCAGCCACCACCCTGCGACCAGACATTGTCCTAGTGTCTGAGTCTAGTAAGCAAGTGGTGCTGCTGGAGCTGACAGTCCCATGGGAAGATAGCTTGGAAGAGGCCTTTGAAAGGAAGCTCTCCAAGTACACAGGACTGGTCAGCAACTGTCAGCAGGCTGGATGGAGAGCGAGTTGTCTCCCAGTGGAGGTTGGTTGTAGGGGAATTCGTAGCCCGTTCTTTAGTTACAGCCTTCAGCATTTTGGGCATCGAGGGAGAGAGGAAGAGGAGAGCCATCCGCAGTACCACTGATGCAGCAGAAAGGGCCTCAAGATGGCTGTGGCTCAAAAGAGGGGAACCATGGAGTCATAAGTAGCTAGCCATCTGGACACAAGCTGGGGTCTGATCAGCCCCGGCTGGGTCAGCTAGAGGAGGTTGTATGATGTTGAAAGACCCGAAACGCCGGATGATTCCAGGAACATCACTGAAGATGTGTCCAGAAGTATCAATAGATGTATGTACACAGCAGTTCTATAAAATCCTGGCTAGACCACGCTTGGAGCATAATGTTCAGTTCTGAGCACCACACTATCAGAAGGATGTGGAAGCATTAGGGGTGGTTACCAGCACCTGGCTAGATTAGAGGGCACGTATTATGAGGACAGGTTGAGCGAGCTAGGGCTTTTCTCTTTGGAGTGTACGGGGAGCTGACGTGATGGAGGTGGAAAAGATAGTAAGAGGCAGAGATCGAGTGGATAGCCAGGCATATTTCCCAGGGGAGAAATGGTAATATGGGGGGGGGGGGTATAATTCTAAGGTGATTGGAGGAAAGTATGGTGTGGGGGTGGGCGGGAGGCAGAAATGTTGGAGTTAAGTTCTTTACACAGAGTGTTGGTGTGTGGAACCCCCTGCCAGAGGTGGAGTCCAAGGCAGATACATTAAGAACAGTAAAGAGACTCTTAGACAGGCAGGCACATGGATGATAGAAAATATTGGCTATGTAGGAGGGAACATTTAGATTGATCTTGGAGGTTAGAAGTCAGTACAACATTGTGGCCAAAGGGCCTGACCTGTGCTATACTGTTCAATGTTCTATTAACTCAGATCTGACTGACTGACGTTATTAAGTCTGCCATGTTTCATGGTGATTTTCAGTTCAGTGTGTTTTTTTACCATGTCGAACTCCAGAACTTCTTCCAGCATTTTGTCAAATCATTCCATGTCAAAAGATTCCCATGTCACTCTCTGGGAGTGGGAGCCTTTCCCCATCATCAGACTGAGACAGAATGGGGAACCCTCTGTCGGGTCCCTTCTCTGATTCTGTGATTTCCTGTAAGCAATGAACTTGCTGAGTGACAGGCTAAGCAAAAGAGAATGAGAAGACAATATCTGCTCAGTGATGAGAGCTTTATGCACAGGAATGGTCACTGGACAGCCTCCTCACCCATTCTGCAGCACAGAAGTTTATCCTTCAGTCCATCTCATCTGTGCAGACATGTTTTTCTACTCACACCACAGTTCTCCATTCTCTTCCTATCCATGTCCTTATCATCTTGAGGCAACACATTTTGAACGTGTACTTGATGCTGGGGAGGCAGGTGCTTATGATGGAGCTTTCTGAGTGTCTTCCAATCCTGTTTTAGGAAAATTTATTTGCTAAGAAAATTCAATTAAAGTTGGTCGCTAATGAATTGGACATAGATTTTGAAGTGACTAGAGAATAACTTTATTCATGAATAAGGGAAGAATCCCTCTCTAACGGTGCGATTGCCAAGTCTTCCACAGAACAATAGTCACAGCTTTTTTATTCATGCACACAGAGAGTCAATTAAATCAGTCAAAGTTTAAACAAAGTCAATCCTGTGCATCTTATCAATTCCCACAAAAATGCCAGAGACAGTCTCTTTTCTGTCCATAACACAGACATAGGTTGTTAGAACATCCTTGAAACTAATATAGATTATTGCAAGCATGCTGAGAGCCCAGGCCAAATGGCATGCTTATTTATGATATATAGGTTCATTTAATCCTTAGATCTAGTAAGTCATTAAAGTATAAAAGTATAATCTGGAGAAATTTCTGAAAAAAATCCCTCCCCACTGATCTCCCTCCTGGCACTTATCCTTGTAAGCGGAACAAGTGCTACACATGCCCTTACACTTCCTCCCTTACCACCATTCAGGGCCCCAGACAGTCCTTCCAGGTGAGGCGACACTTCACCTGTGAGTCGGCTGGGGTGATGTACTGCATCTGGTGCTCTCGATGTGGCCTTCTATATATTGGCGAACCCGACGCAGACTGGGAGACCGCTTTGCTGAACACCTACGCTCTGTCCGCCAGAGAAAGCAGGATCTCCCAGTGGCCACACATTTTAATTCCACATCCAATTCCCATTCTGACATGTCTATCCACGGCTTCCTCTACTGTAAAGATGAAGCCACACTCAGGTTGAAGGAACAACACCTTATATTCCGTCTGGGTAGCCTCCAACCTGATGGCATGAACATCGACTTCTCTAACTTCCGCTAATGCCCCACCTCCCCCTTGTACCCCATCCGTTATTTATTTTTATACACACATTCTTTCTCTCACTCTCCTTTTTCTCCCTCTGTCCCTCCCACTATACCCCTTGCCCATCCTCTGGGTTCCCCCCCCCTTTGTCTTTCTCCCTGGGCCTCCTGTCCCATGATCCTCTCATATCCCCTTTGCCAATCACCTGTCCAGCTCTTGGCTCCATCCCTCCCCCTCCTGTCTTCTCCTATCATTTTGGATCTCCCCCTCCCCCTCCCACTTTCAAATCTCTTACTAACTCTTCCTTCAGTTAGTCCTGACAAAGGGTCTCGACCTGAAAATCGACTGTACCTCTTCCTAGAGATGCTGTCTGGCTTGCTGCGTTCACCAGCAACTTTGATGTGTGTTGCTTGAATTTCCAGCATCTGCAGAATTCCTGTTGTTTGCGTTTTTAAAATTCACTACTGTGAAGCCTCTTCCGGTGATGCCCACACTGAAGAAGTTTAGATCCTCTCTTCGACGGGAGTTCAGTGAAACCATTTCTCACTGCTCCCCATCTGTAATTTCTTCGGCTCTTAAACTTTTCGACCACATTTTGACTCAGACTCACTATCACAGCCATATACCCTTTCTTGGAACGTGCCTCTGTCGCCAACTTACTCCAGTTGGCTTTAGGATTCGTTTCCAAGCCTCATGTGTAGGGTATGGCCACATCAGTGGGATTGTATTACAGACCACCCAATAGTCAACGAGACTTGGAACAGCAAATCTGCAGAGAGATAGCAGGCAACTGCAGGAAACATAAAGTTGTGGTGGTAGGAGATTTTAATTTTCCATACATTGATTGGGACTCCCATACTGTTAGGGGTCTAGATGGTTTAGAGTTTGTAAAAAATGTGTTCAGGAAAGTTTTCTAAATCAGTATATAGAGGGACCAACTAGAGGGGATGCAATATTGGATCTCCTGTTAGGAAACGAATTAGGGCAAGTGACAGAAGTCTGTGTAGGGGAGCACTTTGGTTCCAGTGATCATAACACCATTAGTTTCAATTTGATCATGGACAAGGATAGATCTGGTCCTAGGGTTGAGGTTCTGAACTGGAAGAAGGCCAAATTTGAAAAAATGAGAAAGGATCTAAAAAGCGTGGATTGGGACAGGTTGTTCTCTGGCAAAGATGTGATTGGTAGGTGGGAAGCCTTCAAAGGGGAAATTCTGAGAGTGCAGAGTTTGTATGTTCCTGTCAGGATTAAAGGCAAATTGAATAGGAATAAGGAACCTTGGTTCTCAAGGGATATTGCAACTCTGATAAAGAAGAAGAGGGAGTTGTATGAAATGTATAGGAAACAGGGGGTACATCAGGTGCTTGAGGAGTATAAGAAGTGCAAGAAAATCAGGAGGGCAAAAAGAAGACATGAGGTTGCCTTGGCAGTCAAAGTGAAGGATAATCCAAAGAGCTTTTACAAGTATATTAAGAGCAAAAGGATTGTAAGGGATAAAATTGGTCCTCTTGAAGATCAGAGTGGTCGGCTTTGTGCGGAACCAAAGGAAATTGGGGAGATCTTAAATAGGTTTTTTGCGTCTGTATTTACTAAGGAAGCTGGCATGAAATCTATGGAATTGAGGGAATCGAGTAGTGAGACCACGGAAACTGTACAGATTGAAAAGGAGGAAGTGCTTGCTGTCTTGAGGAAAATTAAAGTGGATAAATCCCTGGGACCTGACAGAGTGTTCCCTCGGACCTTGAAGGAGACTAGTGTTGAAATTGCAGGGGCCCTGGCAGAAATATTTAAAATGTCGCTGTCTACGGGTGAAGTGCCGGAGGATTGGAGAGTGGCTCATGTTGTTCCGTTGTTTAAAAAAGGATCGAAAAGTAATCCGGGAAATTATAGGCCGGTGAGTTTAACGTCAGTAGTAGGTAAGTTATTGGAGGGAGTACTAAGAGACAGAATCTACAAGCATTTGGATGGACAGGGGCTTATTAGGGAGAGTCAACATGGCTTTGTGCGTGGTAGGTCATGTTTGACCAATCTGTTGGAGTTTTTCGAGGTTACCAGGAAAGTGGATGAAGGGAAGGCAGTGGATATTGTCTACATGGACTTCAGTAAGGCCTTTGACAAGGTCCCGCATGGGAGGTTAGTTAGGAAAATTCAGTCGCTAGGTATACATGGAGAGGTGGTAAATTGGATTAGACATTGGCTCGATGGAAGAAGCCAGAGAGTGGTGGTAGAGAATTGCTTCTCTGAGTGGAGGCCTGTGACTAGTGGTGTGCCACAGGGATCAGTGCTGGGTCCATTGTTATTTGTCATCTATATCAATGATCTGGATGATAATGTGGTAAATTGGATCAGCAAGTTTGCTGATGATACAAAGATTGGAGGTGTAGTAGACAGTGAGGAAGGTTTTCAGAGCCTGCAGAGGGACTTGGACCAGCTGGAAAAATGGGCTGAAAAATGGCAGATGGAGTTTAATACTGACAAGTGTGAGGTATTGCACGTTGGAAGGACAAACCAATGTAGAACATACAGGGTTAATGGTAAGGCACTGAGGAGTGCAGTGGAACAGAGGGATCTGGGAATACAGATACAAAATTCCCTGAAAGTGTCGTCACAGGTAGATAGGGTTGTAAAGAGAGCTTTTGGTACATTGGCCTTTATTAATCGAAGTATTGAGTATAAGAGCTGGAATGTTATGGTGAGGTTGTATAAGGCATTGGTGAGGCCGAATCTGGAGTATTGTGTTCAGTTTTGGTCACCAAATTACAGGAAGGATATAAATAAGGTTGAAAGAGTGCAGAGAAGGTTTACAAGGATGTTGCTGGGACTTGAGAAACTCAGTTACAGAGAAAGGTTGAATAGGTTCGGACTTTATTCCCTGGAGCATAGAAGAATGAGGGGAGATTTGATAGAGGTATATAAAATTATGATGGGTATAGATAGAGTGAATGCAAGCAGGCTTTTTCCACTGAGGCAAGGGGAGAAAAAAACCAGAGGACATGGGTTAAGGGTGAGGGGGGAAAAGTTTAAAGGGAACATTAGGGGGGGCTTCTTCACACAGAGAGTGGTGGGAGTATGGAATGAGCTGCCAGACGAGGTGGTAAATGCGGGTTCTTTTTTAACATTTAAGAATAAATTGGACAGATACATGGATGGGAGGTGTATGGAGGGATATGGTCCGTGTGCAGGTCAGTGGGGCTAGGCAGAAAATGGTTCGGCACAGCCAAGAAGGGCCAAAGGGCCTGTTTCTGTGCTGTAGTTTCTATGGTTCTATGGTTCTCTCAATTTGGACCTTCTGAGGATCCCAGGTACTCGCATTTTATTGACTCTGCCTCTCGCCGCTAGCTCTGAAGGCAACCCTCTCCGCCATGAGGAGGTATTTGTTGTCCCTATCCCAGACCCTTCCACACCTTCGGGACACTTCCTTCGCCGTCTGTAATGATCCTACCTGTTATTTCATCCTCCGTCAGATTCACGCCTGCAGTCGTCGTTTTTTTGACTTTGTCATGTTAGGCAAAGATTGCAAGATCCTACATCTACGGACTCCAGAGCCTGCTGGCCATGAAACTAGCAGGCATGAACTTCAGATTGCGGCCCCTGCCATTGATCTCACCGGCTCCAACACCTCAGGGCATATCCAAAACCCGGACTCCAGCAACGACCATGGACACCTTCACAGCGATTGCGCAACCACCAACTGCGACTCCAGCCTTGAACTCCAGGCCGGGTCTTTATGTGCTGCTATTGTGACTCCCGTCTCCCCTTTCCCCACCAATATTCTGCAATACCGTCTCCTTCAGATCCCATCGTCAGCTCCTGGGTCCTCAGAAGCTCCATCTTCCTCTCACCCCAACCCTCCCCTCTCCACTGACACCCCCAGCCTCCCCCCTCCCCCCTCTGATCCCAGCTGTCATCTGTGCCGGGTCTTTACCATCCCCTCCGACCTTCAACTGTCGGAGGCAGAACGCTCTGTCCTCAGTAAGGGCCTCACCTTTGTCCCCCTTCGCCCACACCTCAGCGAGTTCCGTGTTTGCCACGATGCGGAACTCTTCTTCCGCCGTCTCCGTCTCCGAGCCTACTTCGGCAAGGACTCTTCCACCCCCACCGATGACCCCTTTTCCTGTCTTCAACCCTCCTCCTCTTCATGGACACCCCGCTCTGGTCTTCTATCTGCTCTGGATCTCTTTATCGCTAACTGCCGACGGGACATCAACCGTCTCGACTTCACCGCACCTTGTTCCCATTCCAACCTCACTCCTTCGGAACGCTCTGCTCTCCACTCCCTCCGCACTAATCCTAACCTTATTATTAAACCCGCCGATAAGGGGGCTGCTGTTGTAGTCTGGCGTACTGACCTCTACCTTGCCGAGGCACAGTGACAACTCGCGGATACCTCCTCTTATTTACCCCTCGATCGTGACCCCACTAAGGAGCACCAGGCCATTGTCTCCCACACCATCACCGACTTTATCCGCTCAGGGGATCTCCCATCCACTGCTACCAACCTTATAGTTCCCACACCCCACACTTCCCGTTTCTACCTCCTACCCAAGATCCATAAACCTGCCTGTCCTGGCAGACCTATTGCCTTAGCTTGCTCCTGCCCCACTGAACTCGTTTCTGCATACCTCGACACTGTTTTATCCCCCCTTGTTCAATCCCTTCCTATGTTCGTGACACTTCTCACGCTCTTAAACTTTTAAATGATTTTAAGTTCCCTGGCCCCCACCGCTTTATTTTCACCATGGATGTGCAGTCCCTATATACTTCCATCTCCCATCAGGAAGGTCTCAAAGCTCTCCGCTTCTTTTTGGATTCCAGACCTAATCAGTTCCCCTCTATCACCACTCTGCTCCGTCTAGCGGAATTAGTCCTTACTCTTAATAATTTCTCCTTTGGCTCCTCCCATTTCCTCCAAACTAAAGGTGTAGCTATGGGCACCCATATGGGTCCTAGCTATGCCTGCCTTTTTGTTGGCTTTGTGGAACAATCTATGTTCCGTGCCTATTCTGGTATCCGTCCCCCACTTTTCCTTCGCTACATCGACGACTGCATTGGCGCTGCTTCCTGCACGCATGCTGAGCTCGTTGACTTTATTAACTTTGCCTCCAACTTTCACCCTGCCCTCAAGTTTACCTGGTCCATTTCCGACATCTCCCTCCCCTTTCTAGATCTTTCTGTCTCTATCTCTGGAGACAGCTTACCTACTGATGTCTACTATAAGCCTACTGACTCTGCACAGCTATCTGGACTATTCCTCTTCTCACCCTGTTTCTTGCAAAAATGCCATCCCCTTCTCACAATTCCTCCATCTCTGCCGCATCTGCTCTCAGGATGAGGCTTTTCATTCCAGGACGAGGGAGATGCCCTCCTTTTTTAAAGAAAGGGGCTTCCCTTCCTCCACTATCAACTCTGCTCTCAAATGCATCTCCCCCATTTCACGTACATCTGCTCTCACTCCATCCTCCTGCCACCCACTAGGAATAGGATTCCCCTGGTCCTCACCTACCACCCCACCAGCCTCCGGGTCCAACGTATTATTCTCCTTAACTTCCGCCACCTCCAATGGGATCCCACCACTAAGCACATCTTTCCCTCGCCCCTCTCTCTGCTTTCCGCAGGGATCGCTCCCTACGCGACTCCCTTGTCCATTCGTCCCCCCCATCCCTCCCCACTGATCTCCCTCCTGGCACTTATCCTTGTAAGCGGAGCAAGTGCCACACATGCCCTTACACTTCCTCCCTTACCATCATTCAGGTCCCCAGACAGTCCTTCCAGGTGAGGCGACACTTCACCTGTGAGTCGGCTGGGGTGATATACTGCGTCCGGTGCTCTCGATGTGGCCTTCTATATACTGGCGAGATCTGACGCAGACTGGGAGACCGCTTTGCTGAATACCTACGCTCTGTCCGCCAGAGAAAGCAGAATCTCCCAGTGGCCACACATTTTAATTCCACATCCAATTCCCATTCTGTCATGTCTATCCACGGCCTCCTCTACTGTAAAGATGAAGCCACACTCAGGTTGGAGGAATAACACCTTATATTCCGTCTGGGTAGCCTCCAACCTGATGGCATGAACATCGACTTCTCTAACTTCCGCTAATGCCCCACCTCCCCCTTGTACCCTATCCGTTATTTATTTTTATACACACATTCTTTCTCTCACTCTCCTTTTTCTCCCTCTGTCCCTCCCACTATACCCCTTGCCCATCCTCTGGGTTCCCCCCCCCTTTGTCTTTCTCCCTGGGCCTCCTGTCCCATGATCCTCTCATATCCCCTTTGCCAATCACCTGCCCAGCTCTTGGCTCCATCCCTCCCCCTCCTGTCTTCTTCTATCATTTTGGATCTCCCCCTCCCCCTCCCACTTTCAAATCTCTTATTAACTCTTCCTTCAGTTAGTCCTGACGAAGGGTCTCGGCCTGAAACGTCAACTGTACTTCTTCCTCGAGATGCTGCCTGGCCTGCTGCGTTCACCAGCAACTTTGATGTGTGTTGCCTGAATTTCCAGCATCTGCAGAATTCCTGTTTGAACTATCTGAAATGCCCGGTTCGCTGCTGTTGCTACTGTGCAATTGAGAATCTCCGGAGGGAAGGCCCAGAATCCATGGCTTTGCCTGCTGCTGGCAACCGAGGCTGAGGTCGAAGCGTTCGGCAGAGATGGTGCTCGGTACTTGGTGTCGGAGGGCTGATCAGAGCTCGAAGTTTTCGGACGACTCAATGTCGGACTGTGATTGGGCATGGCAGGGAGAGTTTTCTTCCTTCTCCCGTCTGCCTGAGATGTGGGAATTTCAAGAGACTTTGAACTTTTTTACTGTGCCATGGCCTGTTCTTCATCAAGTTATGGTATTGTTGCACTGTTGTAACTATATGTTATAATTATGTGGTTTTTGTCAGTTTTTCAGTCTTGGTCTGTCCTGTGATATCACACCGGAGGAATATTTTATCATTTCTTAATGCATGCATTACTAAATGACAATAAAAGAAGACTGCGTGTCCTCCTAATCTAATCTAATAATTTCTTTTATATGTTGGACATCAGACAAAGGAGCAGAAGTCGGCCATTTTATCATGAGCTGATCCATTCTCCTATTTAGTCCCACTCCCCCGCCTTCCCACCATAACCATCTGGCTACTCAGATACCTATCAATCTCTGCCTTAAATACACCCAATGACTTGGCCTCCACTGCCGCCCGTGGCAACAAATTCCATAGATTCACCACCCTCTGGCTAAAAAAATTTCTTCACATCTCTGTTCTGAATGGGCGCATTTCAATCCTTAAGTCATGCCCTCTCGTACTAGACTCCCCCATCATGGCAAACAACTTTGCCACATCCACTCTGTCCATGCCTTTCAACATTTGAAATGTTTCTATGAGGTCCCCCCCTCATTCTTCTAAACTCCAAGGAATACAGTCTAAGAGTGGACAAACGTTCCTCATATGTTAACCCTCTCATTCATGGAATCATTCTAGTGAATCTTCTCTGTACCCTCTCCAACGTCAGCACATCTTTTCTTAAATAAGGAGCCCAAAACCGCCCACAGTACTCCAAGTGAGGTCTTACCAGCGCCTTATAGAGCCTCAACATCACATCCCTGCTCCTATACTCTACTCCTCTAGAAATGAATGCCAACATTGCATTCGCCTTCTTCACCACCAACTCAACCTGGAGGTTAACCTTAAGGGTATCCTGCACGAGGACTCCCAAGTCCTAATGCATCTCAGAACTTTGAATTCTCTCCCTATTTAAATAATAGTCTGCCCGTTTATTTCTTCTGCCAAAGTGCATAACCATACACTTTCCAACATTGTATTTCATTTGTCACTCTTTGCCCATTCTTCCAATCTATCCAAGTCTCTCTGCAGACTCTGTTTCCTCAGCACTACCGGCCCCTCCACTTATCTTTGTATCATCGGAAACTTAGCCACAAAGCTATCTATTCCATAATCCAAATCGTTGATGTACAACGTAAAAAGAAGTGGCCCCAATACGGACGCCTGTGGAACACAACACCACTGGTAACCGGCAGCCAACCAGAATAGGATCCCTTTATTCCCACTCTCTGTTTCCTGCCAATCAGCCATCGCCCTATCCACATATGTAACTTTCCCATAATTCCATGGGCTCTTATCTTGTTAAGTAGCCTCATGTGTGGCACCTTGTCAAAGGCCTTCTGAAAATCCAAATATACAACATCCACTGCATCTCCCTTGTCTAGCCTGCTTGTAATTTCCTCAAAAAATTGTATAGGTTTGTCAGGCAGGATTTTCCTTTAAGGAAACCATGCTGAGTTCTGCCTATCTTGTCATATGCCTCCAGGTATTCCGTAACCTCATCCTTGAAAATCGACTCCAACAACTTCCCAACCACCGATGTCAAGCTATAATTTCCTTTTTGCTTCCTTGCCCCCTTCTTAAATAGCAGAGTGATATTTGCAATCTTCCAGTCCTCCGGAACCATGCCAGAATCTATTGACTTTTGAAAGATCATTGCTAATGCCTCCGCAACCTCCACAGCTACTTCCTTCAGAACACAAGGGTGCATTCCATCTGGTCCGAGAGATTGATCTACCCTTAGACTATTCAGCTTCCTGAGTACTTTCTCTGTCGTAATTGTGACTGCGCACACTTCTCTTCCCTGCCACCCTGTTCATACCAGACAGGTGAAGGAAAACTAGTCTCAATTCTTAACTGTCATAAATGACAGCCCACAGAGCCCTCCTTACAGTTTATGACCTTCACTGTCTTCATTTTGCTTACACACCTGTGTAAGCACTAAGGCCAGCAGTAGGCATATTGCTAATTAAAGGAAGGTACAAGGTGTTTACAACTCAGTTATTTTAAACCTTCATTCAGAATTTTCTTCCACACCTGTGCAGTGGCCCCTCCATACCAGACAGTGATGCAGTCAGAATGTTTGCCATGGCACATCTGTAGAAATTTGCGAGTCTTTGGTGACATACTAAAACTCCTAGTGAAATATAGCTGTCGTGCCTACTTTGTGTAATGCCCTGCTTCATAGCCTTCTGTAGAAGCAGTGTGTGCTGCTGATCAACTTCAACTTAGGAATGCTGTGTCAGCCAATCAGGATGGTGGAATAGGAGAAGATTCTAGAGGAAACTGGGCAGACAGGGTTTGTGATGGACACTGGTGTGGTTCGACGTCTTTTGGCAGGAGATGCAGAGAGAAGATCAGGAGAGACAGCCATAGGATTTGATCCAATTGAAAGGTGCAATCCAAAGGAATCCAAGGTGGTATACTGGCCTTTATTAATCAGAGCATTGAGTATAGGAGTTGGGATGTGGTGTTGGGGTTGTGCAGGGCAGTGGTGGGGCCTGGTTTGGAATGTTGTGTGCAGTTTTGATCGCCGAATTATAGGAAGGATATCAGCAGGATAGAGAGAGTACAGAGAAGGTTTACTAGAATGTTACTTGGATTTCATTACCTGGGTTGCGGAAAGAGGTTGAGCGGGTTGGGTCTTTGTTCTTTGGAACGTGGAGGGTTGGGGGGGACTTGATGGAGGTATTTCAGATTATGAAAGGGGTGGATGGGGTTGACGTGGATAGGCTTCTTCCACTGAGAGTGGGGAAGATTCAAACAAGAGGACATGAGTTGAGAGTTGGGGGCAGGGGTTTGGGGTAGCATGGGGGGGAACTTCTTTGCTCGGGGGTGGTGGCTGTGTGGAACGGGCTTCCAGCAGAAGTGGTTGAGGCACGTTCGATGTTGTCGTTTAAAGTTAAACTGGACAGCTATATGGACAGGAAAGGAATGGAGGGTTATGGGCTGAATGCAGGGAGGTGGGACTAGGTGAGAGTAAGAGTTCGACACGGACTAGAAGGGCCGAGATGGCCTGTTTCCGTGCTGTAATTGTTATATGGTTATGGGAAGTCCTACTGGAGATTGGTGATGAGAAGTTGGTTCCATGAGTAAGAAACACACCCAGATTTTAGAAGATATGAGTTCCAACATGTGCACATTTAGACTGGTTTAATTATAATGGGCCTTCTTTTTCTTTTCCTTGTTTTCTCTTAATAAATGGTTGATAAAGCTAAAATGAGGAAATACACTTTCTTCATAATTGTATGCAGTGTACAATCTGTTATTTCTTGCCGACAGATAATTGTGTATGGGCAGTATTTACACAGCACTTACTCAAATTGGAGTTCTGTTAATCAAAACATCCCAACTTTCCTGTTTGGTGGAACCCAAATCATACTGACCCTAGACATATATTGTTTGCAAAAGGTAGCTTTCTCACCACTGAGTCCAGCAGCTGTTAGCAGAGCTGACTAACAAGTCAAGTTTCTACACAATGACAGAGCTTCATTGTAGCAGCTTTCATCTGGGATTGATTCACTGAATGCTGTGTAATTGCTGTAAGAATTGATTGTGTTTAAGCCTGTTTCCTTTGAATATTAAAATTAAATTCCTTTGGATACTGTGTTATTAATAATGGTTTGATAAATTTCAGAGTCATGAGGACGTGATCATTATTGATGGGGGGACAAGGTAATGCCATGGTTAAGATTTTTACTGCTAATGCTGTAGGGTATTTCATTTAGTAGCTTTCTGTAGAAGCAGTGTATCCTGCTGATAGTGTTTGGGTTTTAGTTAAAGATAAGGAGCTGTGATATTCAACTTATGAATGCTGTGTCAGCCAACCAGGAATGGGAGAAGGTTCCAGAGAAAGCTAGGCGGGGTGGATTTGTGATAGACACTGGTGGGGTTCACAGTCTTTTGGCAGGAGATGCAAAGAGAAGATCAGGAGAGACAGTCATAGGATTCGATCCGATGGGAAGGTGCGGTCCAAAGGATGGGAAGTCCTACCGGAGATCAGTGATGAGGTTGGCGCTGTGAATAAGGGACACACCCAGATTATGGAAGATCTGAGCTCCAACATGTGCACATTTAGACTGGTTTAATTACAATGGCCCTTTTATTTTTTTCTTTTAATAACTGGTAAAATTCTCTTAATAAAGCTAAATTAGTAAATACACTTTCTTTATAATTGTACGTGGTGTATGTTCTGTTATTTCTTGCCAACCAATAATTGTGTATGGGCAGCATTTACGCAGCGTTCACTCAAATTGGGGTACTGTAAATCAAAACATCCCAACTTTCCTGTCTGGTGGGACCCAAATTGTACTGACCCTAGACATATATTGGTTTTCTCACTACTGAGTCCAGTGGCTGATAACAGAGCTGGCTAATGAGCCAATTTTCTTTTAGGCCAGTGAGGGGGCTTCTTTGGTAATTGCATGTTTTTGATCTGAGAGATGTTAACATCCAGGAACGTGAAATTGTTCACTACTGATCCCCTGATGTGTAGTGGTTGGTGTGTGTTTCCCCAATCTCCACCTCCTGAAGTCCACAACCAACTCCTCGATCTCACTGATGTTGACTGGAAGGCTGGTTTGGCAAATCCGTCACACAGCCGATCTACCTCACTACTCACTGCCATGTGAGGCAGAGGAAGATGGGCTTCCCAAAGGCAGGAGGGGGGTTCATTCAGAGATGGATGTGGAAGGGTGTGTGTCAAAGATGGCTTAGATAGGGTTTCTCAGAATCAGGGTAGGGAAGGTTGTTGGTAGCTGGGCATCACGGAGGCAGTAAACGTGAGTAGAAGCATCCACTGACCAGGAGAGGATAGTATATAACACATTGTCCCTGAGGTGGGTGGGAAGGCTTAATCCAACGACAGATTGGAGGGGGGAGTGGAAGGGGACATCCCAGAGGCAGGTGGGGGTGAAGTGAAAGGGGCAGTGAGGGATGGGGGTTAGAGCAGAAAGGGTGTGTCACAGAGTCAGGGGCAGATGGGGATGTAGGAGTGAAAGTGAGTAAATAGAGGCAGCAGGCATTCCAGTGAATGGGGTAAGAGTGTTTCAAAGACAGAGACAGGGTAGAGTTGTTCTTAGAGACGGTGGTTGGGTGCAAAGTAGGCATGTCAGAGATTAGCTAGGGAGGAAGCAGACTTCCCAAGAATGTGAAAGGTGTACGGGTAACCCAACGGTAGGGGCAGCTGTCAATCGAGTGATGGGGGAATGGGAATGATTGAAGGGAAATTATGTGGGAAGGGCAATGGGGAAGCGTGTATCACAGTGAAAGGGAGACAGGTGAGGGGAGATGTTAACCAGAAAGAGGAGACCCAGAGATGGGGGAGTGCACAGGAAGTCCCAGAGACTTGGAGATGTCCTAAGACAGACAGCATTGTGGGGAAGAGGTGGAGTTGGCGTCCCAGATAGTGGAGGGAGAAAATGGGATGAACAGGGCGAAAAAGGAGCTTCACAGAAACCGGGGGCTAATGGTATAGGCATCTCTGAGACGGGTTAGGGGATAAGTGTGCTGTGCCAAGCCAGAAGGGAAATTATTTATCCCAGAGACTGAACAGGGAAGGTGGGGCAATGGGACATTCCAGAGATAGGGGAGCAGGGAAAGGTTGTGTCCCAGAGACAGCAATTGGGGAATGGTGTATCCCAGAGAAGGAGAGTGGGAAAGGGAAAAGAGTTTCCAGAGACAGACTCAAGGAGTTGTGGGGACAGGACAGGGGGAAGGGGGCACCCTAGGCCATGGGGGAGGTGATTCTAAGGAATGGGGCAAGGTACTTATAGAGGGGACTGAAATGAGTGACACATGGACAGAGGTGGGAAGGAGGAGATGGAAAATGTGTCCTAAAGGCAGAGTGGGAGAGGGAAGGGGGTCATCCCAAACATGGGGGCTGTGGAGCATTGGGGAAAGGAGACATCAGATGATGTGGGAAGAATGGAGGGGTTATTGCAGAGACGGGGCTGAAGAATAGTGGAGTATTACCCCAGAAAAAGGTCTTGGGGAGGGGCGGACAAGACAAGTGGGCAGGGGTTGTCCCAGATACGTGTCTAGATTCTCCTTGCTACAACTGGTGATGTCTATCAACATTATCTAGCATCTCCAATGCCATATGGTATTCCAGTGCTGGTGAACAGCCATTCAGAGCAGAACTGATGAGATGTACTGTTTGAGATTACCATATGCAAATGCCTAGCTTTTTGTACTCTGTAAAAAGTTTACAAAAGGTATCAATAGATGAAGGACAGTATTTCAGATGATATATTTTTAGACTCCAAGGTGATGTCTGACATTCACACGGTGACAAATTAGGAGAACAAATCCTCAACTTCTATTGGGTCACAGTTCAGGCATCTGGACTCAGCATCAAATTCCCTGTCTGTATCACGATGGGCCAACCAGGAGTACATGGTGTTTACATGGATGCTCCTGGAGACTTTCTAATCACTGATACTGAGGTGATTGACAATGGGAACTCACAAAGTGGCCTCACAAAGGTCATCTGCGGAGGAAATGAAGGTGACAAAGAGTTTGTTTTCCTGTGCAGCTCTAATTGACACTTAAATTCACTAGAAGTTGAACCCAGTTTACTTTTGGGCCTCAGTCTCAACTGTTCCTACTAGCTAGAGGTATGGACATCAGCTGGTTCTTGTCATCAGACCTGATCCTAATGTTCCAAATCAATTGGTACAAAATCATGTACCTACTTTTAACTTGAAAATACATCAAAGTTCTTCATGCCTAATAAAGTCAGAATTATATTTTTTATGCGACTCACAAATCCTTAAGTTTGGATTGCAAGATCTCAGCTGTGCCTGGGAGGACTAGTGAACCCATTCCCGGAGCCTTTTGTCTACTGAAACCATGCATACCTTTTGGCACAACTTTGGACTCTCGGCATCTGCACACTCGATTCAGTGATGGTACATTCTTAAACTCACAGATTTCTGGGTAAGAACAGTGCCATTGAAAGCACTTACAAGTATTGCCTCCCCAGCTGCCAAATTGCACCAACCAAGTCAGTATTGTTATGAGAATTCAGCTGCCAGTTTAACACACAAGTTTCCAAAGCAATATACTCCATGTCAACAGACATTGGGCATGTCAGCAGTAAAAATCAACCTAATTTTTTTTCTGTCAGTTTCCAAATGCTGCTACTCTGTCATTTGTTGCCACCCCCTCTGTTCCCCTGCACCTCATCATTTCCTCTTACACCTCCCACTGTCCAGAGACTGAAACTCTGCCGTGTACTGACCCATCTCTGGTGTCTGACTTAAATGTTCCATGTTCTGCTTTTGAGCACACTGGTGTATTCCAACATCTCCGTTGTGTGAGACACTGCCCTTTAAAAGTGAAAATAACCCATAACATTGAAACGGACAGGGAATAAGGTGGGTAACTAACAATGTCATTCTTCCTCGACCCAAACAACAGACATAACTGCAGTCAGCACGTCTTCTTCAATCTGCAGAAAGTCATGCAGGAAATTCAAGGGAAACCTTAGAGTGGTGACTGATTGGAAGCCATCACTACAGGGAAAGCGAAAGGTGAACAGCAGGGAAAGATTTAGAAGGACTGTCGTGGAACAGAAAGACTGGCCGGGACCAGCTGGGTGTAGTTGACTCCCTAATGTACACTGGGTATGTTGTAGTTTCACTAAGTACCTGAGACAGTTGAAAATAGAACTGATTTATTTGTCACAGATTCAGAATATTAAACTCCAGTTGCATTAAATGTGAACAATAGCAGAAGGAACTCCTCTCAGTCCCAGTGACCAGGGTGGAGAACTGGGTGTGATGAACAGCAGCAATAATTTCAGAGTTTGACACCAACAGCCATTTTTGAACTTGTCTCTGGATTTGGTAACTGTGATGGTTAAATATCAAGCATGCAACTGATTTAAACTTTTTCCCCAGTGTGAACTCCATAATGCTTCTGAAGGTCGGCTGAATGATTGAATTCCTTCCCACAGTCTGAGCAGGTGAACAGCCTGTCCCCAGTGTGAACTCGGTAGTGCGCCACAAGGTTGCTTGACTGAGAAAATCCCTTCCCACATTCAGAGCAGGTGAACGGCCTCTCTCCAGTGTGAGTTCGCAGATGCTGCTTCAGGTCAGATGATCGACTGAACCCCTTCCCACAGTCTGAGCAGGTGAATGGTTTCTCCCCAGTGTGAACTCGCTGGTGTGCTTTCAGGTGAGATGAGTGTGTGAATCTCTTCCCACATTCAGAGCAGGTAAACGGCCTCTCTCCAGAATGAACTCGCAGATGTTGCTTCAGGTCAGATGATCGACTGAATCCCTTCCCACATTCAGAGCAGGTGAACGGCCTCTCTCCAGTGTGAACTCGCTGATGTTGCTTCAGGTAAGATGATCGAATGAATCTCTTCCCACATTCAGAGCAGGTGAATGGCCTCTCTCCAGTGTGAACTCGCTGATGTTCCTTCAGGTGAGGTGAGTGACTGAATGCCTTCCCACAATGTGAACAGGTGAATGGTTTCTCCCCAGTGTGAATTCGCTGATGTGACAGCAGGTAAGATGACTGAGTGAATCCCTTCCCACAATCTGAGCAGGTGAATGGTTTCTCCCCAGTGTGAACTCGCTGGTGCCTCAGTAGGTTAGATAACTGAGTGAATCCCTTCCCACAATCTGAGCAGGTGAACGGCTTCTCCCCAGTGTGCACTCGCTGGTGTCTCAGTAAGGTGGATGACTGTGAAAATGCCTTTCCACAGTGTGAGCAGGTGAACATTTTCTCCCCATTGTGAACTGACCGGTGAGCCAATAGGTCAGATGATCGCGTGAATCCCTTCCCACACTCGGAGCAGGTAAACGGCCTCTCCCCAGAGTGAACTCGCTGATGTACCTTCAGTTGGGATGACTGAGTGAATCTCCTTCCACAGTCTGAGCAGATAAACGGTCTCTCCCCAGTGTGAATTCGCAGATGTACCTTCAACTGAGATGACCGAGTGAATCCCTTCCCACATTCTGAACAGTTGAATGGCCTCTCCCCAGTGTGAACTGACTGGTGTGCCAATAAGTCAGATGATTGATTGAATCCTTTCCCACAGTCTGCACAGGTGAACAGCATCCCCCACCCTCCCTGTGAATTGACTGGTGTGCCAGTCGGTCAGATGATCGAATGAATCCCTTCCCACACTCTGCGCAGGTGAATGACCTCTCTCCAGTGAGAACTGACTGGAGTATCTGTAGGTGGGATGACTAAGTGAATGCCACAGACTGACCTGGTGAGTAGCCTCTCTCGTGTGTGCTCACTGGTGTGTCTACAGATAGGATGACAGACTGAATCACTTCCCACAGCCTGAACAGGTGGACAGCCTTTTCAGAGTAAGAGCTTGTTCATCTGTCAACAGATCAGATTACTGAGTGAATCTCCTCCCACACATGGAACTAGTGAACAGTCTCGCTTCCCGTAAACTCACTGGTGTGTCTGCAGATTGGCTGAGTGAGTGAATCTCTTCCAAAGCAGAACGGCTTCTCACTGAATGGCATTCTCAGTGAATGGCTTCCCACTGCTGTGAAATTTCTGTCGTATTATCAGCTTGGATGACAGAATTAATCGCTTCCGCAGAGAGAACAGATCAACAAATGCTGGTGAGTTCTCAGCATGCAGTTCCAGTGGACTCACTGAGTTAAAACAGAAAACTTAATTTCAGACACAAAGCATGTTTCCAATTATGATGAGATACTTCTTCATCTCCTAGGATCAACAAAAGATGATACAAAGGAAGTATCTGGTCACTCCTTAAATACCTGACAGAGACATTGGAACTGACGTGTTGTTGTGTTTGAGATTCCTGTACACAGATTCTTTGTCATTTCTAACCTGTAAAAAGATTTACAAAAGACATCAATGGGTGAAGGACAGCATTTCAGATGAGATCATTCTAGTCTCGATGATGATGTCTGACATCACATTGTTACAGCGAGGTTCAACCCAACTTGGAGGAACAATTCCTGATCTTCTAACTGCGTACAGATCAAGGACTGGACTGACCATCCAGTTCTCTGTTTCACTGCCTGTATCAGGATGGACCATTCGTGCCTGACTTCAATTTGTGACATGGCTCAGTTTGTCTCTCTCCATTAATATTATTTCAAATTCTGGTGAAGTCCAACAGCGCTACAGAGAGCACATGATATTAAACAGCTGAGACTTTCTAATTACTGTGAACCCCGCCCCCCACCCTCGCAGGATTGACAGAGGTGAACTCATCAATGGTAATGACAATGAATATGAAGGGGAGGGCAGTTGTCTTTCCCATTGGATTGTGGCACCTTCGTGATATGAAAGCTACAGGTCACTTGTTACCCAGGAGAAAGGTATTTGATATCATTATCCAGAGAAAGAGGTAAAACAACGGTGAAATCTGATGGAAGGATTTTTTTCATTTTTCTCCTACAGCACTAACTGATATTTTCATTCACTGGAAGGTGGCCTCTTCACCTGAGATTAACTCGGAACTATACCTTTGTTCTGAGTTCCTAAAGCTTGGGTTTAGAGAGCCAGGACTTCGCAGTCTGGCAGATCCACACATTCCCATTCCCTCTGCCTCCATGGAATGCTGGGGAAAATACTAGAATTATCACCCATGGCTTCCTCTGTACCCAGAAAAACCTTACAGGAACCAACAGCAGACTGTCTTTCAAGAGGGTGAACCCTCCACAACATGACAGGCTCTGAAAACCTATGCCAACCAACTAGTGGGGGTGTTCAGACACATTTTCAATCTCTCATTGTAATACACACAAATTCTGGAGGAACTCAGCAGGCCAGGCAAACTTTTCATTGAATACCTACTCGTCCATAGATGCTACCTGGCCTAAGTTCCTCCAGCATTTTGTGTGTATTACTTTGATTTCCAGCATCTGTAGATTTTCTCGTTCGTGATTCAATCTCTCATTGCTTCAAAAGGACAACGATCATACCAGTACCAAGAGGAGCAGGGTGTGCTGCCTTAAACACTATCAACACTACAGTGATGAAGTGTCAGTCATGGCTCAATCAACTCCTGTCTCAGTAAGGACCTGGACTCACTGCAATTTGGCAGTTGCCACAATAAGTCTGCAGCAGATGTGATCTCATTGGCTCTTCATGTGACTGTGGATCACTTGGACTTATGTCAGGATGCTATTTACAGCTCAGTATTTAACACAATCGTTCCCAAAGTTCTGACTGAAACGCCCCAACAGCTAGGTGTTTATACGTCCTTCTGTAACTGGATCCTCAGCTTCCTCTCAGAAGACCACAATCTGTGCGGATCAGTAATACTTCTCCAGCTTGCTGCCAATCAACACTGACACACTGCCAGGCTGTATGGTTAGCCCATTGCTCTACCCTCTGTACACCGATGATTGTGTGGCTTGGCACAGCTTAGATGCCAGCTCTAAATTTGCTGTCAATGCATCTATTTTTGACAACATTTCAGATAGTGCCAAGAAGATGTACAGGAACAAGATATATCAGTTGGTTGACTGGTATTGCAGCAACAACTTGCACTCAACACCAGTAAGCCCAAAGAACTGATTGTGGACTTCAGAAAGGGTAAGGCGAGTCACCAGTCATCATAAAGGGATCAGACTGGAACGAGTAATCAATTTCAAGTTCCAGAGTGTCAATTTGTCTGAGGATCTACCCTGGGCCCAATATATCAATGCAGCTACAAAGAAGGCAGGACAGTGGTTTTATTTCATTAGGAGTTAGAGGAGATTTGGTATGTCACCAAAGACACTTACAAATTTCTACAGATGTATTGTGGAGACCATTCTTACTGGCTGGTTGGGGGGAGTGGGGGGGGCGGGTGCTACTACACTGAATTGAAAGAAGCTGAAGAAAGTTGTAAACTCACTCAGCTCCATCATGGGCACTAGCCTCCCCAGCATCCAGTACATCTTCAAGAAGCAATGTGTCAAAAAGGCAGCGTCCATCATTAAGGACCCCCATCACCAAGAACATGCCCTCTTCTCATTGCTATCATCAGGAAGGAGTAACAGGGGCCTGAAGGCACACACTCAAAGATTCAGAAACAGAGGATTTCTGAATGGAAAGTGAACCATGAATATGACCTCAAAGGATTGAAAGTACATTTATTATCAAAGAATGTATAAATTATACAACCTTGAGATTCGTTGTTTACAGGCAGCCACAAAGCAAGAAACTGGACAGAACCCAATCAAAAAAGGCCAAGACGCAATATACAAAGAGGGGAGAAAACACAAATCATGCAAACAGTAAAAGCAAGCAACAGCACCCCGCCTCTGTGTCGACGTTCAAATCGTCCGAACACTGGGTCGCCCCCCGCACTAGGACCCGGGTCCCCGTCAGCGATACGCTAGTTGTACCCTGGCGGCGTTCTCGACCTTTCTCAATCAGCTCGGCGTTTCGGTCGATGCAACTTTGCGCCGGATTTAGGTGGACGGGCTCTGCAACTCGTCCCTCGACTGAGCCGCGCCCGCGCTCGCGGTGACAGGTTCGCACAGGAAAGTGCCATTTAACCGCCTGTCAGCTGTCAGGATGTTTGCAAACTGCCTCACTACACTCTGCAGTATTATTTTATTTAGTCTAGATACTGTAATTCGTTTTTTTAAGTACTGCTGCCGCAAAGACAAATTTCACATCGGTCGGTGACTGAAACCCGATTCTGTCCGTCAGGGCCCCAGCGATGCGCATGCGCCAGAGAAATGACTCCGCCCCCTTCCCTCGTGAGCAGAAAGCGCCCGGGGCCCGCGAACGGATCGTGGGGCTGCGAGAGAGGGAAAGGACCGGGAATGTTCTGGGATGCGGAGTCACAGTGTGTCTGGAGCTCGCAACAACTGCCCCGCAGTCGCGGTGTGGAAGCCGGTGCTGATAAAATCCCCGCGCGGAACCCCGCTCCTACCTATTACCGATCTTCTACAGTCTGTTGCCAATCAGCGCATGCGCCAATTACGGGAACGAGCTTTGTCTCATACACATGCGCATTTGATCGCTGTATCACCGGCGGCAACTGGCGCAAGAGATTTTGGGTAAGCAAGGTGACATTAAAGGCAAGCACTTACAAGTACATTGCTAAAAGGCAGTCAATGCTTTATGTAGAAAACTGAACCACTTTAACGTAGCAGGCTCCCACAAACAATATAACTCATGTTAACCGCCGTCGAAGTTTAACTCACTCACAAATCCAGATATAAATACAACAAGATATGCTGGAGATGCAAAGAAACTGGAGCAACACACACAAAATGCTGCAGGGACTCGTCAGGCAGCATCTAAGCAGAGGAATACAGTCATTAATATCAACTCTTTATTCCCCTCTACAGATGCTACCTGAGTCATTGAGTTCATCCAGCATTTTTCAAACATAAGCCTCATTTCACTCAGTTTCCAAATGTTTCTGATCTTTCAACTGTAGCCTCATCTTCCTGGTCTGATTTCCTCCTCCTATTCCCCGTAAACTCTAGCCCCCACCACACCTGGAGCCCCGAAGCCTTGATTTATGCTGACCTCACTTTTGTTTCTGACCCTATTTTATCGAAAATTTACCCACCATACTTCAGAGAGTGCTGTACTGCAAAAGCCCAGCTGTGTGAGGCACAGCTCTTGGAAATCAGTGAAAATGACCCAAAATATTGAATAGACCTGGGCAGAAAGAGTTTAACTGCCCATGACATTCATTCTTGGTTTAGAGACCTGAGGAACGAGGGATATTTGGGACAAAACCCCAGTAAGCTCATCTTCTTCTGCAGTTTGCAGTGTCACAGAGGAAACTGAAGGTAAACGTCTTCACCCACAGACTGGTGACCAGTTGCAACCAGACGTTATAGGGTGAGTGAGAGGTGAACAGCAGAGGTGGATTTAAAAGCACTGCAGAAGCAGGTACCATCTGAACTGAGTGGTCTCTCCAATTGTACATTGGCCTGACAGAGACCAATGTTGCAGCTGAGCCACAGGATTTGAAGTAGAACTGATTTATTGTCACAGACCCACAATATTAAACACCAGTCTGTTTTAAGTCTAAGATCAGCAGAAGAAACCCCTCCAATGCTCAGCGATCAGGACTCTCCCCTGGGTGTGATGAGCTGCTGCAATATCTGCAGAATCTGACATTAATAGTCCGTCAGGAATTTCCAACTGGATTCAGCCACTATGATAGTCTCAAACCTTATCTGAACTTCCTGATGTGAAGTTGCTGGTCTTTCAGCAGCTGGGATGACTGAGTAAATTTCCTTGCTGACCTACATATTGTGGATCCTCGCAAAGTGAATTAACTAAATGAATCTTTTCCCACACTTGGTACTATACTAATAGAAAGATACAAAATGAGCCAAGTATAGCTGCTCACCTGAGTGAACTGGCTGATGGCTCATGTGACTGAATGAATTCTATCCCACACACGGAGCAGATGAATGGCAACTCTCCAGTGTGAACTTGCTGGTGTGTCTACAGGTGCAGAGGCCAGGTGAATCCCTTCCAAAATGAGAAGCAGTGAATGGCAGCTCAGTAAGATCAACTCTACGGCCATTGATCAGGTCAGACATTGGGCATGTCCACATGTTACAACTAATGTGCTGTCTTCTCAACCATCTCCTCCTTCACATTCAAGTGCTGTTGAGCTGACAGACACAGCAGAACTGACGTGCATTACGTTTTAGATTCCCAAACAGAAATTCTTTGCCTTTTCTACCCCGCTCTTGGACTGTATTTCTTTGAGTTTAGAAGAATGAGGGGAGACCTCATAGGAACATTTTGAATGTTGAAAGGCATGGACAGAGTGGATGTGGCAAAGTTGTTTCCCATGATGGGGGAGTCTAGTACGAGAGCGCATGACTTAAGGATTGAAGGGCACCCATTCAGAACAGAAATGCGAAGAAATTTTTTTAGCCAGAGGGTGGTGAATCTATGGAATTTGTTGCCACGGGCAGCAGTGGAGGCCAAGACATTGGGTGTATTTAAGGCAGAGATTGATAGGTATCTGAGCAGCCAGGGCATCAAAGGTGATGGTGAGAAGGCGGGGGAGTGGGACTAAATGGGAGAATGGATCAACTCATGATAAAATGGCTGAGCAAATGGCTGACTTCTGCTCCTTCGTCTTATGGTCTAAAAAGCTTGGAAGGAAGGCCAATGGGTGAAAGACAAAATTTCAGCTAAGATAATTTTATTCCTTATGGTGATCTCTGACATCACACTGTTACAGCAAGACTGAACACACTTTGGAGGAAGAACATCTCAGTGCCAACTGGACACAGATCAGGCATCCAGGCACCACATCAAATTATCTGTCTTCCTCTCTGTATCAGAATGGGTCATTTCTGCCCTTCATCAAGCTGTGACTGGCCCAGTTTATCTCTTTGCATTAGTATAACTTCACGTTCTGATCATGTCCCACAGACCTACTAAGAGCCCACAGTATGTACACGGCTGCTTCTGGCTTTTGACTCAGAGTCAGCAATGCCATTGAACCTCGAGAGTAGGCAATTAGGCTTTCTTATTGCAAATTGTCACTGTGGCATTTTTATGGTATGAATGATACTAGTCACTTGTTACCCAGTGCATTATTGTGTACCCGGAGAACATAGAAGAAAAACATGGTCTCAGTGGCAGAGAGTCAGAACTACAGAATGTTGAAGAAAGGTGATTTCCTCAATGAACAAAGGTAACACAATGATTTTATCAATTATCTATTCCTCTCCACAGATGCTACCTCAACCGTCGAATCCTCCGGTGTTTTGTGTGTACCTGGAATAAGTGGGTCATTTTCAGACTGGAAGGAGGTAACTTTTGGAGTACCCAGGTAACTGGTTCTTGGGCACAGCTGTTCACCGGATAATGAAACATAGAAACATAGAAACATAGAAAATAGGTGCAGGAGTAGGCCATTCGGCCCTTCGAGCCTGCACCGCCATTTATTATGATCATGGCTGATCATCCCAACTCAGAACCCCGCCCCAGCCTTCCCTCCATACCCCCTGACCCCTGTAGCCACAAGGGCCATATCTAACTCCCTCTTAAACATAGCCAATGAACTGGCCTCAGTTTCCTGTGGCAGAGAATTCCACAGATTCACCACTCTCTGTGTGAAGAAGTTTTTCCTAATCTCGGTCCTAAAAGGCTTCCCCTCTATCCTCAAACTGTGACCCCTCGTTCTGGACTTCCCCAACATCGGGAACAATCTTCCTGCATCTAGCCTGTCCAATCCCTTTAGGATCTTATACGTTTCAATCAGATCCCCCCTCAATCTTCTAAATTCCAACGAGTACAAGCCCAGTTCATTCAGTCTTTCTTCATATGAAAGTCCTGCCATCCCAGGAATCAATCTGGTGAACCTTCTTTGTACTCCCTCTCTGGCAAAGATGTCTTTCCTCAGATTAGGGGACCAAAACTGCACACAATACTCCAGGTGTGGTCTCACCAAGGCCTTGTACAACTGCAGTAGTACCTCCCTGCTCCTGTACTCGAATCCTCTCGCTATAAATGCCAGCATACCATTCACCTTTTTCACCGCCTGCTGTACCTGCATGCCCACTTTCAATGACTGGTGTATAATGACACCCAGGTCTCGTTGCACCTCCCCTTTTCCTAATCGGCCACCATTCAGATAATAATCTGTTTTCCTATTTTTGCCACCAAAGTGGATAACTTCACATTTATCCACATTAAATTGCATCTGCCATGAGTTTGCCCACTCACCCAACCTATCCAAGTCACCCTGCATCCTCTTAGCATCCTCCTCACTGCTAACACTGCCACCCAGCTTTGTGTCATCCGTAAACTTGACATGAGCATGAGGAGGGGCCAAGATGTGCGATGTCCAAGTCTGCTGATGTCACAGAAACAGTGGAAGGAAATCTGCTGACGATTCTACATCAAGAAGGCAGACGGTACCAAGCTGCATGGGTGCACGAGAGCAGAGTAACTGAAATTCTCCCGTGCACATGGCTTTTGTTACTATGCAGCTGGAATTTTCTTTCATCTAGTGTTAACATAATTTTGAAATTATTAGCATTAACTATCCTTAATAATCTTTTGGCATTTGTAAATTCCTTCAGAAAACCTGTTTGAATACGACTGAAACATTGCAGTTTGCAAAAGCAAAAATTAACAAGTCATGGGCCCAGTATCTTGATGATACCCTTTATTGGAGTGACAAAGTGAAATATCTGCTTGCACCTATAGGTTCTGATGTCGAAGCTGGGCTTATTATTCAGTTCATTCCATGAGTGTGTAACCAGTTGGATAATAAATTTTCTGATGAGCTAACAGAAGTCAAGCTTTTGACCTTGTACTATTGCAAACACTACCAATTTTCAATTTGTGAAACAGAATGTTGTACAACTGTCAAAAAAAACTGAGCTAATATTACAAACTACAAAGTAAGTGTTACTTCAAAAATATCGCAGCAATACTATGATTTCCAATTTTCACTTCTGGGAAAGTTAAGACTGGATCAATTATGATGTTCATTGATATGTTAAACTACATGCTTCGAAACGAAGAATTGGATAACTGACAAATCTAGTTGACATCACTAGAACTTTTCAAGCTTCCAGTGCTGACAGCGAACGTGGGTTCAGTCTTAAGAGCTTGATCAAATGTAAATCCAGAAAGAAGATTAGAAGTGGAACATTCGTATGATCTAATGAGGATAAAGAAGTATTTTTCACCTGAACCTAGAAGACTGGAGGGGATATTTTATAGAGGTATACAAAATTATGTGGATGGGGTATAGATTGGGTAATGGCAAGCAGGCTTTTTCCACGGAGGTTGGGTGATACTACAACTAGAGGTAATGGGTTAAGCAGAAACCCATGACCTTTAAGAGTGAAAGGTGAAATATTTAAGGGGGAACATGCAGCGAAACTTCTTCACTCAGATGGTGGAGTGTGGAATGAGTTGCCAGTGGAATTAGTGTATGTGATTTGATTGCTTCAGAGAAGTTTGGATAGGTACATAGATGGGAGTGGTATTGGGGGGAGGTATATGGATGGGAGTGGTTTTGGGGGGATATGGTACATGGATGGGAGTGGTATTGGGGGGAGGTACATGGATGGGAGTGGTTTTGGGGGGATATGGTACATGGATGGGAGTGGTATTGGGGGATATGGTACATGGATGGGAGTGGTAATGGGAGGATATAGTACAGGTAAGCGGAAAGGCCTGTTTCTGTGCTGTAGTATTCCATGACTCTTCAATTTTGCCCCATCATCTGCCTGTCCTTCCTGACAGTCTCACTATACACTACCTCTTCAGCCCGATCACTCCAATTCCATTCCCTGATAAATTAGTTTAACCCCTCCACAACTGCTCTAGCAAACCCGCCTGGAGGGATATTGGTCCCCCTTGGGTTCGGGTGTAACTCATCACATTTGTACAGGTGAAACCTTCCCCAGAAGAGATGCAAATGATCCATAAATCAGAAACACTACCCCAGGCACCAGTCTCTCAGCCACTCATTCATTTGCTGAATCGTCCTATTCTTGTCATCATTGCGCATGGCATAGACAATCCAGAGATTGTTACCCGGAGGTTCTGCTTTTCAGCTTTCTATCTAGTTCTCTAAATTCCCTCTTTAGGGCCCCTTCTCTTTTCATTCCTATGCCATTAGTACCAAAATGTACCAAGTTGTCTGGCTGCTCACTCTCCCCCTTTAGAATATCATGTACACAAACCCTGACCCTGGCACCTGGGAGGCAACACACCATCTGGGTCCCTCTATCGCATCCACAGACTCTCTGATCTACTCCTTTAACTATGGAATTTCCCATTTTCACTACACTCCCCCTTTGCCTCATTCTCTTCTGAGCTACAGCACCAAAATCTCTGCGGCTCCCCACTGGTAGGTTGTTCCCAACAGTATCTAATACTGTATTCTAGTTATTGAGAAAAGCGCAAGCGAGGCACTCTGTATGGGCTGCCTATTTCCCTTTCCTCTCCTGATGGTCGCCTATTCACCTACCTCCTGTAACCTCGGAGTGACTTCCTCACTGTAGATCCTATATATCACCTCTGCAGTCTCCTGTATGACCCAAGGTCATCAAGGTGCAGCTCCAGTTCTTTAATGCATTCTCTGAGGAGCTGCAGCTCGGTCCACCTGGTGCAGATGTGGTTATTCCCAGACCTCCGAGAATTCCCAGATCTCACACAAAGAACAAACCTCAGCCCCTGGAGCCATTTTTACTGCCCTAACGATACACTTGTAGATGAAGAATGAACAAGAAAAAGCTGACCAGATACTTACGTTGCCCATGCCTGATGAGCCAAAGCCAAAAGTCTCTCCACTCCAACACTGCTGCACTCCAATAATGGCAGCTTCGCTTGTCCCTGCCTTATTTTTATTTGACTGTGCTAATGAATTCTGAACTCCTTTGTCATGCTCTGAAAATACGACTACGAAGCACAGATTTTTAAAGCTGTAAAATCAGTCCCTATCTATGCAAATACTCAAAGATTGGATCCTTTAGAATATCTTCCAATAACTTTCCTACTATTAATGTCAGGCTTACTGGCCTATAATTTCCCGGTTTATTTTTAGAGCTTTTATTAAACAGCGGAACAACATTAGCTATCCTCCAATCCTCCAGTACCACACCTGACACTGAAGATGATTTCAATATCTCTGCTAGAGCCCCTGCAATTTCTGCACTTGCCTTCCATAGGGTCCTTGGGAACACTTTAACATGCCCTGGTGAATTATCCACCCTAATTTGCCTCAAGAAAGCAAACACCTCCTCCTTTGTAATCTCCGTAGGGTCCATGACCTTGATGCCACTTTGCTTCACTTCTGTAGACTCTGTATCCATCTCTTGAATAAATACAGATGCAAAAAATCCATTTAAAATCTCCCCCATCTCATTTGGTTCCATGCATAGATTACCATTCTGATCTTCCAGAGGACTAACTTTGTCCCTTGCAATCCTTTTGCTCTTAACATATCTACAGAATGAATCTCTTAGGATTCTCCATCACCTTGTCTGCTATGGCAACCTCATGCCTTAATTTTTAAGCCCTCATTTCTTTCTGAAGTGTTCTCTTGCATTTCTTATACTCCATAGGTAACTCATTTGTTCAGACTGTCTATACCTGTTTTTTTTTTCTTAACCTGGGCCTCAATATCTTTTGAAAACCTGGTGCAGATGTGGTTGTCAGCCAGACAGATACAAGCTTTGTACTCTCAAATTTTCACTTTTAAAGGCCTCTCTCTTATCAATTACACCTTTGACAGAAAACTTCTGCTCCAATCCACACTTGTCACATTTCAGCAGGCTAGTGAGGGGTTGGCTAAGTTCAGTATCTGAATCAACCCATGCTCTGTTGTAGTTGTATAAACACAGAAATGATCAAAGTTGCTGGACTGATGTATTGCAATTGGTTTTGCTGATATAACGGCCTTTGAACGATCCTCAGTGACTTCTTGTTTGCTTTGGGAAATTTTCTGTCCCAAGTAAGTCACTTCTTGTTGCAAATGTGCCTTGTCCAAACTTGCTTTGTGTCCCTTGAAAGACAGATAAATCGAGTAGGTAGAGTACATCACGTTCATGCTGATCTGCGGTCTCAGACGCAATCAGGGTATCATCCACATGTTGTATGGTTGTTTAGTCAGTGCCTGGAAAGCCCCTTAGATGTTGTCTCAATGCCGTGGTAGACAGTAGGACTGCTGTGAAGTCCCTGTGGTTCACCAACGACTATAAAAGCCAACTATGATTGACATTCAGGCACCAGTGGTACCGACCAGAAACCATTGGCCATATCGATAACATGTGTGGTAGGTTGAGGGTGTTGAAGATCATTGATGAATCTGCCACCAGAGAGATTAACTTGTCAATACGCTCCACTCAGTGATCCTGTAATCTACCATTGGTCACCAAGTGCCATTCACTTTCTGGACAGGTCAGACCGGACAGTTTGACCCACTGCGTGTCTTAACAAGAACTCCTCACTCATCCAGCTGATTGACAATAGGTATGATGCCTTCTATGAATATTCTGCTTAGTACTGTTACAAGTAAGGAACAACCTGGAGGTTGGAACAGAACGTGTTTCATGTCCAATGCAGCCAAGTAGTTCTGCTTGACTGGTAGTCACTCAGAAACAATGAGCACACTCACACGCACAGAATTAGTAGGTCAAACATCAATTGTTAGATGGACAAGCCTACAATATCGACTGATCCCGTTATATCATATGACAGACCGGTAACAGTCACTGGGTGGATTGGACATCTCTCCACCTGTTAGTTTTTCAGGCGAAACCTGCTTGATAATATTCCATCAGTTTTCTGGTCCGTTCTGATCAGCACAATCCAGAAGCCTCAGGATTGAGTGTTGGTTCGGATTTAGTGCTTTTAACTGGAGATTCTGCTTCAGTTAGTTGCAATGCTAACCTGTCTTGTTCACTTGCTCATCCTAGAATGAGGGATTCACTTGGTCGTCTCCTGATGGGATTTAGATGCTGATGGCATACACTACCATCCTGAAGTGTTGAAGTAACTTGTTGACCCTCTTTCACCACAATTTCTGCGTTCATCCACCTTCAGCTTTCAGGGGTCGGGTCAAGATAAATGGGATCTCCCACTGATGTTCCTTATTTGAATTGTCCTGTATTTTCATTGTCTTTCATCTGTCTCTTACTCTATCTCCCACCTCTGGGTGGAACAAATTTAATTGGAAATGCAACCTGCAGCCCATCAGTAGCTCAGATGGAGAGAAAGCTGTGGTAGTTTGAGGGGTTATTTGGTACATGAACAAAAACCAGTTGATCCTGCTGTGTATGTCCCCATTAAACCTTTGTACTCCCTGCTTCACAATCTGAACAGCTCTTTCACCCATACCATTTGATGATGGGTGATAAAGGGTGAATGTTGCAATCGAATTCCACTGTCTTGTAAGAATACTTTGAACTCCTCACTTGGAAACATGGGACTATTATCACAGAACTGGGGATTCCACGCACACAAAATAGTGTGCGTAAAATGTTTATCATCATCTGGCTGGTCAACGTCTTCACCGTTTTGGCCTTGATCCATTTAGAAAGCACATCGATAACTATCCAGTGACTATCCAGCAGGCCTGCGCAGTCTACATGTAAAAGTCTCCAGGGTTTGGTTGGCCAATGCAATGGAGCCATAGGTATAGGAGTGTTTAAAGGTCGAGACTGCTGGTATGAGTTGCCTGGACGAACAATAAGCTCAATGTCTTCATGCTTTAAATATGAAAATCCTGGAGGTACATGGAGCTTAGAAAAATAAAGCGCTATGAGTAACCCTAGGTAATTTCTAAAGTAAGTACATATTCAGCACAGCATTGTGGGCCAAAGGGCCTGTATTGTGCTGTAGGTTTTCTATGTTTCTAAAACATGGCCAGCAATTAGCAGGACAGGCCAGTTATCCACATTCTGAGAGTTAGAGCATCTAAACCCTGCAGGCTGGCGCAGTTGGTTGCATGTCGTTACAGGAACCCCTCCCCTATGGCCGACTCCTGACGGCCTTGGTTACTTAGAGATTATGCTGATTGCCATCGATGACAGCTGGATCCAAGCTGTCTGTCTCAGGAACTCAGCACCACTCCTCCGGTCCCAGTCCATGAGGAGCTGCTGAACACTCCAAACAGTTCGTGAATCCAGAATTCTTTTTACAGTGAGGAACCGTTCTTCAGTGACAAACCTGGTGGCAGCAGGACTGACGGTAGTGGGGGCTAAAGGTTTAGTGTTTACAGGTTTTAATTTGGAAATGCGAATGTGGGATTGATCTTGAGGGTCTTAGGGAGCTGCAAGGTGTAAGCCACCAGGTTCACTTTCTTGAGAACCTTGAAGGGTCCAATGAACTTGGGCACCAACTTCCGAGACTCCACCTGGGAAGGCAAATCCTGTAAAGCTGGAACCTGTCTTTTCATGTGGTTAGCCTGTATTTCAACCTTCCATGTAGAGGCAGGGGATTGGGAGTTTGACGTTCTAGTGTCCGTTTTTCAGTATGGGCAATCTGTTAGTTTTTGTGTGAGGGAAGGGTTGGGGTTTTTTGTGTGGGGGGGTGGGGTCGATATTTCTCTTTCAACGATTTCCATGGTTTTTCTTTTGTCTTGTAGGCAAGATGAATCTCAGGAGCTGTATACTGGATACATACACTGATAATGAAATGAACCTTTGAATTCCTTCCCACAGTCTGAGCAGATGAATGGCATCTCTCTAGTGTGAACTTGCCAATGTAGCTGCAGTTAAGATGACTGAGTGAATCCCCTCCTACATCCTCAGCAGGTAAATAGCCTCTTCCCAGTGTGAATTTGCTGATGTGCCAGTAGGGAAGATGACCGAGTGAATCCCCTCCCACAGTCCGAGCAGATGAACGGTCTGTCCTCAGTGTGAACTCGCTGCTGTGCCAGGAGGGAAGATGACTGAATGAATCCCTTCCCACAGACTGAGCAGGTGAACGGTTTCTCCCCAGTGTGAACTCGTTGATGTGCCTGTAGCTGAGATAACTGAATGAATCCCTTCACACAGACTGAGCAAGTGAACAGCCTCTCTCCAGTGTGAATTCGCTGATGCACCTTCAATTGAGATGATTGAGTGAATCCCTTCCCACAGTATGTACAGGTGTATGGCCACTCCCCAGTGTGAACTGACTGGTGTGCCTGTAGGTCAGATGATTGAGTTAATCCCTTCCCACAGTCAGAGCAGGTGAATGGCCTCTCCCCACTTTGAATCGACTGGTGTGCCTATAGGTGAGATGATCGAGTGAAATCCTTTCCACAATGTGAGCAGATGAATGGTTTCTCCCCAGAATGAACTCGTTGATGTACTTTCAGTTGCGATGACTGAGTGGATCCCTTCCCACAGTCTGAGCAGGTGAACGGCCTCTCCCCAGTGTGAACTCTCTGATGGCCCTTCAGTTCAGATAACTGAGAGAATCTCTTCCCACAGTCTGAGCAGGTAAACGGCCTGTCCCCAGTGTGAACTTGCTGATGTAGCTTCCATTGAGATGACCGAGTGAATCCCTTCCCATAGTCTGAGCAGGTGAATAGCCTCTCCCCAGTGTGAACTCGCTGATGTACCAGTAAATCCATTGATCGAGTGAATCTCTTCCCACAGTCTGAGCAGGTAAACGGCTTCTCCCCAGTGTGAATTGTTTGGTGTGCCTGCAGGTAAGATCATTGAATGAATCTCTTCCCACATCAACGCAGGTAAACAGCCTGTTCCCAGTGTGAAGTTACTGATGTACCTTCAATTGTGATGACTGAGTGAATCCCTTCCCAGTGTATGAGCAGCTGAATGGTGCCTCCCCAGTGTGAATTGACTGGTGTGCTGAAAAATGAGATGATCGTGTGAATCTTTTCCCACAGTCTAAGCAGGTAAACAGCTTCTCCCCAGTGTGAATTGTCTGGTGTGCCTCCAGGTGAGATGATCGAGTGAATCTCTTCTCACACTCTACGCAGGTAAACGGCCTGTCCCCAGTGTGAACACGCTGATGTACCTTCAATTGAGATGACCGAGAGAATTCCTTCTCACAGTCTGAGCACGTGAATGTCCAATCCCCAGTGTGGACTGACTGGTGTGCCAGTAGGTCAGATGATCGATTGAATTCCTTCCCACATTCTGAGCAGGTAAACAGCATCTCCCCAGTATGAAGTGACCGGTATGTTTGTGGGTGGGATGACTGACTGAATCCCACAGACCGAGCTTGTGAACCACCTCTCTCTTCTGTGCGCTCACTGGTGTGTCTGTGGATGGGATGACTGATGAACAGATGAGCAGCCTCTTCACAGTGAGAGCTCACACATGCATCAGCAGATCAGATTATTGAGTGAATCTCTTCCCACACATGGAACAATTGAACAGTCTCTGTCCCTTGTGAACTCACTGGTGTGTCTGCCTGTCAGCTCTGAGTGAATCTCTTCCTACAGATGGATTAAGTGAACAGCTTCTCACTGCTGTAAATTTTCTGTTGTACGATCAGCTTGGATGACAGAATGAATTGCTTCCCACGGGCAGAACAAATCAACAAATGCTGATGTGTTGTCAGCACCCCAATTCCAGTGGACTCACTGAGTTCAAACCGAAAACTTCCTTTCAGACACAAAGCATGTTTCCAGCTGGGATGAGACACTTCTTCATCTCCTAGGATCAACAACAGATATATTGGTGTTACAAAGGAAATATCTGGTCACTCCTTAAATACCTGGACAGAGACATTAAAACTGATGTATTGTTGTGTTTGAGATTCCTGTACACAAATTCTTTGCTGCTTCGCACCTGTAAAAGAATGTACCAAGGATACCGTTGGGTGAAGGACAGCACTTCAGATGAGATAATTTTAGTTTCTATAGCAACCACTGTTATAGCGAGGTTCAACAGAAGTTGAAGTATCAACTCCTGATCTGCAAACTGAACATGGATCAGGAATTTGAATTGACTGTATCAGAACGGGCTATTTCTGCTTGCCTTCAATCTGTGACGTGGCTCAGTTTGTCTCTCTCCACTTGTGTTATTTCAAGTTCTGGTCATATCCCACAGCCCTACAAAGAACACATGATATTACATGATTACATGACTGATCCTGGAAACTTTCTAATTACCCTGTCCCTCTCTCCCACCACCCAAGGTGATTGACAGTGGTGAACTCATATACCAAAAGCTCATGAGGTCATGAACGTTCAGCTACAAGAAATATTTATGTATGATTCGGAAACTGGAGTTATCTGTTTGTGTTGACGTGATGCGAAAGTTGCTGGAGAATTTCCTAGTGGAAAGAAGTGGGATGATATTTGGAAACTTGACTTTTTGAAGCATCATTTGGCAAATAAATCGCATTTGGTTGGTGTGAAAAAGCTCAGGCAACAGAACCCGTCATTACAGGAGTGCTACGCATGTTACGGTTGAGTGCAGATGAGCAAAAGTGAAAACGATCAAACCCAGAGGAGATCAAAGTTCTTTTCGACAGCGTGTTTTTAGCTGTTAAAATGAATAACTCTTTACATTCTGTTCAAAGCATTAATGAACATATGGAAAAGTATGTTTAACTCTCAGACAGCTGGCAAAGCAAAAGTTATGTGTTCAAGTTTCTGGAGACTATCCAGAACAAGTCAATGCCTTATGTCTAAAATATCATGATTTTCTAGCTGAAAATACTGTAATGGTTAGACAGTTTAATGATTTCAAGTTTTCCGTGCAAGAAAAAATTAAATCCAAACTGATTTCAAACTTTGCTCAAATGGTGGCATTAGTACTTCAAAATGAACAGTTTTGCGACCTTGCACGGTTGATGGACATTGGGGGAACATTTCTTGAGTCTAGTGCAAACTGTGAGCGAGGTTTTAGCCTAATGAATCAACTCAAAAACAAGCTGAGAAACCGTTTAGCTGAATGTCATTTGGATATGTTAATGAGAATCAAAAGCTATCAATTGGATGGAAGTTCTATTAGTCTAGAAAGAGTTTACAAAGAATGGGTAAATGCCAAAGACAGGAGAGAGAAAAAATAACCGAGTGACTTAAATATACATGTTATTTTGTTGTTATTCTGTGCAGTTTTATGTCAAATATTTTGTAAACCTACATAAATTGTGCCATGTACTTTTTTTTCAGTGTGCACGTACTTTTGTCACAGGAAAAAAATTTGCACAACATAAGATTTTTGCACACAATGACTACTAAAAATTAGAGGGAACTTTGCCTCTGACTGGACTACAGTTCCTCGCCTCACTTCCCCAGGTGTTGTCTGAGAAAGCCCAGGCTGAGAGTTCCTCACTCTAGTTGAGTGGGATTACTGACATTGGAGTCATAGTTTTACCATGCTGCTGAATTTCTAATTTGCCCCCTAGTTCTACCTGTTTGGTGTAGGTGTGACAGAGAGACAGAAGGGTGTTTGCACAGGGGCCCCCAGATGCTGGGGTGCCCTCTCAAAGACATTAGCACAAACACCACTATCAACCAATACATTTTCCTTTAATCCAAGAGAGTCCTTCTACTCAGTTCCTTCAGTAACACGTTTGGAGTCTGTTTGGTGTATCCACCGAGATTGCGCTTTTGGTTTCGCAGCCATGGGAATGGTCAGTAACACCTGATATGGTCCTCTGCACCGAGGTCAGAGTTTCCCCTCAATCGCAGTTCTTGATCAGGACAAAATCTCTGGGCTCAATCATGGAATAATCACCTTTGGGCTGGATTTTGTCTTCCTGATAGGCCTGTGAATGCAAGCTTTGGAGAGGTTTAGTTAATTTGCGTAAGTATTTTCCCATCTCCTCCCCCAAGGTATGCATATCTAATTTTGCAGGTAAGCTCTCAGGGAGGAGCAGCAAACAAGGTCGGGGTCCTCATGGGGTTCTCATAGGCTTCCCGTAGATAATTTCTGCAGGTGATAACCCTGTCTTACTTGATGGCTTGATTCTCATATGGAATAGGGCTAAGGGTAAAGCCTTCAACCAGGTCAATCCAGTTTCTTGTGTAAGTTTGGCCAGCTTATCTTTCAAAGTACCATTGGCTCGTTCAACTATGCCAGCTGCTTTTGGATGATGGGTGCAGTGGAACTGTTGTTTTATAGCAAGTTCTTTACAGACTTCCTCATTTATTTTGGCAACAAAATGTGGCCCATTGTCCGAGCTTATCATTTCTGGAAGTCCAGAGCAAGGAATTATTTATTTTAGCAATATTTTCACAATAGTCACAGTGGTATTATTAGTTGTAGGAACAGCTTCAATTCATCTGCTAAATACATCTACTTAACATCTACAATCACCAAGCAATACTTATAACAATGTACTCTAGGTAGTTCTATAAAATCAAGTTTTAAACAAGAAAAAGGTCCACCAGGCAAGGGGGTAGTTCCAGAAACACAAGACATGCCTTTTCCAGCATTCATTTTTTTTAACAAATTAAACATGCTGTGGCTCGTTTTTCTGCTGCTTTCTGGAAATCAGGGTGCCACCAGGATTGTAATAATGTATTGTTACGTACCCCGTAACTGGGTTGCCAAACCAGCAGAAATGGATCACTCAGTTGGAGTCTGGAGTACTAGAACTAAGAAAGTTTTATTAAAGAAACAAGCAACACAGTAATCGAAAGGATAATAAATGCAACAATTCAACAATGATAACCACACATGTGCACAGAATTAAGATAACAGCATCAATCAAGCTCTATCGTTGTCTAGGGGTAAATGACCAATTTCAAAATTACTCAAAGTTCAGTCCAGTTAGTAGTTCAGTTCGCAGTAATCATTGCCATGGCGGTGGACAACGTGGGGGAAGAGAGACATAGAACAGGAACAACTGATCATTCAGAACGGCTTCACTCACAGACCAGCAAGATGGCTCACAGACCAGCGAGATGGCTCACAAACAGCTTTTGGGCAGGTCCTTGGTGATGTCACCTGAGGTCACCGACTGTGACCCCTCCTCCAGATGCGGTCGATCCTCTGCAGTGAACCCGGCACCCAGGCAAGGGCGGACACACACCGGGTTCCCGCTGATCGTACCTTTCCACCCTGGTCGTTGTCTGGCACTTCTCACCCACTCGTGAGAAGCGTACCGCTTCCAGGGTCTCGTTACCTCGGGTGGCGTGTGTGTCTGTCTTAGCGAACCTGTCCCTTTTTATCCCCCTGCTGGGGTATCGCCTGTCCATCACTTCAAACAGTTCAGGGTTCAAAGGGGGAGCCGCTCCAGACAGCTCTCTCTCCCACATCCCTTCATTACACATCTCCAGACGCTGCTCCATTGTTCCTTATCTCTCCTTCCCCTGAGGGCAGGTGGCAGACCAACTGCTGATGCCACTGATGCTAGCCCAGGCCAGCACACATCTTAATTTTATGTGTATTCTCGTAACAGTATTAACCATTCCCTCCTTGCCCAGGTGTGTACAATTATGTACATAATCTATCAAAATAGGTAAGAACACAGAGGGAACACAGACCTGTCCCACAGAGGTCACCCATAAATAGGTCTGAGGTTCAAGGTGGCAACCCATTTGGGACCATAGTTTGCGCTCTCCTTCAGGGGCGTCCCCCTAGAATGTACACATTTCCCCCATATCTGGCATACCCGTCCGTGGGTCACGTCTAATAGAGGCCTGCTTATTTCCCGAGGGGATCAAAAGTGTGGGGTTCAAGGCTGTCTGCTCAGCTGCTGCATCATCCCCAGCATTACTCTTAAATATCTCATCGGATTCCCCAGTATGGGCTGCACATTTAAAAACAGCCAAAACTCGAAGTAGTTGTAGAGCGATGAGTAAATTGTAAAAGGTAGCATTACCTCTGCAAGATTACACCCCAAACTGGTGGTGGCTGTAAATAAAACCTCACACTGGGTCCCCCTGGAATTCCACCCGCGGTGGCTGGGTAAGTGAATACGTGTGTTCCGTGCCTTCGAACCCAGACAGAGTGATTGTAGCGTTTGATAGCTGGATTCTCTTTTCCATACTATTTCCTGATCGAGAGTGAATGTGGTTGTCCCCGTATCAATCATAAACGGAATTAGAATTGCAGCAACTTGCAATATTACATTGGGCACTTCCTGAGGGGTGGTACTCACGGTGGGATGCATCCTTGCTTGTCAATTTCTAAACAGGTTGTTGTCCCCACCTGTCCCTTGGTAGGTTTTTGTTCCCAGTTCTGATCCCCAGATATAGCCCTCTCGCGTCCTTCTTCCCGCTGAACATATTCACCTTTATTAGTTCCCTTCGGGGTTTATCGGGATTGTCAAAGCTCGTCGCATTCGATTTCGGTCATTGTCAGGCCAATCCATATTATTAGTTTTAATCATGTTGGCTAACTTAATTGGTAAGCATTGAAGCAGTAAGGCATTAAACTGGGTGGGGGGAGGGGTTCGAATTCCCATTAATTAAAGGCTTGGTCTCCTGCGAAACTGCCGTAGCACGCCACAAATCGCTCCCGATAGTCTGGTCCAGATTTCCCAGGTTTAGGTTTGCATTCAAGTACTTTAGTGATATTTACCACTTGTTGGAGAGCCCTCTCCAAGGCTTGGATAATCTGGTCTGTCTGTTCATTCTTATTATGGATTCCCGCCTGTAACTCCCAATAGGTTTGGTATCTTAATTCTGCCTTCCATTTCAGCCACTCACCAGCTGAGAGAATCATGCAGCAGAGACAGAACAAATCTTGCGGGGTCGCATTATACATTTGTATAGTACTGCCGACTACTGAGCAAACTGTGCTGGTTGTTCTTTTCTAACTGGGGTATGATTCATGATCATTATCATTTCTTGACGCTTCCAGGGTGCATACACAGTAATTACTGAGGGCTGCCCTCCTCGGCTGCTCGTGGATTGGGCAGCATTCGGGGTGGGCAATTGTCTTTGTGGAGCCATTAACTCTGGGGTTTTATTGGATTCTTCCCTTCCTATCTCGGAATAATCCTCGGTATTCCCTTCCTGGTTCTCACGGTATAGAGAGCCTCTCCTTCCCTGCCGCCGCTGTTTTACCCGAGCGGCCAGCGTATCTGCGTACTGGGAGGATTGGGGTTCGGGAGCACTGGGTGCAGTCGGTCCCTGATAAGGTGGGGGATACAATGGGTGCCCAATCCTCATCGCGGTCACTGTCCTCAAACAGGGTCGGTATGCCAGACATGGGTTCGGGATCCCGTATTGGCCCTGATCTCGCGCGCGCACTGGCGATCTAAATATTCCTGTCTGCTCCATATCTGCCTTTGCCTGTTTTCTTTGTTTCTCGTTCTCTCTTTCTTCTCCCATCTACCCATTCTCACTCCGCCTTCAATGTTTCCCAACTCTTGGGATTTCCTTCTGACGTACATACCTCTACATCCCTTTATCACATGCATTGTTCCTCCAACTGGCCAGTAAAGTACTATCCCATTTGGGGTTCGGCTCAACAGGCTTAGGTGGAAACGGGCGAGGCGGAAAGGGTTGGGTATTCATTTTTTGTTGTCATTTGAGTGTGAGGGCAGCTTGTTGTTCTCGGTGCCGGATGTGGGAGCCCCTGGAGTCTCCAAGCCTCCCGGACGTCCACATCTGCGCCAGGTGCGCCGAGATGCAGCTCCTAAGGGACCGCGTTAGGGAGCTGCAGCTGCAGCTCGATGACTTTCGTCTGGTCAGGGAGAGTGAGGAATTGATAGAGAGGAGTTACAGGCGGGTGGACACACCGGGGCCACCGGAAGCAAGTGGGTCACGGCTAGGAGGGGGAAGAGGAAGAATCAAGTAATAGAGCGTACCCCAGTGGCTGTGCCCCTTGACAATAGGTATTCCTTTTTGAGTACTGTTGGGGGGGGGGGGAAACAGCTTACCTGGGGGAAGCAACAGTGGCCGTGCCTCCGGCACAGAGTTCAGCCCTGTAGCTCAGAAGGGTAGGGAAAGGAAGAGGAGGGCAGTAGTAATAGAGGACTCGATAGTTAGGGGGTCAGATAGGCGATTCTGTGGACGCAGTCCGGAAACCCGCGTGGTAGTTTGCCTCCCTGGTGCCAGGGTCCGGGATGTTTCTGATCGCGTCCAAAATATCCTGAAGTCATAGTCATAGTCATACTTTATTAATCCCGGGGGAAATTGGCTTTCGTTACAGTTGCTCCATAAATAATAAATAGTAATAGAACCATAAATAGTTAAGTGGGAGGGAGAGGAGCCAGAGGTCGTGGTACATATAGGTACCAATGACATAGGTAGGAAAAGGGATGAGGTCCTGAAAGGAGAATATAGGGAGTTAGGAAGGGAGTTGAGAGAAAGGACCACAAAGGTAGTAATCTCGGGATTACTGCCTGTGCCATGCGACAGTGAGAGTAGGAATGCAATGAGGCGGAGGATAAATGCGTGGCTGAGGGATTGGAGCAGGGGGCAGGGATTCAAGTTTCTGGATCATTGGGACCTCTTTTGGCGCAGGCGTGACCTGTACAAAAAGGTCGGGTTACACTTGAATCCTAGGGGGAACAATATCCTGGTGGAGAGATTTGCGAGGGCTATTGAGGTGACTTTAAACTAGAATGGTTGGGGGGTGGGAATCAAATTAAAGAGACTAGGAGAGAGGAGGATAGTTCACAAATAGAGAAAGCTAGTAGACAGTGTGTGAGGGAGGATAGGCAGGGGACAGAGATCAGGAGCACTCAGACCAAAGATGTAGGGGACAAGGAAGAAAAAGATAACAAAATTGTTTGCTCCATTAAGGATAAACAGAGAGTAAGAGGTGGGGAGTTTCTTAAATGCATCTATTTTGATGCTAGGAGCATTGTAAGAAAGGTGGATGAGCTTAGAGCATGGATTGATACCTGGAAATATGATGTTGTAGCTATTAATGAAACATGGTTGCAGGAGGGGTATGATTGGCAACTAAATATTCCAGGATTTTGTTGCTTCAGGTGTGATAGAATAGGAGGGGCAAGAGGGGGAGGTGTTGCATTATTGTCAGAGAAAATATTACAGCAGTCCTCTGGCAGGATAGATTAGTGGACTCGTCCAGGGAGGCTATTTGGGTGGAATTGAGGAATAGAAAAGGTGTAGTGATGCTTATAGGGGTGTATTATAGACCACTTAATGGGGACCGAGAACTGGAGGAGCAAATTTGTAGAGAGATAGCAGATATTTGTAGTAAGCACAAGGTTGTGATTGTGGGAGATTTTAATTTTCCACACATAGACTGGGAAGCCCATTCTGTAAAAGGGTTGGATGGTTTGGAGTTTGTAAAATGTGTGCAGGATAGTCTTTTGCAGCCATACATAGAGGTACCAACTAGAGAAGGGGCAGTGTTGGATCTCCTGTTAGGGAATGAGATAGGGCAGGTGACGGAGGTATGTATTGGGGAGCACTTCGGGTCCAGTGATCAATATACCATTAGTTTCAATATAATTATGGAGAAGGATAGGACTGGCCCCAGGGCTGAGATTTTTGATTGGAGAAAGGCTAACTTTGAGGAGATGTGAAGGGATTTAGAAGGAGTGGATTGGGACAATTTGTTTTATGGAAAGGATGTAATAGAGAAATGGAGGTCATTTAAAGGTGAAATTTTGAGGGTACAGGATCTTTATGTTCCTGTTAGGTTGAGAGGAAAAGTTAAAAGTTTGAGAGAGCCATGGTTTTCAAGGGATATAGGAAACTTGGTTCAGAAAAACAGAGGGATTTACAATAAATATAGGCAGCTTGGAGTTAATGAGGTGCTTGAGGAATATAAAGAATGTAAAAAGAATCCTAAGAAAGAAATTAGAAAAGCTAAAAGAAGATACGAGGTAGCTTTAGCAAGTAAGGTGAAAATAAATCCAAAGGGTTTCTACAGTTATATAAATAGCAAAAGGATAGTGAGGGATAAAATTGGTCCCTTAGAGAATCAGAGTGGACGGCTATGTGCAGAGCCAAAAGAGAAGGGGGAGATTTTGAACAATTTCTTTTCTTTCGTATTCACTAAGGAGAAGGATATTGAATTGTGCAAGGTAAAGGAAACAAGAAGTGTAGTTATGGAAAGTATGACAATTAAAGAAGAGAAGTACTGGTGCTTTTAAGAAATATAAAAGTGGATAAGTCTCTGGTCCAGACAAAATATTCCCTAGGACCTTGAGGGAAGTTAGTGTGGAAATAGCAGGGGCTCTGACAGGAATATTTCAAATGTCATTAGAAACGGGGATGGTGCCAGAGGATTGGCGTATTGCTCATGTGGTTCCATTGTTTAAAAAGGGTTCTAAGAGTAATCCTAGCAATTATCAGCCTGTGAGTTTGACGTCAGTGGTGGATAAATTGACGGAAAGTATTCTTAGAGATGGTATATATAATTATCTGGACATACAGGGTCTGATTCGGAACAGTCAACATAGATTTGTGCGTGGAAGGTCATGTTTGACAAATCTTATTGCATTTTTTGATGAGGTTACTAGTAAAGTTGACGAGGGTAAAGCGGTGTTTGTTGTCTATATGGACATCAGTAAGGCCTTTGACAAGGTTCCACATGGAAGGTTAGTTAGGAAGGTTCAATCGTTAGGCATTAATATCGAAGTAGTAAAATGGATTCAGCAGTGGCTGGATGGGAGATGCCAGAGAGTAGTGGTAGATAACTGTGTGTCAGATTGGAGGACAGTGTATAGCGGTGTCCCTCAGGGATCTGTACTGGGTCCAGATGTTGTTTGCCATATATATTAATGATCTGGATGATGGAGTGGTAAATTGGATTAGTAAGTATGCGGATGATACTAAGATAGGTGATGCTGTGGATAATGAAGTAGGTTTTCAAAGCTTGCAGAGAGATTTAGGCCAGTTAGAAGAGTGGGGTGAAAGATGGCAGATGGAGTTTAATGCTGAAAAATGTGAGGTGCTACATTTTGGTAGGAATAATCAAAATAGGACATACATGGTAAATGGTAGGGCATTGAAGAATGCTGTAGAACAGAGGGATCTAGGAATAATGGTGCATAGTTCCCTGAAGGTGGAATCTCATGTGGATAGGGTGGTGAAGAAAGCTTTTGGTATGCTGGCCTTTATAAATCAGAGCATTGAGTACAGGAGTTGGGATGTAATGTTGAAATTGTATAAGGCATTGGTAAGGCCAAATTTGGAGTATTGTGTGCAGTTCTGGTCACTGAATTATAGGAAAGATGTCAATAAAATTGAGAGTTTTACTCAAAAGTTACCTGGGTTTCATCTCCTAAGATACAGAGAAAGGTTGAACAAGTTAGGTCTTTATTCTTTGGAGCATAGAAGGTTGAGAGGGGACTTGATAGAGGTGTTTAAAATTATGAGAGGGGTTGATAGAATTGATGTGGATAGGCTTTTTCCATTGAGAGTGGGGGAGATTCAAACAAGAGGATATGAGTTGAGAGTTAAAGGGCAAAAGTTTAGGGGTAACATGAGGGGGAACTTCTTTTACTCAGAGAGTGGTAGCTGTGTGGAACGAGCTTCCAGCAGAAGTGGTTGAGGCAGATTCGATGTTGACGTTTAAAGTTAAATAGGATAGATATATGGATAGGAAGGGAATGGAGGGTTATGGACCAAGTGCAGGTTGGTGGGACTAGGTGAGAGTAGGAGTTCGGCATGGAAGGGCCAAGATGGCCAAGATGGTCTGTTTCTGTGCTGTAATTGTTATATGGTATCAGCTTTATCTTTGCGTTCTTTGATCAATAATTTCCACTTTTTACTGCAATTCTTTTTCCAAATTAAATTTACTGCTTGTTCGCAAGAGGTTACATGCCAAGTTCCCCCTAGTGGCCACACAACGTTTCCCAATTTCTTTGTTAGCGCTGCACTTAACATCCAGATAGACTGCAGGGGAGTCCCTTTCCCCTTTGTTCAGCCAAATGTCTGTCCTATCCTTTGCTGGTTAATTTACCGGGTCAACTGCCTGTTGCCCAATTAGTTACTTCAATTTACCAGGCCACTGCCACTGGCAGGCCGGGTCAATTAGAATAGGCCAGGTAGGTTACCCCCTTATCTAATTACCTGGTTGCTGCCCCCCACAAATAGACCAGGCCTTTTCCTTACCCGTTGCCCAATTAGTTAAGTCAACTGAATTGACCAGGCCAAAGACCTGTTGCCCAATTATACAAATAGACCGGGCTCTTTCTTTGCCCGTTGCCCAATTAGTTAAGTCAACTGAATTGACCAGGCCAAAGACCTGTTGTCCAATTCTTCAGCACCCATAGACTTTAATACTCACAAAACAACTGCTAGCCTTATTCTCCATTAATACTCATAAAAGCAACTGCTTACCTTATTCTCCTGGTCGGGGTGGTTCGTTGGATCCCGTCAAGATACAGATTTCTCGGGGCGAGGGGCAGGAGTTTTTTGAATGAGTGGAAGAGATGGTCAGAGGTAAAACACTCCGGGGCACCTACCACCCACTTACACTCACCCGGAATCCCCCGTTACTTATTCAGCCTGCAGGGACTTTCCCTGTGTCGGAATCTGAGTCACGCCACCAAATGTAAACTTAAATTCGGCGGACCAATAACCACACCACAAACAGTTCTTTACTTTATCCTTTTCACCAGTTTATTTGTTCGAACTCAGCCGGCAAGAGGCATGGAGCTGCGTACCAGAGGGACAGTGTTCCTCTCCCTCTAGGAGCTCGTAATGGACCTCTATCAACAGGTTACATACAGCAGCATTTATACAGTTCAAAGAGGCCATCATCATCCATATATGGAGTTCTTTTCCAGTTCTTGGTACAAGATTGTCAAACTACAAAGTACAGAGGGCCGGTCAGCCTCGGAGTTTTTATCAGACACACACATCTGTTACTCTACAGGTGAGACCACACCTGGAGTACTGTGTGCAGTTTTGGTCTCCAAATTTGAGGAAGGACATTCTTGCTATTGAAGGAGTGCAGCGTAGGTTCACAAGGTTAACTCCCAGGATGGCGGGACTGTCATATGTCGAAAGATTGGAGCACCTGGGCTTGTATACTCTGGAATTTAGAAGGCTGAGAGGGGGATCTTATTGAAACATATAAGATTATTAAGGGATTGGACACGCTGCAGACAGGAAGCATGTTCCCGCTGATGGGTGAGTCCAGAACAAGAGGTCACAGTTTAAGAATTAGGGGTAGGCCATTTAGAACAGAGTTGAGGAAAAACTTTTTCACCCAGAGAGTGGTGGATATATGGAATGCTCTGCCCCAGAAGGCTGTGGAGGCCAAGTCTCTGGATGCTTTCAAAAAAGAGATGGATATAGCTCAAAGATAGTGGAATCAAAGGTTATGGGGATAAGGCAGGAACTGGATACTAATAGTGGATGATGAGCCATGATCACAGTGAACGGCGGCGCTGGCTCGAAGGGCCGAATGGCCTACTCCTGTACCTATTGTCTATAGAATCAGACAGCTCCGTCCTTGATTAAAACAAAGAAGTAATTTAGCGATTTCACAACCTCACAGCTGTGTGAAGCAAAAACAAAGGATGCAACTTATGCTAACAGAGTATGAGGTCCTTGAAGGTCATTAACCCCTGCACCCCCAATATCCTCAAAAACTCAAAAAGCATCGAGTTCACACTGGGGAATGCTGTTCACCTGCTCAGATTGTGGGAAAGCATTCAATCGCTCATCTGACCTACTGGCACACCAGTCAGTCCACACTGGGGATTTGGACATTCACGTGCTCAGACTGTGGGAAGGGATTCACTCAGTTATCTAACTTACGGGCACATCAGCGAGTTCACACTGGGGAGAAACCATTCACATGCCCAGACTGTGGGAAGGCATTTAGCCGATCATCTGACCTGAAGCAACATTTGCAAGTTCACACTGGAGAGAGGCTGTTCACCTGCTCTGAATGTGGAAAGGGATTCACTCAGTTATCTAAGCTACTAGCACATCAGCGAGTTCACACTGGGGAGAAACTATTCATCTGCTCACATTGTGGGAAGGGATTCAGTAACGCATCTCACCAGCGGGAATATGCTACCTGCCTGCAGCGTGTCCAATCCCTTAATAATCTCACTTGAAGGAACATCAGCGAGTTCACACTGGAGAGGGACTATTCACCTGCTATGACTGTGGAAAGGGATTCACTCAGTTATCTAATTTGCTGGTGCAACAGCGAGTTCACACTGGGGAGAAACCATTCGCCTGTTCACATTGTGGGAAGACATTTACTCGATCATCTGACCTGAAGCAACATCAGCGAGTTCACACTGGAGAGAGGCCGTTCACCTGCTCTGAATGCGGGAAGGGGTTCAATCATTCATCCAACCTTCAGAAGCACTACCGAGTTCACACTGGGGAGAAAATTTAAATCTGCATGCTGGATCACAGTTATCAAATCCAGAGGCAAGTTCACAAGTGATTGTTGGTGTTGAATTCTGCAATTATTGCTGCTGCCAACCACACCCAGTTCTGCACCCTGGTCACTGGGACTGGGAGGAGTTTCTTCTGCTGCTGTTCACATTTAATGCGACTGGAGTTTAATATTCTGGATCTGTAACAAATAAATCAGTTTTATTTTAAACTCTGTCTCAGGTACTCAGTGAATCTACAGCACATTTAGTGCACATTAGGAAATCAACTCTGCCCAGGAGGACCCTGCCAGTATTTTTGTTCCATGACAGCCCTTTTAAATCCTTCCTTTCTGTTCACCTCTTGCTCTCCCTGTGGTGATGGGTTCCAAAGTCACCACCTCGTAGGTGAAGAGGTTTCCTGTGAATTTCCTGAAGAAGTCGAGCTGAATGCAGTTACAGTATGTCTGAAATGTTGTTTGTCCCCCAAATCTCTGGGCCAAAGAAGAGTGATATTGGTAGTTAACTAGAATTATCTTTAGAAAAGAGTAAATAGTCAGTGTTTCAGGCTGAGGCCCTTCATCAGGACTGGGAAAAAAGGTGATAACTCAGCAAGAAGCTGAAAGAAGGGGAGGCAGAAGTACAATGCTGTAGGTGAAAGCAGGAAAAGGAGAGATGTGAAGTAAAGCGCTGGAAAGTTGATTGGTGACTGAGATACAGAGCTGGAGAAGGGGGAATCTGATAGGAGACGTTTGAGGACCATGGAAGATAGGGAAGGAATGAGATGGACATGTGAGGAGATGAGGTGAGCGAGGGAAACAGGAATGGGGGAATGTTGAAGTACAGGACAATTACCAGAAGTTCAGAAAATCAATGTTCTTGCCATCAGGTTGGAGGCTACCCAGATGGAATATACGACCTGAGTGTATCCTCATTGCAGCAGTAGAGGAGGCAATGGACTTGCATGTTGGAATGGGAAAGGGAAGTAGAATTGAAATAATGACCACCAGGTGCTCCCTCTTTTTCTGGTGGACAGATGTAGGATGGTAGACTGCTTCACTGAGCACCTGTGCTCCGTCCACCAGAAAAAGTGAGATTTCCTGAAACGTCAACTGTTTACTCTTTTCTGTAGATGCCTGGCCTGCTGAGTTCCTCCAGCAACTTGGTAGTTAAACACCTGCTCATTTCAACGTTATGGGTCATTTTCACTTCCAAAGGGCTGTGTCTCATACAGCGCGATTGTTGGAATACACCATTGTACACATCAAGACTGGAAGCAGAATAGGTGTTGAATGTTCAATGGAGCAGGGTGATAAACCAGAAACGGGTCAGCACGGGGCTGAGTTTCAGCCTGAACAGTGGGAGGTGTAAGAGGATATGATGAGCAGAGAAACAGCAGGAGTGTGGCAACAAATGACGGAGTAGTAACATTTTTAACCTGATTGACACAGAAAAAAAATTAGGTTGAATTTGATACGCAAACAACAGGAATTCTGATTTGATTGTTGACACACAGAATGCCTGTTGACATGGAGTATATTGCTTGTGGAAGCTTGCTGTGTTAAACTGGCAGCTGAGTTCTTATAAAAATATTCACTGGATTGGTATCATTTAGCAGATGCTTTCAGTGGCACTGTTCTTACTCAGAAATCTCTGAGCTTAAGAATGTACTATCACTGTGAATCAAGTATGCAGCTGCCTTGTGTTCACAGTTCTGCTCAAAGGTACGTATGGTTTCAGTAGACAAAAGGCTCTGGGAATGGGTGTGCTGGACTTCCCAGGCACAGCTGAGATTATGCTACGTAAACCTAAGGGATTTGGGACTCACACAAACAACAGGAATTCTGCAGATGCTGGAAATTCAAGCCACACACATAAAAGTTGCTGGTGAACGCAGCAGGCCAGGCAGCATCTATAGGAAGAGGTGCAGTCGACGTTTCAGGCCAACACCCTTCATCAGGACGAGGGGTCTCGGCCTGAAACGTCGACTGCACCTCTTCCTATGGATTTGGGACTCACTCACTCAGGCATGAAGAACTTTTAAAGTATCTTCAAGTTAAATAGTTAAATGATTTTCTACCAATTGAAGTGGAACATTGAGATCAGGTCTGATGACAAAAACCAGCTGATGTCCATCCCTTGGTAGTTAATGGGAATAGTTGAGACTGAGGCCTAAAAGAAATTAGAGCTGCACAGGAAAACAAACCTTTCATGTCACCTTTGGTTCAGCAGCAGATCACCTTTGTGAGTTCTCCACCATCAATCACCTCAGTGACAGTGATCAGAAAGTCTCCAGAAGCAGCTGTGTAAATACCGTGTGCTCCTGGGCAGTGAGACATGTCCAAAATTGTTAGCTCTAGGAATGGACAGATACACACTGGGCCAAATCACAGATCAATGACGGACAGAATTAACCCATCATAATACAGAGAGCAGGGAATTTGATGCTGAGTCCAGATGCCTGAACCGTGATCAATAGAAGTTGAGGATTTGTTCTCTTAGCTTGTGGTGTGCCTCACTGTAACAGAGAGATGTTAGACATTACCTTGGAGACTAAAACTATGCGGCATGCTGTCCTTCACCCATAGATAGCTTTTGTAAACTTTTTACAGAGTACAAAAGGCTCTGGACAGTGTGAGGTGTAAAAGGATATGATGAGGAGCAGGGAAACAGAGCAGGAGTGTGGCAGTAACCTCAAGCACAATTCATCAGTTCTGCTCTGGGTCAGTTCACTAGCACTTGATTACCAGAGATTATATATGTGGCTTTGGAGAAATGAGATTGCATCTAGATGAATACACCTCATAGAAAGGAAAACCTGGACATGTCTCTGGCACGACCCTGCCTGCATGTCTCATACACCCCTTCCCCCCCGCCCCCAATCCTGTTTCTGGGTCTCAGGTTTCAGTGGGACTCAAGTGCAGACCAATGAATACTTTTTCACTGGATGTATTAGGCACAAAGGCAACAGTCTTTCAAAAACAGAAGGCTGGCACGAATCCAAAATGTCAGGCAGAGGTCTTACCAGGAAAGGCAGTCAGGCGAGGGCAGACAATCCAGAGCGCACAGGCAAAAATCAGGTCCAAGAATGGGCAAAATCCAAAACACAGAATCAGGCAAACTTGGTTGGCAGAAGTTGCAATGACAGGCTAGAACAACTCAGGTCAGCACTGGAATGAACTGGCAGAGAATGCCAGTCAAGGCAGGGTAATGAGTGAAAATTAGAAACAGGTGGGTGCAAATGAGGAGACAAGCAGGTAATTGGAGGAAGTCCAAAAAGGAAACGGGCTGGGCCAGAACCCACACGGCCAGCTGAAGGAAAACAGAAATTAAAGACTGTCATCATCCAGAGCTACCAGCAGAGGCCCTTCGACCCAGTGTTCAGGCCGGATCCTTAACAGTAACCCCCCCCCCCCCCCCCCCCCGTCCACGGGCGTCTCCAGATGCCCTTCTTGCTGGTACGGGATGGCTCCTATGAAAGTCCTTAATGAGAGAGTGATCCAGGATATCTCGAGTGGGAACCCAACACCTCTCTTCGGGGCCATAGCCCTCCCAATCAACGAGATATTGCAGACCACTACCTCTGCGTTGAACGTCCAGTAATCGGCGCACAGTGAAGGTCTCTGAGCCATCGATGAGACGGGGAGGGGTCTTGGGGGCAGGACAGAGGGGGCTGCAGACAAAGGGCTTAATCCTTGAAACATGGAATGTAGGATGGATTTGCAAAGGGTAGGGGGTAGTTTTAAAACGTACTGCCGAAGGGCTGATCACCTTGGTGATGGGGAAAGGTCTAAATGTGGCGTGGCGCCAGCTTGCGGGAATCCACCTTCAAGGGAATATCACGCGAAGATAACCACACCTTTTGACCCTGGCGGTGACGGGGGGCCTCGATGTGGTGATGGTCTGCTTGCTGCTTCATTCTGGTTGTAGATTGAAGCAGCGCCTTTCGGGCTCGTCTCCAGGTCCGTGAACACCTCTGGACAAATGCTTTGGCTGAGGGAACGCCCACCTCCTCCTCCTGAGACGCGAATAAGGGGGGATTTGATAGCCAAGACAGCACTGGAATGGGGATAAACCTGATGAAGCAGAAGGCAAAGAATTAATGGCGTACTCGACCCAGGGAAGTTGCTGACTCCGAGAGGAAGATTCCTGAGACGTCACACAACGGAGCATCACCTCCATCTGCTGATTAGCCTGCTCGGTCTGGTCATTACTCTGTGGATGAAACCCAGATGAGAAGTTAACCCTGATCCCGAGTAGTTTGCAAAAGGCCCTCCAAAAGTGGGAGGTAAATTGCGAACCTCTATCAGATACCACTTCAACGGGCAGACTGTGAACACGGAAAACATGCTGAATCACCAGGCTGGCAGTCTCCTTGGCAGAGGGCAGCTTGGGAAGGGGAACTAAGTGGTCCCATTTGGAAAAACGATCCACTATGGTAAGCACGGTAGTATTACCGTCGGATGGAGTCCAGTGACAAAGTCCAGTGCAATGTGTGACCAGGGCCTTCTAGGAACAGGCAGGGGTTGCAGGAGACCAGTTGGTGGCTGGCTGGAGGTCTTGTTCTGTGCACAGATTGGGCAGGTAGAAATGAAGCTCTCAACGTCCTTCCTCAGGGATGGCCACCAAAATCTTCGACTGATGAAAGCCGTCGTGCGTCTGATGCCAGGGTGACATTGCCAGCCTGGAGGTGTGTCCCCACTGGAGAACCTGGGAGCGGACAGACTGGGGAACATACAATAGATTAGCAGGGCAGGCACTAGGAACAGACTCACCCTGCTGGGCAGACTGGAGCACAGATTCAATCTCCCACTGTGCTGTGGCGACCAGACATTGCTTGGCAGAATGGTCGTAACCTTGGGCGTCTCGTCGGTTGTTGGAAACTGCCTGGAGAGCACGTCAGGCTTGCCGTTCTTAGAGCCAGGATGGTAGGCCAGAATGAATCTAAAACGGGCAAAAAACAGGGACCACAGAGCCTGGCAGGAGTTGAGGCGTTTGGCTGAACGGATATATTCCAGGTTCTTGTGATCCGTCCAGACTAGAAAAGGAGTAGTCGTTCCCTCAAGCCAATGCCGCCATTCCTCAAGAGCAAGTTTAACAGCCAATAACTCTAGATTGCCGATGTCATAGTTGCGTTCTGCGGGCGAAAATTTGTGGGAAAGAAAGGCGCACGGATGTAGCTTGTCATCCTCTGCTGAATGCTGTGACAGTATAGCCCCTACTTCTACATCAGAGGCGCCAGTCTCTACAATAAACTGCCTTGTAGGATCGGGCTGAAGGAGGATAGGTGCCATGGTGAAACGAGTCTTTAGATCAGAAAAGGCTTTCTCAGCTGCTGGATTCCAGGCGAACTTCGACTTGGAGGAGGTTAGAGCAGTCAGCAAGTTGCTGAAATTTTGAATGAATCGATGATAGAAGTTGGCAAACCCAAGAAAGCGTTGGACATCTCGTCGAGAGGCGGGTTGTGGCCACTCCTCTACCACCTTGATCTTCTGAGGGTCTATCTGGATTCCTCCAGAGCTGCCAGCGCTGATCACATATCCCAGAAACGAAGTTGAACTCCGGTGAATTTCACATTTTTCCGCCTTCACAAATAACTGATTCTCTAGGAGTCTTTGGAGCACCCGACAGACATGCTGGATGTGTTCAGAGAGGGACCTAGAAAATATCAGAATGTCATTTAAGTACACAAATACAAATTGATTCAGCATATCTCTGAGGACGTCATTCACCAGGGACTGGAACACAGCAGGACCATTAGAGAGTCCGAAAGACATTACCAAATATTCGTAGTGCCCAGGGGGCATGTTGAACACGGTCTTCCACTCATCCCCCTCTCTTTTGCAGACCAGATGGTAAGCGTTGCGGAGGTCTAGCTTGGAGAAGATAGAAGCACCCTGATGACATAAGAGGAAGAGGATAGCGGTTCTTAATGGTGACCTCATTGAGACCTCTATAGTCCACGCAAGGACGCAGGGACCCGTCCTTCTTGGGTACAAAGAACCTGCTGGGGAGGAAGAGGGATGGATAATTCCTGCAGCCAAGGCCTCCTGGATATACTCGTCCATCGCTTCCCTTTCAGGTGGAGACAGGGAATACAGGTGGCGAGGTTCCTGGAAGGAATTCTATAGCGCAGTCATAGGGGCGATGTGGGGGTAAGGTGGTGGCCCGAGTCTTGCTGAATACCAGCTTTAGGTCCAGATATTCAGGGGGTACAGAGGACAGATCAGGAAACTCTTCTGTAGGCAGAGGAACCGGACTTTGAGTAGCATGAGCGACACGCAGACAATGACTTAGGCAGAAAGGACTCCAGCTTAACACACTGTTATTAGACCAATCAATGTGTGGACCTTGCTGAACTAGCCATGGGTGGCCTAACACAACTTCAGCTTTGGGGGAATCTATTACATGGAAAGCAATGCTCTCCTGGTGATTGCCAGAAATGAGGAGACTCACCGGAGCTGTAGCGTGGGTAACCATGGCAAGTTTCACTCTGGTTAAGCCGCTGGCCTCCAGGGGTTGCTTCAGACGGGAGAGTGGCATCCCGAGATTGGCCGCAAAGCTGGAACTGATAAAGTTTTCCTCAGCCCCAGAGTCGATGAAAACTGAAACGGTGTGTCTCCTCCCTTCAGCCAGTATAAAAGCAGGTAGCAGGGTTCGAGTGACGGGGAACCGGGGGAAGGAAGTACTGCTCACCCGTAGTCCCCTCTTTACGAGCAAGCGTTGGCTTTTATGGGACAGGTAGATACATAGTGACCAGCCTGACCACAATACAGACAGGAGTTGGTACTGACTCTCCTCCTTCTTTCCGAAGGAGACAGACGGGTACGATCAATCTGCATGACCTCCGTTGCGCTGGATGGGGGTGACTGAGGACTCAGGGAAGGAGATCTGGGTGCTGGCTGGGAAGAGGTCAGACGCCCCCTGGTGGTTCTTTGTGACCCCCGGACATCTAGACAATGCACAGAAGCGATTAAGAATGCTCATAGAATGTTGGGCTCTATCGTGCACTCAGTGGAGTTCAAGTCTAGGTGTATATGTGTATAAAGTGCTTGTGAGGCCACACCTTGAGTAATGTGTACAGTTTTGGTCCCCATATTGCGTGAGGGATGTGAAGGCACTGGAGAGAGTCCAGAGAAGCGTGACTCGACTCATTCCAGGTCTGCAGCATATGAGCTATGAAGGAAGATTTGAGAACTAAATCTTTTTAGCCTATAGTTATATAGGCATCCGTTAGTCTCATCAGACCATGGATTTGTGCCTTGGAAGGTTTCCAGGGCGCAGGCCTGGGCAAGTTTGTATGGAAGACCAGCAGTTGCCCATGCTGCAAGTCTCCCCTCTCCACACCACCGATGTTGTCCAAGGGAAGAGCATTAGGACCCATACAGCTTGGTACCGGTGTCAACGCAGAGCAATGTGTGGTTAAGTGCTTTGCTCAAGGACACACACGCTGCCTCAGCCAAGGCTTGAACTAGCGACCTTCAAATCACTAGATGAACACCTTAACCACTTGGCCACCCGCCAACACTAAGAAGACACAGAATGAGAGGAAACATGATAGAAGTGTTCAAAATCATTAGGGGTATAAGTAAGATGGATGCCAGCTGCTACATCAAAATTAAGTCATCATCAAGGGCACGGGGCCATAGGTGGAGACTGGGGTTAAAGGGAGATTTCAGACTAACATCAGGAAGCATTTCTTTACACAGCAAGTTGTGGATACATGGAACAAACAGCCTGGTTGTGTAGTTGAGAGAATTTCAAATCTAAATCTGATAATTATTTCAACACTGTGAATAGGAACTTGGCAGCTTTGTTGGGCTGAATGGGCTGCTCTTGTCAAAACACTTTCTAATGTTCTAACCAACACACACAAAATGCTGGAGAAACTCAGCAGACCAGGCAGCACCAATGGAAAAGTGTAAACAATTGGTGTTTTGGACTGAGACCCTTCATCTGCACTGGAGATAGGTGAAACTGGGAGGGGGGGGATTGAAGTAAGAGCTGGGAAGTTGACTGGTGAAAGAGATGAAGGACTAGAGAGTCTGATAGGAGAGGACAGAAGGCCATGGAAGAAGGGGAAGGGGGAGAAGAACTAGAGGGAGGTGATGATCAGGAAGGGAGATAAGGTGAGAGAAGGAAATGGGAATGGGGAATGGTGAGGGAGAGGGAGGGAATTTTGAGAAATTGATGTTCATGCAATCAGGTTGGAGGCTACCCAGACAGAATATAAGGTGTTGCTCCTCCAGCCTGAGTGTGGCCTCATCACGGCGGTAAAAGAGCCATGGACTGACATGTGGAATTGAAATGGGTGGCCACTGGGAAAATCCACTTCATCTGGCACTTGGAGAGATGCTTTCCGGGAGCGACCACCATAAAGCCCCGTTGGTGGCCATCCACAGCTGCCAGAAGTGAGACCTCCGCCGCCAACCTTGGAAATCGAGCCCAAGGCTTGGCTGGAGTGGAGGCCTCTGCAACCGTGACTCGGCTTAAGGACTTGTTTCAGAAAGGAGCCCGGCCATCTGGGATTAAGTGTCGGCTTCGGGGCCCAACCCAGGGAGCCTGGGCCCCCAGCAGCTGGAAGTGGCAGCCGAGCCTCCCCCATTACTCTCCCCACCCAGAGTGCACGACTACGTGACCAGCCAATTGATCCCCGCGGGAAGCATCCACCAACCTCAAAGAGCTGACAACAACACACTGCATTGATGGAAACCTGGAAGCATAGGAAAAGAGCTGGGCTGCTGGTCAGATTGAAGCTGAGGGGCTTCAGGGTCCCTTATGCCTACCATCCTACTAGCTAATGTGCAAGCCATAGAGAACAAGGTGGATGATCTTAAAGGGAGACTCAGCTACTGCAGGGAGATGCAGAACTGCTGTGTATTCTGTTTCACCGAGACCTGGCTCTCTCCTGCCACCCCCCACTGTGCCATCTGATCGGAGGAATTTTTGATCCATCGGATGGACCGCACGGCTTCTTTGGGCAAGACGGGGGGAAGTGGTGTCTGCCTACTGATCAACACTGCGTGGTGCTCGAACACAGTGGCACTGACAATCTCCTGCAGCCTGGAACTGGAACACCTGTCGGTGAAATGTCGCCCCTACTATCTGCCACAGGAATTCACCTTGGTCATACTGACAGCGGTCTACATTCCCACCCCCCCTCCCCCCTGGCGGACGTGGAGTGTGCTCTGAACATACTGTATGCCAACATAAGTGAACTTGAGACCAGGCATCCGGAGGCTTTGTTCATTACAGCCGGGGACTCTAACCAGGCCAACCTCAGAAAGGTGCTGCCAAAGTCATAGCAGCATGTCTCCTGCCCCACTGGAGGTCCGAATATAGTTGACCATTGCTCTACAGCAGTCAAGGTTGCCTACCGTTCCATCCCATGACCTCACTTTAGAAAATCGGACCATCAGGCCGTACTCCTCCTCCCGGCTTACAAACAGAAACTGAAGCGGGAGGCTACGGTGTCAAAAGTAGTGTCGCGTTGGATGGAGGAAACGGATGAGGTCCTCCGTGACTGCTTTGAATTGGTGGACTGGTTAATATTCAAAGACTCGGCAGCTAACCTTGTTGAGTATGCCTCAGCTGTCACGGACCTTATTTGGAAATGCACGGAGGACTGTGTGTCTCGCAAGACGATCCGGGTATTCTCTATCCAGAAACCTTGGATGAATTATGAGGTCAAGTCCCTTTTAAATGCTAGAGCAGCAGCTTTTAGGTCCGGGAATACCAGTCGCTACACAGAATCCAGGCGTGAACTCCAGAAAACCATTAAGGGTGCCAAAAGGCAGTATCGAGCCAAGTTGGAAGCCCAGGCTAACCAAAGGGATGCCAGTAGACTATGGCAGGGTCTAAATGAGATCACTGGGCGCAAAGAAAAGGCTAGGAATATCAATAACCGTGGCGCTTCTCTTCCTGATGAACTTAACCTATTCTACGCAAGATTCGAACAGAAGAGGAGCGTCCTGCTCCCTCCAGATGAACCGGACCTGGTAGCATCGAGATTCATCATCATCGAGGAGGGCATTAGAAGGGCCTTCCTGAAGATAAATCCAAGGAAGGCGACAGGCCCAGATGGCGCCCCAGGACGGGTTCTCCGGGCCTGTGCAAGTGAGCTAGCTGGAGTGTTTTCTGACATCTTCAACTGCTCCTTGCTTCAGTCTAAAATCCGCTCGTGTTTTAAGAAGGCAACGATAATCCCAGTGCCATTAATCCCGTTAATAGCATCATTCCAAATAAACTGATTCCTAAGCTCCGGAACCTGGGCCTTAGCACTCAGATCTGCAGCTGGATCTTCAACTTCCTCACAGACAGGACCCTGGCTGTGAAAATAGGGGACAAGCTCTCCTCTACAATCACTCTGAGCACCGGTGCCCCACAAGACTGTGTACTCAGACCCCTGCTGTACGCACTGTACACCCATGATTGTGTAGCCAAGTTTCCATCAAACTCAATATATAAGTTTGTTGATGACACAACAATTGTAGGCCGTATCTCGGGTAATGATGAGTTAGAGTACAGAGAGGAAATTAAGAACCTGGTGGCATGGTGCGAAGACAATAACCTATCCCTCAACGAGGAAAAAAGCAAGACGAAGGAATTGGTTGTTGACTTCAGAAGGAGTAGCGGACCACACAACCCAATTTACATCGGTGGTGCGCAAGTGGAACAGTTCAAAAGCTTTAAGTTCCTCGGGGTCAGTATCACAAATGATCTGACTTGGTACAACCAAGCAGAGTTCACTGCCAAGAAGGCCCACCAGTGCCTTTACTTCCTGAGAAAACTAAAGAAATTTGGCCTGTCCCCTAAAACACTCACTAATTTTTATAGATGCACCGTAGAAAGCATTCTTCTAGGGTGCATCACAACCTGGTATGGAAGTTGTCCTGTCCAAGACCGAAAGAAGCTGCAGAAGATCGTGAACACGGCGCAGCACATCACACAAACCAATCTTCCGTCCGTGGACTCACTTTACACCGCACGCTGTCGGAGCAGTGCTGCCAGGATAATCAAGGACACAACCCACCCAGCCAACACACTTTTCGTCCCTCTTCTCTCCGGGAGAAGGCTCAGGAGATTGAAGACTCATACGGCCAGATTTGGGAACAGTTTCTTTGCAACTGTGATAAGACTGCTGAACGGATCCTGACCCGGAACTGGGCCGTACCCTCCAAATATCCGGACCTGCCTCTCGGTTTTTTTGCACTACCTTACTTTCCATTTTTCTATTTTCTATTTATGATTTATAATTTAAATTTTTAATATTTACTAATTTTTACTGTTTTTAATATTTAATATTTGTAATCCAGGGAGTGGAAGTGCAGAATCAAATATCGCTGTGATGATTGTACGTTCTAGTATCAATTGTTTGGCGACAATAAAGTATAAAGTATAAAGTCACGGTGCTGATGAAATTGCTGCTCTGTAACTTTACACATGCGTATTTGATCGCTGGGTCACCATCACCGTGATGCAGGAACTCAGCAGGGCAGACAGAATCTATGGAAATGAATAAACAGTTGACGTTTCAAGCTGAGACCTTTCTTTAAGTCTAATGAGGAAGAGAGAAGTCATAGTAAAAAGATAGAGGGGGAGGGGAAGGATGATGGCTCGTAGGTGATAAGTGAACTCAGGTGGGTGGGAAAGGTAAAGGGCTGGAGAGGAAGGAATATGATAGGAGAGGAGAGTGGACTACGAGGGAAAGGGAAGGGGGGGCACCAGGGGGAAGGTGATCAGCAGGTGAGAAGAGGTAAGAGGCCACAGGGCCTCTATGTAAACCACAGTGTAATGTTTTCACAGGTTTTTGCCATGGTAACATTACTCCCCCTGCTGCGCCCCAAGTGGCCAGGAGGTGCAAACACATCACAATGTTTACATAGGCTTCTCCTTTCGGACAATCAGAATCAGTTTAATATCACCAGCATATGTTGTGAACTTTGTTAACTTTACTGCAGCAGTATAATAAAATGCATGATAAATAATAAATATAGAGAAAAAAACTGAATTACAGTAAGTACGTGTATGTCTATTAAATAGTTAAAGCAAACTATGTGGTGGAAAAGAATAATTAAAAAGTAGAAATATCCATGCAGAGGGGAAGAAGCACTGAGTGTGTGCCTTCAGGCTTCTATACCTCCTTCCTGATGGTAAGAAGTGCTGTAATTTACTTAAGTAGTACAAATTTGAAGGCAGAATACAGAATTAATGACAGGATTTTTAGCAGTGTGGAGGAACCGAGATAGATGAGAATCCATATCCATGGATCCCTCGAAGTTTCCACGCAAGTTGATAGGGTGGTTAAGAAGGTGCATGGGGTGTTGGCCTTTATTTAGTCAGCAATTGAATTCAAGAGCAGTGACGTAACAATGTAGTTTTATAAAATCCTAGTTGGACTGTGTTTGGAGCATTAAGTTCAGTTCTGAGCACCATACTATAGGAAGGATGCGGAAGCATTAGAGTGCAGAGGAGATTACTGGGACCTGGCTACATTAGAGAGTATGTTTTAGAGGACAGGTTGAGCTAGCTAGGGCTTTTCTCTTGGGAGTGAAGGAGGATGAGAGCTGACATGATAGAAGTGGACAAAATGATAAGAGGCATAGATCGAGTGGATAGCCAGAGATATTTCCCAGGGCAGAATGGTAATATGAATGGAGGGGGGAGGGGGCAGAATTTTAAGGTGATTGGAGAAATGTATGGCGGGAGAGGGGAATATCGGAGTTAAGCTCGTTACACAAAGGAATGGATGTGTGGAATACACAGCCGGGGTGTAGTCCAAGACAGATATATTAAAGACATTTAAGACACTTAGATAGGCAGATGCTTTTAGAAAAATGCTTTTGGAGGGCAATGTGGGAGGGAACATTTAGATTGATCTCGGAGGTCGGAAGTCCGTACCACATTGTCAGGCCGAAGGGCCTGTACTGTGCTGTACTGTTCAATGTTCTATTAACTCAGATCTGACTGATGTTATTAAGTCTGTCATGTTTCAAGGTGATTTTCTGTTCAGGGTGGTTTTTTACCATATTGAATTCCAGAACTTTCAGAATTTTGTCCAACTTTGCCAACTCATTCCGCATTTCCACAAAGGATTCCCACATCACTCTATGGGAGTGGGAGCCTTTCCCCTTCACCAGATCAAGGCAGAATGGGGAATCCTCTTTTGGGTACCTTCTCTGATTCTGTGATTTCCTGTAAGCAATGAACTTGCTAAGTGACAGACTGAGCGAAAGAGAATGAGAAGACAATATCTGCTCAGTGATGGGATGTCCCAATGGCTTTGAGCACAGGAACAGTCACTGGGCAGCCTCTTCACCCATTCTGTAAATCTCTGGGTTCAGTCATTAGCAGCAAACCACAAACTGCAGAAATTAGAGTCCTGGAGCACTGCAGCAGGGATTGGATAGGTCCAATGGAGTGGGTAGTTGTGGTGGTGGGGATGAATGAGGAGCGGGGAAAGGCAGGGGTCATGTTTATCCTTACACCCTTTCAAACAAAAGTAATTGTTTCAACATACTTGCTGCAAACTTACCAACAAACCTTGTACAATCTCATCTAAATTATTGATGCAGAAGACAACCAGCAATTGCCCTACCACTGACCCCTGGGGAACACCACCAGTCATGGGTCTCGAGTCTAAACAGCCTTTCAACATCATCTTCTGATTCATACCATCAAGCCAATTGTGCATCCAATTAGCCGCCTCTCCCTGGATCCCATATGATCTGACTTTCCATAGTAGCCCACCATGCTGAGCCCTATCAAAGGCCTTACTGAAACCCATGTAGACCACATACCTAGTACAGAGGTTTCTATGACCGGGGGCCTAGATTTAAGCAGAGGGATCCGTAGTTTAAAGGGATCTGAGGAAGAGATTTTTCCCTTACACTGTCTGAGGTGATGGCAGAGGGCAGGTCCTTTCACAACATTAGAGAAATAGATTAGCATTGAAATTGCAGGAAACAATCAGCTATCAGAGTCAGTTCCAGGAAAGTAGGTTGTGATAGTTGTTGATTATAACTTCCCTCAAATTAACTGGGCTGAATGAGATAAAGATTGTCAAATGTGTTCAGAAAAGTTTCCTTCGTCACCTGGCCCTGAGGAAAGAAATGCCTTCAGACTTGAGAGAGATTCTGTGTGTGGTTGCACAAACATCAGTGTACACATGTGTCTGTGTGTGTTTCTGTGTATATGTTGCCAAGTTCATCTGTGGCAGGTTTAATATGATTGATTAAGAATGAGTGTCAATATTTGGGGAATGCACTCATGTATGTGTGTGTGTATATATATATACCAATGTGGAGGTAGTATGTGGTAGGGTCCTGGTAGGGTCACCCAAGCTGGTAAGGTTGAGGGTGAGGTCTCTGACAAAGAACAATCCAAACAAGACCTCAACGGTGGAACAGGCGGACGAAGTTACTTCAAACTCAACGGTTGTGAAGGCGGATGGAGGCTACAACAAATCCATCAGCTCCAGTTGTTGTGGTTTCCATGCCATTGGAATCAGTTGGTTGATTTGTGAAGTATCGTGTGCTTCTTGGAGTGCAACATCAAGTACACGTTAAACAAATACACGCACAGGCGTCTTCACTCTGTGGGCTACTTCTTCAGAATGAAGACCATCTCCCTCGACCTCCAGGGATAGCCACGACGACGATGGGGTTGAGGGGTAGCCAGAAAATGGATAACCCAGAGATGGGAGAAGGGAGGAACAGAGAAACGGGAGGATGGAAGTGAAGTCCCAGGACAGTGTGGTGAGGATATACCAGAGACTTGGAGGACATCATAGAGACAGGCAGGACCCAGGGGAAGGTGGATGTGGAGTTGGCATCCCAGGTAGCAGGAGGGGGAAAGGGGTTGAAGGAGTGTAAAAGGGAGCTTTACAGAGATGGGGCGGGGGGTGCTAGTGGTGTTGGAAGTGTCTCAGTGATAGGTTAGGGGATAGGATACCGTGCCAAGTGAGGTGGGGGCAGTGAAGAGGACAGTATTTGTCCCTGACACCAGATGGATAGAGGAGGGAGCATCCCAGAGACTGAATGAGAGGGTGTGGGCAGAGACATTCCAGAGATATGGAAGTAGGGTAAGGTTGTGTCCTGGAGATGGGGTTTGGGGAATGGTGCATTTGGAGATGGGGTTGTTGGCTGGGTGGAATGGGGCCCATAGAGCTGGATGAAATTGGTAACACACTGACTAGGTTGGAAAGGAAGTAGAGACTTGGTCATCACAGACACAGGTTCAGGAGAGGGAATTGTGTGCCCCTGACAGGTGTTGGAGGCGAGAAAGTGATCTTCCAAAGACTGATGTGCAGTGTTGAGGAAAGGGGACGTCTCAGAGTCAGGGATGTACAGTAGTGGAAGGATAACCCACAGAGATGGGGAGGGTCATCCCAAGGATGAGTGTGGGAGAGGGTTAAGAGGATAGTTGGTGTGGAGGGTACAAGGGTGTGGACAGTAGTGGGTCATCCCAGAGACACGGAGAGGGAATCACAGAGACAGGGTGTAGGGGTGCCTCAGAGATGGGGGGAGTCCAAAGATCCTTTCCTGAGACATGGGCAGGGTTCATCCCAAAGACTGGTCAGGGTTTTCCTTACTATGACTGGTGCAATATCTATCTAGATTTCCGGGTAAGAACAGAGCCATTGAAAGCATTTAAAACATTGCCTTTCCTCTGCCAAATGGCACCAATCAGGTCAATGTTTTTTATGAGAACTCAGTAGCCAGTTTAACACAACAGGCTTCTCAATGTCAACAGGTATTGTGTGTCAATAGTCATTCAATCACTTTTTTCTCTCTGTCAATCAGCTTTCAAATGCTGCCACTCTGTCATTTGTTGCCATCCCTCCCCCCATCCCCACTGTTTCCCTGCTCCTCGTCATTTCCTCTTACACTTCCCACTGTCCAGAGACTGAAACTCTGCCCTGTGCTGGCCTGTCTCTGGTTTCTCACCTTGTTTCACTGAATATCCAATTTACTTTTCCATGTTTTCTTTTCAGACTTTAGGGAACAGTGGTGTATTTTAACAACTCCGCTGTGTGGGACACTGCCCTTTGGAAGCAGAGAAAATGACCTGTGACGGTATCCTGAATTATCCCTTATGGACTGTATCTTTAAAAAGAGAGAGAGGGTGCAACTGATTTGGAGAGAGAGAGAGAGCCTGTGGGTTGCCATGGTGACCAAGGGTGGCATTATGTGATGGACAGCTGGTGTGCAGCATGTTCGGATAAATACAAGGTCAGCTGGTTGTTAGCCAGACACACACATATTTGGATACTGGATGAGCTTTGTACGCCCACAGAAGGGTGGGTTTTGTGGATCGATCGGGAGAATCGATCAGTGGCTCTCGCAGTGTGTAAAGGAGTGGCTGGTGGGAAGTTATCAGTGTGTCCCCTTTTATGTGGTCACATTCGGTGACTTTAAAGGACTTTGGAAGACAACGGGAAGATACGGCATCGGCGTACTTGGACAACCAACACACCTCTCTCTCCAACACTACTCAACTCAATACCTGTAATACGAACTGAACTGACTTCCTTTACCCATCATCGTAAGAATGTATCCAATTACCTCCTAAGCTTGAAGAAGCTTGGCTTTTATATTTCCACACTTATATATACATGGACTTTGCTAACCTGGTTGATTTATCTGATTTTCATATTACTTTATTACATAATTATTAATAAAATAGCATTTATTCACAACAATACCAGACTCCAGGTGTTTTCCATTTCTGCTGGTTCTTTAACCCATTACGGGGTACATAACAGACCCATTACATTGAAATGGATAGGGAATAAGGTAGGTAACTGACAATGTCATTCATCCTCAGCCCAGAGATCTGAGGGGCAAAGAACATATCAGATATAACTGCAGTCAGCTTGTCTTCTTCAGTCTGCAGAAAGTCATGCAGGAAATTTAAGGGAAACCTTTTCACCTACAGAATGGGACTGTTTGGAACCCATCACCACAGGGAGAGTGAGAGATGATTCACAGGGAAGGATTTAAAAGGACTGACATAGAACAGAAATACTGGCAGGGACCAGCTAGGCAGTTGACTCCCTAATATTGGATATGTTGTAGGTTCACTGAGTACCTGAGACAGAGTTTAAAATAAAACTGATTTATTTGTCACAAATCCAGAATATTAAACTCCAGCCCCATTAAATGTGAACATCAGAAAAAACTCCTCCCATGCCCAGTACCAGGGTGCAGAACTGGGTATAGTTAGCAGCAGCAATAACTGCAGAGTTTGACACCAACAGTCACTTGTGAACTTGCCTTTGGATTTGGTAACTGTGATGGTTAAATATCCAGCATACAACTTCCTTAAACTTTCTCCCCGGTGTGAACTCGGCAGTGCTTCCGAAGGTGGGATGAGTGACTGAACCCCTTCCCACATTCAGAGCAGATAAACGGCCTCTCCCCAGTGTGAACTCGGTAGTGTGTCAAAAGGTTGCATGACTGAGAAAATCCCTTCCCACATTCAGAACAGATGAATGGCCTCTCTCCAGTGTGAACTCGCTGATGTTGTTTCAGGTAAGATTGGTAAATGAATCCCTTCCCACATTCTGAGCAGGTGAACGGCTTCTCCCCAATGTGAACTCGCTGATGTACCTTCAGTTGAGATGACTGAATGAATCCCTTCCCACAGTCTGAGCAGGTGAATGGCCTCTCTCCGGTGTGAACTGACTGGTGTGTCAGTAGGTAAGATGACCGAGTGAATCCCTTCCCACAGTCTGAGCAGATGAATGGTCTCTCTCCAGTGTGAACGTGCTGATGCAGCTTCAGTAGAGATGATCGAGTGAATCCCTTCCCACAATCTGAGCAGGTGAATGGTTTCTCCCCTGTGTGAACGCGCTGGTGTGCCAGTAGGCTGGATAAGTGTGTGAATCCTTTCCCACAATCTGAGCAGGTGAATGGCCTCTCCCCCGTGTGAACTCGCTGATGTACCTTCAGTTGTGATGACTGAGTGAATCCCTTCCCACAGTCTGAGCAGGTGAACATCATTGCCCCACTGTGAACCAACTGTTGTATCTGTAGGAACTGGTGAACTCTCTTGTATGTATTCACCGATATCTGCCTGTGGATGAGTATCAGTGTGAATCACTTCCCACAGTCTGAACAGATGAGCAACCTCTCCACAGTGTGATCTCAGTCAATGGTCAGCAGATCCAGATTACCGAGTGAATCTCTTCCCACACATTGGACAGTCTCTCTCCCTTGTGAACTCACTGGTGTATCTGTGGATCGACTGAGTGAGTGAATCTCTTCCTACACACAGAGCAAGTGAATGGTCTCTCACTGCAGTGAAATTTCTGTCGTATCATCAGCTTGGATGACAGAATGAATCGCTTCCCACAGACAGAATAGATCAGCAAATGCTGGTGTGTTCTCAGCACCCCGGTTCCAGTGGATTTCACTGAGATACATCTTCACCTCCTAAGATCAACAACAGATATATCAATGTTACAAAGGAGATATCTGATCACTCCTTAAATACCTGACAGAGACACTGGAACTGACGTGTTGTTGTGTTTCAGATTCCTATACACAGATTCTTTGTCATTTCCAACCTGTAAAAAGATTTACAAAAGACATCAATGGGTGAAGGACAGCATTTCAGATGAGATCAATTTAGTCTCTATAGTGATGTCTGACATCACACTGTTACAGTGAGGTTGAACCCAAGTTGGAGGAACAACTCCTGATCTTCTAACTGAGTACAGATCAGGGACCGGACAAACCATCCAGTTCTCTGTTTTCCTTTCTGTATTAGAATGGACCGTTCCTGGCCATCTTCAATCTGTGATGTGCCTCAGTTTGTCTCTCTCCACTTGTGTTATTTCAAGTTCTGGTCATGTCCCACAGAGCACATGATATTACATGGCTGATCCTGGAGACTTTCTAATTACTCTGATGCCCCCTCAGGTGGTGAAATCATTTGATTGAACATGAAGGGGAGAAGGGCAGTATTATTTCTATTTGGAGTGTGGCCCTTTTGTGATGTGAAAGCTACGGTCACTTGTTACCCGGGAGAAAGGTATTTGATATAAGACACAGGAGCTGAATTAGACCACTTGGCCCATCGAGCCTACCCCGCCATTCCATCATGGCTGTCCTTGTACCCCACTCAACCCCAAACACCTGCCTTCTCGCCCATATCCTTTGATGCCCTGACCGATCAGGAAACAATCAACTTCCACCTCAAATATACCAAAGGGCTTGGCCTCCACCGGAGTCTGTGACAGAACATTCCACAGATTCACTACCCTCTGGCTAAAAAAAATTCTTCCTTGCCTCTGCTCTAAAAGGTCACATCTCAATTTTGAGGCTGTGCCCTCTAGTTCTGGATACCCCCACCAGAGGAATGATCCTCTCCCCATCCACCCTATCTACTCCTTTCAACATTCAGTACATTTCAGTGAGATCCCCATGCATTCTTCTAAATTCCAGAGAGTCCAGACCCAAAGCTGCCAAACACTCCTCATATGTTAACCCCTTCATTCCCAGAATCATCCTGTGCCTCCTCTGGGCTCTCTGTAATGACAACACATCCTTTCTGATATAGGACCCAAAACTGTTGACAACACTCTAAGTGCGGCCTACTACTGTCTTATAAAGCTCAGCATTATCTCCTTGCTTTTATATTCTATCCCCCTTGAAATAAATGCCAACATTGCATTTGCCTTCTTTACCACAGACTCAACCTGTAAATTAACTTTCTGGGAGTCTTGTACAAGGACTCTTAAGTTCCTCTGCACCTCTGATGTTTGAACCTGCTCACCATTTCGATAATATTCTGCACTATTGTTCCTTTCACCAAAATGCATTATCATACTTTTCCCAACACTGTATGCCATCTGCCCATTCTTCGAATTTGTGTGTTCTGCTGCAATTGCACTGCTTCCTCAGCACTACCTACCACCTATCTTCCTATCATCTACAAATGTGGCCACAAAGCCATCAATTCCATTATCCAAATCATTGACAAACAATGCGATAAGTGGTGGTCCCAATACTGACCCTGAGGAACACCACTTGTCACTGGCAGCCAACTAGAAAAGGCTCCTTTTATTCCCACTGCCTCCTGCCCATCAGCCATTCCTCTATCCATGTCTGTATCTTTCCTGTAACACCATAGGATTTTATCTCATTAAGTAGCCTTATGTGAGGCACCTTATCAAATGCCTTCTGAATATCTAAGTAAGTGACATCCACCGCCTCTCTTTTGTCCATCCTGCTTGTTACTTTTTTGAACAATTCCAACAGATTTTTCAGGCAAGTTTTCCCTTTACAGAAACCATGCTGACTTTGACTTACTTTATCATTAGTCTCAGGCACTCCGAAACCTCATCCTTAATAATGAACTCCAACACTTTCCCAACCACTGTTAGGCTAACTGGCGTATAATTTCCTCTCTTTTGTCTTCCTCCCTTCTTAAAGAGTGGAGTGACATCTGCAATTTTCCAGACTGCTGGGACCACGCCAGAATCAAGTGACTCTTGAAAGATCATGACCAATGCATCCATTATCTCTTCAGCAACCTCGCTCAGGACTCTGGGATCTAGTTCATCTGCTCCAGGTGACTTATCCATCTTAAGGCCTTTCAGTTTGCCTGGCACTTTTCCTTTGTAATAGCAATGGAACTCACTTCTGCTGTAGACTGTAGACTTCAGTAGACTGAAGCAAAGTGCCCATTAAGTTCATCTGCCATTTCTTTGTCTTCCATTACCACCTCCCCCAGCATCATTTCCAGTGGTCTAATATCAGCTCTCACTTCCCTTTTATTCCTTAAATAACTAAAATACATTTATCTATAAAAGTAATAGATTTTTCAGAGGCACCATCTTTCTCTTTTTTTTATTCTTTTGTCTTCACCATTAATGTACCCCTCAGCATCGTTTCTTAACTCTTTATTAAGTTTGCTTAGTATTTGTATGTTTGTTTTACTTTAAAATAAACTGAAATCTTAGAATTCAGTCTGCTCGCCATTTTTGACTTCTGTAAGAACACTAAGGATTAAAAAATAAACAATTTGGCGCCCAATCACAGGACGATTATTTGAAGAAAAAAAAACATGCACTAAACTGACGATACTACATTGATCGGCCTAATCTCAAATAATAGCGAGGCAGCCTACAGAGAAGAAGTCATCACCCTGACACAGTGGTGTCAAGAAAACAACCTCAATGTCGCAGTAACAAAGAATCCGGTTGTGGACGACAGGAGGAATGGAGACGGGCTAACCCCTATTGACATCAATGGATCTGGGGTTGAAAGGGTGAACAGCTTTAAGTTCCACAGCATAAACATCACCAAGGATCTCACATAGTCTGTACATACCGGCTGTGTGGTGAAAGAAGCACAACAGCACCTCTTTCACCTCAGAAGGTTGAAGATGTTTGGTATGGGCCCTCAAACTCTAAGAACTTTCTACAGGGGCACAACTGAGAGCATCCTGACTGGCTGCATCACTGCCTGGTCTGGGAACTGTACTTCCCTCAATCGCAGGGCTCTGCAGAGAGTGGTGTAGACATCCCAGCGCATCTGTAGATGTGAACTTCCCATGATTCAGGACATTTACAAAGACAGGTGTGTAAAAAAGGCCCGAAGGATCTTTGGGAACCCGAGTCACGCAACCTCAAACTGTTCCAGCTGCTACCATCCAGAAAATGGTACCGCAGCATAAAAGCCAAGGCCAACAGGCTCGGGACAGCTTCTTCCATCAGGCCATCAGACGTAACATAAACATCTTTACTCCATGTATGTGAAGGATGTAAGTAATAAAGTCAATTCAATTCAAAAAATGAAATTTTAATTGTGCAGCTAGGCGGCAAGACATTACTCCGTTCCTCAACAGTCCGTGAGTAAATCTCTTCAGTAAAGGGAGTCTAAGCATGAGTAGAACCTGTATTTTAGTTGCGGCGAATTTTTCGTGGTTGGATAACCTGTGTGGGGGCGGTACAGATGATCGTAAATTCAGAGATTGATATTATATTCACAACGGGATTGCGAATTGTCGGACAAGAGGCCGAGGAAAGTTTTAAAATATTGGACAACGTTTGGTTTGTGATATGATGTTATAGTCACAATGGGGTTGTGACATTTCTGACATCTAAAAGTGAAGAGTACTCCTTAAGATCGAAACTAATACAATGGCTAAAGCTTTGAAACAGACCTTGAATTCCCAGCTGCGAGGGAAAAGTTAACTGAAATTTTAGGCGCTTACTTAAGCGATGCATATAAACTTGATACCGTTGGCAAAGAAATGTGCTATCGAAGCTCTAAGTCTAGCGAGTCTTAAAAGTGACGTTGAAGCAATATGTTGTAAGATCAAAAAGATGTGGTCGGGAACTAAAGACAGTTTAGATCCAGCAACCTTAACGGAGCTGCGAACGTGCAAGTCCTTAAAAACGTGAAAATCAAATGGATGTAAAAGGGGGGAAATGCAGAACATAATAAAAGAGCAGTATTAAAAATATAATAAATCAGCAAAAAAAACGATTTCTACATTCACGGAGCAGGTGAAACAACAACAACATGCAATCTATGTCCACAGTCAAGAGCTTTGTTCAGAGTTTGAAACTGAAATAAGACAAATCCGCGCGGCATTCGTGGGCGGTTCGGCCAACACCCCGCCTCCCCAGTGGGCGGTGTTACATTGATATCAATCATGTTGAAAGGCAGCCAACACTCTCGACCCCAAAAACAGCGACACCCTGGGAACTCCAAGGAACTGCAAAGTGATACTTAACAGACAGTGGCTTGGACAGTAATTTGCCTTGCGGTCATGGCAAGACTTGCCCCAGAAAACACACAAGACTGATGATGGAGATTATGAAAGGAAACTGGAGGTTTGTCATCAACCACCAGATCCAGAAAAAAATGACAAATGGTCCAGGGAAGTTACGCACCTAAAAACAGAAGCTTAAAGACTTGGGTTGAACTTTAACAAATCAAGAATATATACAAATTACATCCATATGATGGCATTCAAATTTTAGCTATCATGCTAACAAGTCAGCAAATAAACCAGTTGACATGATAGTAAGGAGAGGATACACAGAATTTTACCAGCTGATTAGGTAGCAATTAAGACACAGTTGGACAGACAAGCCCCAAACCAGACTGATTGAAAGAAAGTAGTTATTTGCAAACTAAAGCCTTCAGAGGATGTTTGGCTCAGTTCCTCAGGAATACCAGGAATAAACAAAGTAATATCAAAGATGCCTACTCATGTCAACTTTTATGGATGGTTTGAAACAAGATATTGCCAAAATGGTGAAGCTGACAAAAGCAAACGAGTGAAACCACTGTTTGCTACAGCGAACTGGTACAAGCTGCTAAAGAAGTGTAGCGGGATTTTGACGTCCGAGTAAGATCGGTACAGACGGGTCAGTGGACTCCAGCTGATAACCAACAGAAGAATTGGAATTGGATATGAAAATTAAACCTGCTTCTCAGTGGGGTTCTACTCTTGGAGTGGTTCATTGGAAGCAGGACCCACCTTGATTCCTGACGAGTAGGTTCTTGTCAAGAAACTGCATTAGGAACCCCTGGAGCTGGGTGAAAAGGTCCTTACCTGGTACTGTTAATTATTAATTTAGCAGTTAAGGTAGAAGGTGAAAGTAAGTGGATACTCGCCAGCCACTGCAAGTGAGCTAAAGTGACTCCAGATTAAGACAAGTACTGTGGGAAGGCTTCAAGCATGAATATAATTACTGGACATTATTGTCATAATCTACATTTTTGTGTATGTTTAAACATGGTAACATAGATACTTCAAGCGTTTTCCACCTCTGATTTTTCAGATGTGTTTCTGCCAGGTCCTTATAGAATCAAAAGGGGGTCTGTTGAAAACCACTTTTTTTTTAAGTCATACGTTTTATAAGATTTGAACTTTTTAATAAACTTGCAAATTCCAAACTTACCTTTTTGCATAATTTCTCAGATCTTTATTTAGTTTGCTCAATAATTGTATGTTTGTTGGTGCTTTAAAGGCAATTGAAATCTTACAATTAAGACAGCTAAGGATCAGAAAATAAAGACATATCTGTCTCAAATATCAAAATTCTTCACGGGAATATTTGTGTCTGGTGACAGCAGATTCCATCCTTGAACCCAGTAATTCTACTTTTGCCTTTGACAAACCCAAGTCTCTGACAAGGTCATTTAGCTCAGCTTGAGTTATCAGATGAGGCTCACTCGGCATAAACGATTTAAAACCTGTTTCAGTATCGTTTTCTATTCCTGGCTGGTGCGTACGACATCTTCGCCTGCTTCCTCTAGACTCCATGTATCTGCTGGCTTTGGTACTGGAAGTCTATCGCCATGCAGCGCAAGTCTCATGGCTGACGGGGCCATTCAATGGATTTCTTGTTTTCAGCAGAGAAACCAGACACACCGGTCAGACAGAAGTAGCAGCCTGTCACATGACCCTTCTGTACTCGCCATTCATCGGGACAATACTTCTGAGCCAAGCTCGAAGATCGACAGGGCATATTGCAGGACAAATGTGCGGAGCCCAGGCTTCGTCTCGGTCGCACCCGAAATAGAGGTTTTCTCATAGGCTTTCTCAGGAAGAGGAGTCATGCTCTCTCTTTGAGATTTAAGCGTATACCCGCCACAAATATAACAAAGTATCGCGGCTGTTGCAACATTGGCAAGACTTTTGATATCATAAATACTCCTGAAAATACAATTGCTTTATTATAATGAGTACACGCAATATGCTATGCACGTAAACACAAGGAATTCTGCAGATGCTGGAAATTCAAGGAACACACATCAAAGTTGCTGGTGAACGCAGCAGGCCAGGCAGCATCTCTAGGAAGAGGTACAGTCGACGTTTCGGGCTGAGACCCCTCGTCAGGACCCTTCCTGACCAAGGGTCTCGGCCCGAAACGCCGACTGTACCTCTTCCTAGAGATGCTGCCTGGCCTGCTGCGTTCACCAGCAACTTTGATGTGTGTTGCCTATGCTATGCACGTATAGCCGGCGCATCAACGTGATCGCAAACCAGTATAATGTAAACGCAATGCACAGAACATTATGATGCTTTACAGCCTTTCTAAAACCTGTCCTGCCACGCAGCATCAGCCCTGCCTAAGCATGCCCAGACACGCCTGGACAGCTTTCAGTTTACATTGTGGGTAACATTTTAACTGACTTGAATTACGAATTTAAATAACAAATATAGGGAATTTCGAAAAAAAATGGAGTGTCATAGGGAAATTTCATGGTCAATCTCCGATCAGCAGTTCAAAACTCATACACAGAAAAGTATTCAGGAAGCACAATCTTTGTTGCCGTTTACGCGATTTGTTTTTTTTTGCTCGTGGGGAAGGGTTGTCCCGGAGTGCAGGGCCAGGGTGATCCGGAACTCGCAACAATAGTCCCGCAGTCGCGGTGTGGACACCCGTCCAGAGCCGCGATCCTACCTGCTGCCGACCCTCAAGATCCTGTCGTGCACTAAGCGCATGCGCGATTTCCGGAACCTAGCCGTGTCATCTGCGCGTGCGCATTTGATCGCCGTGTCTCCAATGGCGAATTCTAAAGTGTGGAGGTTTCGAGGGGACTAGAATATAAAAACAAGGATGTAATGCAGAAGCTTTATAAGGTATTGGTCAGACTGCACTTTGTGAGCAGCTTGGGGCTCCTCATCTAAGAAAGGATGTACAGTACTGGCATTGGTAAGGGTCCAAAGGATGTTCATGAAAACGATAAGGTTAACGTTTGATGACCGCGTACCCCGGGACATGCCCGGTCCTTTCCCTCTCGCAGCTGGGACCGAGGCGGATAGATGAGTCTTTCTGGGTAGAGGGGCAGCCATGGGCGTGATAGGTAGCGTAGGCGGAGGGAATGGCAGTGGATGGATCTCTCAGACACTGCCGAGCTCTACCTATCTAAATCCAAAGATGAAGAGGTCGGAACAAAGATATAGTTGCTGATTAATCTCGGATGAAGAGTCAGTGAAAATATAATTTAGTTTTGCCTGGGGATAAAAGAACAATCCTTCTATCAGATTGAGTTCTCGAGAAAATCAGCTTTGCGCTATTCCTCTTGTTCTGGACGTTGCTACCAGTGGGCCACTGTTGGAGTGGCTTTGGCTCGTCAGTCTTGGACGAGGTAAGTATCTAGTAATTTTGGTGTTTTGACCAGCAGCCAGTCGTGTAGATCCGACACATGAGAAGACGTAGCTCGCTCAGGTTCGCTGTTTGGGTACATAGGGCAGCAACTCGCGACAGTTTGGTGTTTTGAGCAGCGGCCATTCAGCAGTTGGGATTGATTGGCAAGAACAAATTAAAATAAGGCAGTGGAATGCAGAAAAGCCATTCTTCGAGTGCACAGTGTTACAGTGGGGATTTTGAGGCTTCATTCAGAAAGTGAAAAGCTGTTGGTAGCTTTTTCCCAGTTTATTTATTGTTTGTATTTGGATCAGTTAGAACAGTAGGGATGCCAGGCAGGATAGCTGAATGCTCCTCTTGTGGATGTGGCAAGGCAGGGGGTGATAAATAGGACATATAGAAAGGTAGTTATAACCAAGGTGTAGGACACTAGAAACTGGGTGACAATCAGGAAGGTGAAAGGGATTAAACCACCAGTGCAGAAACCCCCATGGCAATCCCCCTCAACCACTTGGGATACTGTTGGGGGGGGGGGGATGACACTGTGTTTCTGGCACTATGATTAATAAGGGGAGTGAGGGAGAAGAGGTGGGCTATGGTGATAGGGGATTTGTTAGAGAACAGAAAGGAGATTCTGTGGGTGAGTGAGGTTCCCAGATGTTATGTTGATTTCCAGGTGCCTGTGTCTGGGATATCTTGTATTGAGTCCTCAGCATTCTTAATTGGGAGAACGAGAATGGCCATGGTCCATGTCGGTATCGATGATGTAGTTAGAAAGAGTGATGAAGTTCTGCATAGGGCATTCAATAAATTAGATGCTAAAGGGCAGGACCTCTAGTGTAGTGATTGCAGGATTGCTGCCCATGCTACGTGCTAGAGAGGCCAGAGCTAGGAAGATTATACAGTTTAATACATGACTGAGGAGGTGGTGTAGGAGGGAGGGCATAATATTTTTGGATCAATGGGCTCTCTTCCAGGGAAGGTGGGACCTGTACAGAAATGTTTTACATCTGAACTGGAAGGGGACTATTACCCTAGAATGAAGGTGTGTTCATGCTGCAGGTAGGTGACCCAGTGATGGAAGTATTTCAATGCATGAAGTATTGTAGAAAAGGCAGATGAGTTCAGAGCATGGATCAACACATGGAATTATGATATTGTACCCGTTAATGAGACTTGAACGCAGGTAGGGCAGAATTGGTAGCTCAGTATTCCATGGTATTAGATGTGACAGAGCAGGAGAGATATAGGTATGAGGTGGTGCTACTAGTCGGGAAAAATATCAGAGTCAAGTTTATTATCACCGGCATGTGGAATGAAATTTGTTAACTTAGCAGCAGCAGATAGAGTGGACAGAGAGTATTTGTTTCCCAGAGTTGAAGTATCTAATACCAGAGGGCATGCATTGGTGGTGAGAGGGGGTAGGTTCAAACGGTATGTGAGGAATAGTTTTTTATTCAGAGTTGTGGATGCCTGGAATGTGCTGCTTGGTGTGGTGACAGAGGCAAATACATTAGAGGCTTTTAAGAACTCAGCAGGTCAGGCAGCATCCGTGGAAAAGATCGGTCGATGTTTCGGGCTGGAACCCTTCGTCAGGTTCTGGCCCGAAACGTCGACCGATCTTTTCCACGGATGCTGCCCAAACTGCTGAGTTCCTCCAGCGTGTTGTGAGTGTTGCTTTGACCCCAGCATCTGCAGATTATTTTGTGTTTACAAGAGGCTTTTAAGAGATGTTTAGAGAGGCACATGGATGTAAGGAAGATGGAGGGATATGGACATTGTGTAGGTAAGAGGGATTCGTGTTTGGGTGTTTTTTTTTAAATTTGCTTTTTAGCTGGTTCGGCACAACATTGTGGGTCAAATGGCCAATTCTCGTGCTGTACTATTCTATATTCTACATTCTTAACACTTATGTAAATGTCATCTTTTTTCTTTCTTCTTCAAGTCAAGTCATGTAGCAGTCAGCAAGACCAGAGGTTAACAGCACTTAGCGCAGTAGAGATTGATCATTACCAACACTCTCTGTTAAGTCCGTATGTCAAGTCACAATCATGAAGCTTTCAGAGGAGCTGCTCCAGAAAAATGCCTCTCATAGAAGACAGATCTTGGTTATAGGCCTGTCCTGGCAACTTGCCTTGGTTTTGAACTGGAAATGATTAGAGTGCTTAAGTTAAAGGAACCCTTAGAGGCAAGTGATCATAAGATGACAAAATTCACCTTGCAATTTGAGAAGGAGTAGCTAAAGGGTGTATTTCATAATCTGAATCAGGTTTATTATCACCATGAAATTTGTTAACTTAGTAGCAGTTCAATGCAATACATAATATAGAAGAAAAAAGTAATAATAAATAAGTAAATCAATTGCAAAATATGGATATTGAATAGATTTTAATTCATGAAAAAAACCCAGAAATAATAAATATTAAAAAGTGAGTTTCCTGGTGGTGGCTGATGGAGTAACAGCAATCTTGTGTTGCTCCAATTTTAATTATCTTACTATTTCCAACCTGTCTTGAAACTTTTTAAAGTGTGATATTCTTTCATTATGGCTGGAAGGAGTGCAGAGGTACTAAAAAGGATGATTTTCCTGCCTCTTTGGATTCTATTATGGAATTGCTACAAAGTCATACACAAGAAGCCTCTGAGAAGTTTCAACAATTTGGCACTGAATTTAAACAAATAGATGGTAAATTGGACTCTGTTCAACAAACTCTTAATGAACATGATAAACATATCAAGAATAATGAGGAAAATTTGTTGGCTCTGGAAATGGAAGTGAATGAATTGCAGAAGCTTTGTGAAAAGCAATCAAAGTCCAACGAAAAGTTAAGACAGAAGATTATTGACCTAGAAAATAGAAGTAGAAGGAAAAACTTACGGGTTTTAGGTCTCAAAGAATTAATCGAAGGTAACCATCCTATGGAGTTTTTTGCAAATTTTTTGCAAGAATTATTTCCAGAGATTTTGACGTCTGTGCCTATGACTGAATGAGTTCACAGACTTCCTCCGTTTAGGTCTCCTAATGCTCAGAAACCAAGATCAGTGATGATCTACTTTCATGAATTTAAAACAAAGGAGCTCTTAATTCACGAATCTCGTCGAAGAGGCATGATTGACTACAATGGTCGCAAGATTAGAATTGTTGAAGATCATTCGCCTGAGGTTATGCAGGAACGCGTTAAATTCAAAGAAGTTACGTCCGAGTTTTTTAATATGGGTTTCAAGCCTTCCCTTCGCTACCCAGCCCGACTCAGAATTACACTTAAAAATGGTTCTTCTGAATGGTTCCGCTCTACTATTGAAGCACAAAAGTTTTTAAAATCCGAAGGTTAAATCCCAAGGCTAACAGTTTAATTTCCCCTTACATGAAGACATAAGATTAAATAAGAAACTTTTAATTCGCAAATCCCGTTGAAGGGGCATGTCTGGTTATAAGATTCTCTAAGGTTATTCACTTGAGGTTATGCAGGAGTGTATTAAGTTTAAACAAGCTCTGTTGGAATTTTTTTTTAACCCGTCCCTTGGCTACCCAGTTTGACTGAGAATCTAATTAAAGATGTATCCTTCGAATGGCTTCGTTTGAAGATTTTTTTAAATTTGAAAGCTAATTGCTTAGTCTTTTTTTCCATGAAGATATAAGATTAATGTTCAATGTCTATCTATGAATAATTGTATCTTTTACTTTTGGTAAACCTTTGTAACTAATTTTCCTTTCATATTTTTTAATACTATATTTTTGATATATGAGAGCTGAATCTCTTGTTTGAGTTTTGTTTAGTCTAGGTTGGAATAAGTATCCTTGAACCAATTGGAGTGATTACCAGGTTTTTTGGTGGTTTGTCAGTAGTTTGTAGATGCCGACTTTCTATTGGTCGGTTTTCTTTCTTTGGGAGGTGGGCGGGGTTATGGTTTTTTTTTTCCTAGAAGCTGTTTTCGAATTTATAGCCAACTTGTTGATCGGTTACCATTTCTCAAGGCTTATAGCTTGGTTTTTAACTTATATTTTAACCCTTCCTTTAAATAATATTAAAAATGGACCAGACTATTAATTTACTCAGTTTTAATGTGAAAGGGTTAAATCACCCTGTTAAACGTAATAATATTTTTGCTTATATTAAGAACAAAAGGATGACAGGAGTGAAGGTAGGACTGATTAGAGATAAAGGTGGGAAGATGTGCCTGGAGGCTGTGGAAGTGAGCGAGGTCCTTAATGAATACTTCTCTTCGGTATTCACCAATGAAAGGGAACTTGATGATGGTGAGGACAATATGAGTAAGGTTGATGTTCTGGAGCATGTTGCTATTAAAGGAGAGGAGGTGTTGGGAGTTGTTAAAATACATTAGGATTGATAAGTACCCGGGGCCTGATGGAATATTCCCCAGGCTGCTCCATGAGGCGAGGGAAGAGATAGCTGAGCCTCTGTCTAGGATCTTTTTGTCCTCGTTGTCCATGCGAATGGTACTGGAGGATTGGAGGAAGGTGAATGTTGTCCCCTTGTTCAAAAAAGGTAGTAGGGATAGTCCGGGTAATTATAGACCAGTGAGCCTTACGTCTGTGGTGGGAAAGCTGTTGGAAAACATCCTTAGAGATAGGATCTATGGGCATTTAGAGGATCATGGTCTGATCAGGGACAGTCAGCATGGCTTTGTGAAGGGCAGATCGTGTCTAACAAGCCTGATAGAGTTCTTTGAGGAGGTGACCAGGCATATAGATGAGGGTAGTGCAGTGGATGTGATCTATATGGATTTTAGTAAGGCATTTGACAAGGTTCCACATGGTAGGCTTATTCAGAAAGTCAGAAGGCATGGGATCCAGGGAAGTTTGGCCAGATGGAGTCAGAATTGGCTTGCCTGCACAAGGCAGAGGGTTGTGGCGGAGGCAGTACATTCAGATTGGAGGATTGTGACTAGTGATGTCCCACAAGGATCTGTTCTGGGACCTCTACTTTTCATGATTTTTATTAACGACCTGGATGTGGGGGTAGAAGGGTAGGTTGACAAGTTTGCAGACAACACAAAGGTTAGTGGTGTTGTAGATAGTGTAGAGGATTGTCGAAGATTGCAGAGAGACATTGATAGGATGCAGAAGTGGGCTGAGAAGTGGCAGATGGAATTCAACCCGGAGAAGTGCGAGGTGGTACACTTTGGAAGGACAAACTCCAAGGCAGAGTACAAAGTAAATGGCAGGATACTTGGTAGTGTGGAGGAGCAGAGGGATCTGGGGGCACATGTCCACAGATCCCTGAAAGTTGCCTCACAGGTAGATAGGGTAGTTAAGAAAGCTTATGGAGTGTTAGCTTTCATATGTTGAGGGATAGACTTTAAGAGTCGCGATGTAATGATGCAGTTCTATAAAACTCTGGTTAGGCCACACTTGGAGTACTGTGTCCAGTTCTGGTCGCCTCACTATAGGAAGGATGTGGAAGCATTGGAAAGGGTACAGAGGAGATTTACCAGGATGTTGCCTGGTTTAGAGAGTATGGATTATGATCAGAGATTAAGGGAGCTAGGGCTTTACGCTTTGGAGAGAAGGAGGATGAGAGGAGACATGATAGAGGTGTACAAGATAATAAGAGGAATAGATAGAGTGGATAGCCAGCACCTCTTCCCCAGGGCACCACTGCTCAATACAAGAGGATATGGCTTTAAGGTAAGGGGTGGGAAGTTCAAGGGGGATATTAGAGGAAGGTTTTTTACTCAGAGAGTAATTGGTGCATGGAATGCACTGCCTGAGTGGTGGAGGCAGATACACTAGTGAAGCTTAAGAGACTACTAGACAGGTATATTAAGGAATTTAAGGTGGGGGGTTATATGGGAGGCAGGGTTTGAGAGTCAGCACAACATTGTGGGCTGAAGGGCTTGTAACGTGCTGTAACGTGTTCTATGTTCTATTAAGATTCCTATTTTTTTACAAGAAACTCACATACGCAAATGTGATAATCTACCGTTTTTTAGCCATTGGAATGGCCTTTGTTTTCACTCTTTTCAGGCCAAATCTAGAGGAGTTTCAATCATATAGATAATACACTTTCCTTTGTGCAACATAAAGTAGTGTCTGATACTGATGGACGTTTTGTTATAATCTCAGGAAAACTGGATAATAAGTTAATAGTCATTGCCAATGTGTATGCCCCAAATGTAGATGACCTAGGATTCTTTGAACCTTTTTTTTTCTTTTTTTTTTACCAGATCTGAATCTTTATTCTCCGGTGATGGCAGGAGATTTTAACTGTTGGCTAGACCCAATCTTAGACCGATCATCTTCTAAACCAGTGTCTCTTAATAAATCAGCTTTGTTTATTCAATTCTTTTTATTGAAGTGTAGTATAGTTGATGTTTGGAGTTTCTTACATCCCTTAGGTAGGGAATATTTGTATTTTTCCCATGTTCATCACATATATTCCAGGATTGATTTTTTTTTATCGATAGTCAAATTATCTTATCAGTTCGTTCCTGTGAATATAAACAGATTGCCGTTTCAGATTATGCTCCTATATTTTTTTATCTTTAAAACTCCCTGGTCTTCTTCAAACCAACAGTGTTTTAATACAACTTTGTTATCTGATAAGGATTTTTAAAAATTTCCAGAGAAGCACATTATTTTGTTTTTTGAAGAGAATAAAAAGGAAGAGATTTCTAATCTTATTGTATGGGATACTTTCAAGGTCTATATTAGAGGACAAATTATTTCTTATATTGCGAGTGTTAAGATCTTGTTTTATATAAAAGACGTGTTGAAGTTAAAACTAAATATGTTCTTCTGTTAACATACACAATTGAAACTCAACTTCTTAAAGATAAAATTCAATTTTACATTCATGGAGGTAAATCAGGAAAAGTATTAGCCAACCAATTTAAAAACTTCTGTAGTTAAATGACAAATTAAAGAAATTTGCAAAACTAATGGTGATAGGACAAATGATTACTCTGAAATAAAGGATACTTTTAGAGAATTCGATTTTAAACTTCATAGTTCTGACTCCCCTAAAGATAATACTGTAATGAACAATGTTTTAGATCAATTAAATATTCTGCAGATAACTGCAAACAGATGGATCAACCCATTTCTTATGAGGAAGTAGCCGAGGCTATACGTTCATTACACTTGGGGAAGGCTCTGGGTCCAGATGGATTTTCTGGAGAATTTTATAAGGCTTTTTCTTCATTAACTATACCGCAGTTACACTTAGTCTTTTTGGATTCTTTCAAATTGGGAAAAAGAACAAGGATCCAACTGAATGCTCTTCATATAGGCCAATTTCATTACTTAATGTAGATACTAAAATTCTTTCTAAAGTTGTGGCTCATAGGATTGAAAATATTTTACCTTCTATTATTTCTGATGATCAGACTGGATTTATTAAAAACCGACATTCCCATTTTTATATACGCCATGTATTAAGTTTCATTTACTTTCCTTCTCGGGATATATCGGAATGTGTGATATCCTTAGGTGCTGAGAAGGCCTTCGATCGGGTTGAATGGAATTATTTATTTAAAACCTTAGAGAATTTTAATTTTGGACCAGATTTTATTCAATGGATTAAATTACTTTATTTATCTCCTTCTGCTCGAGTTCTTACTAATTTTCAAAATTCCAAACCATTTAAACCTCATCACGGAACTAGACAAAGTTGTCCCTTGAGTCCTTTGCTTTTTGATGTAGCTTTAGAACCCCTTGCTATTGCTTTTCGAGAATCTAATGATATCTGTGGTATTTTAAGGAGAGGTATCACCCACAAAATATCGCTTTACGCTGATGATATATTGCTTTTTATCTCTAATGTTGAAATTTCGTTACCTTGAGTACTTTCCCGTTTTAGCCAGTTTTCAGGATATAAGTTGAATCTACATAAAAGTGAATTATTTCCTTTAAATAATTCGGTATCAAAATACTAATCTTCCTTTTAAAATTGTAAGGAATCAATTTACTTATTTGGGTGTAACAATCACTAAGAATTACAAATACCTGTTTAAAGAAAACTTTTTTACTTTATTGAACCATGTAAAAAAGATATTATTAAATTGGTCACCTCTTTCAATATTGTTGATTGGATGAATTAATTCTGTTAAAATGAATATTTTACCTAAATTTCTATATCTTTTTTAGGCTTTACCTGTTTTAATTCCAAAATCCTTCTTTGACTCTTGAATCTATTTTATCCTCCTATATATGGAAAATTAAACATCCTCGTTTAAATAAAGTTCATGTTCAAACACCTAAAAAGTCTGGAGGTTTAATCTTACCTAATTTTAGGTTTTATTACAGGGCAGTTAATATATGATAGTGGGCACGTGGCCAAGTGGTTAAGGCATTGGACTAGCGACCTTCAGGTCGTGAGTTCGAGCCCCAGCCGAGGGAACCTGTTGTGTCCTTGAGCAAGGTACTTAGTCATACATTGCTCTGCGATGACACTAGTTCCAAGCTGTATGGGTCCTGATGCCCTTCCCTTGGACAACATTGGTGTCGTGGAGAGGGGAGACTTGCAACATGGGCAACTGCTGGTCTTCCATACAACCTTGCCCAGGCCTGCGCCCTGCAGAGTGAAGACTTTCCAGGCACAGATCCATGGTCTCGCAACAGATGCCTTTTAATATATGATATCTTATGTTTTGGATATATTATATTAATCGTGTAGATTGGGTTTCTTTAGAAGCTCATTCTGTTCATAAATTTTCTATTATTTCTCTTCTTGGATCCTCACTTCCTTTATTTGTAAGTAAACTAACTGATAATTTAATAGTTAAACATACTCTGAGGATCTGGATGCAATTTAGAAAATATTTTGGTTTATTGAGATTTTCCCTTTCTAGTCCCATTTATTCTAATTTTTTTTAAAACCCTCCATGACTGATTTAGTTTTTAAAGAATGGGACAGGTTGGGTATTAAATGTTTTTGGGATCTGTTTGTTGGAGGAAATCTTTTTTCATTTGAGCAATTGTCAGCTAAATATAGCCTACCCAAAACTCACTTTTTTAGATATCTACTAACTAGAGACTTTCTAAGATCTCAATTTTTGTACATTTCCTATAAGCTCAGATAAGAACTTACTAGATGTAATTTTTAATTTGACACCTTTTTATAATGGTTCAATGTTCGTAATATTTATGGTATGTTACTGGAGATGAGGAATGTTCCTTTAGACAAAATTAAGAATCTCTAGGAATAAGACTTACAGACATCAATATCTGAGGAAACTTGGAATGAAATTTTTAAATTGGTTAATACGTCATCGCTATGTGCTCGCCATTCCTTCATACAATTTAAGGTGGTACATTGAGTCCATATGACTAAAGATAAACTATCTTGTTTTTATTCGGATATATCTCCCTACTGTGACAGATGCAATAATGGAGAAGCTTCATTAATTCATATGTTTTGGACTTGTCCATGTCTTGAAAAATATTGGAAGGAAGTTTTTCTTTACTTTTCAAAGTCAATTTTAAGCCTAATCCTCTGTCGGCCCTATTCGGTATTGTTGCTGGACAAGATATCAAGTTGAAGACATCAGATTTACATATTTTGGCTTTTAGCTCTCTTATAGCTAGGAGGGCACTTTTGTTTAAAAGGAAAGATGTTTAGCCTCCTACTCATGCTCAATGGTTATGTGACATTATAGAAACATAGAAAAGTAGGTGCAGGAGTAGGCCATTCGGCCCTTCGAGCCTGCACTGCCATTTATTATCATCATGGCTAATCATCCAACTCAGAACCCTGCACCAGCCTTCCCTCCATACCCCCTGATCCCCGTAGCCACAAGGGCCATATCTAACTCCCTCTTAGATATAGCCAATGAACTGGCCTCAACTGTTTCCTGTGGCAGAGAATTCCACAGATTCACCACTCTCTGTGTGAAGAAGTTTTTCCTAATCTCAGTCCTAAAAGGCTTCCCCTTTATCCTCAAACTGTGACCCCTCGTTCTGGACTTCCCCAACATCGGAAACAATCTTCCTGCATCTAGCCTGTCCAATTCCTTTAGGATTTTATACGTTTCAATCAGATCCCCCCTCAATCTTCTAAATTCCAATGAGTACAAGCCCAGTTCATCCAGTCTTTCTTCATATGAAAGTCCTGCCATCCCAGGAATCAATCTGGTGAACCTTCTTTGTACTCCCTCTATGGCAAGGATGTCTTTCCTCAGATTAGGGGACCAAAACTGCACACAATACTCCAGGTGTGGTCTCACCAAGGCCTTGTACAACTGCAGTAGTACCTCCCTGCTCCTGTACTCGAATCCTCTCGCTATAAATGCCAGCATACCATTTGCCTTTTTCACCGCCTGCTGTACCGCATGCCCACTTTCAATGACTGGTGTATAATGACACCCAGGTCTCATTGCACCTCCCCTTTTCCTAATCGGCCACCATTCAGATAATAATCTGTTTTCCTATTTTTGCCACCAAAGTGGATAACTTCACATTTATCCACATTAAGTTGCATCTGCCATGAATTTGCCCACTCACCCAACCTATTCAAGTCACCCTGCATTCTCTTAGCATCCTCCTCACAGCTAACACTGCCGCCCAGCTTCGTGTCATCCGCAAACTTGGAGATGCTGCATTTAATTCCCTCATCCAAGTCATTAATATATATTGTAAACAACTGGGGTCCCAGCACTGAGCCTTGCGGTACCCCACTAGTCACTGCCTGCCATTCTGAAAAGGTCCCGTTTATTCCCACTCTTTGCTTCCTGTCTGCTAACCAATTCTCTATCCACATCGATACCTTACCCCCAATACCGTGTGCTTTAAGTTTGCACACTAATCTCCTGTGTGGGACCTTGTCAAAAGCCTTTTGAAAATCCAAATATACCACATCCACTGGTTCTCCCCTATCCACTCTACTAGTTACATCCTCAAAAAATTCTATGAGATTCGTGACATGATTTTCCTTTCACAAATCCATGCTGACTTTGTCCAATGATTTCACCGCTTTCCAAATGTGCTGTTATCACATCTTTGATAACTGACTCCAGCAGTTTCCCCACCACTGACGTTAGGCTAACCGGTCTATAATTCCCCGGTTTCTCTCTCCCTCCTTTTTTAAAAAGTGGGGTTACATTAGCCACCCTCCAATCCTCAGGAACTAGTCCAGAATCTAACGAGTTTTGAAAAATTATCACTAGTGCATCCACTATTTTCCTAAGTGAGGTCATGGGACGGAACGGTAGGCATCCTTGACTGCTGTGTAGCAGTGGTCAAGTATATTCGGGCCTCTAGTGGGGCAGGAGACACGTTGGTATAACTTGGGCAGCGCCTTTCTGAGGTTGGCCTGGTTAAAGGATTGGAGGATAGCTGATGTTGTTCCATTGTTTAAGAAAGGTTCCAACAATAAAATCAGGAAATTATAGGCTGGTGAGCCTGACAAAGTTATTGGAAGGTATTCTAATATACTAATAGTTGGATAAACTTGGACTGATTCAGGAAGGCATCATGTGTGATAAGTCATGTCTAACCAATCTTATAGAATTTTTCAAGGAAGTTACCAGGAAAATGGATGAAAGCAAGTCAGGGATGTTGTCTACATGGCCTTTTGCAAGGCATTTGACAAATTCCCGCATGAGAGATTGGTCAAGAAGGTTCACTTGCTCGGCATTCAAGGTGAGGTAGTAAATCAGATTAGATACTGGTTTTGTGGCAGAATTCATTAAAAATGGCATCACAGGTTGATCAAAGTATTGAGTACAGGAGATAGGATGTTATGTTGAAGTTATACAAGACGTTGGTGATGAAAATTGTGTGCAGTTTTCATCACCTACCTACAGGAAAAATGTAAACAAGGTAGAAAGAGTACAGAGAAAATTTACTAGTTTGTTGATGGGACTGGGGGACCTGAGTTATAAATAAAGATTGAATTGGCTAAGTCTTTATTCCTTGGAGCGGTCAACGAGAGTAGGCAGTCCAAATGGTTAGCTTTAAACTAGATGGGCTGAATGGCCTGTTTCCATGCTGTAAATTTCTTTGACTCTCTGACTTTATATGACAATGAAAGGGGGAGGGAAGAGATCCAGAAATGAGGGAAGGGGGATGTTTGAGATCCACAGACTAGGGAAAAGGTGGAAAGAGGGGATCCAGAGCAGAGGGAAGGGGAGGAAGGAGATCCAGAGAAGGGGAACAGGGAGGGAAGAGATCTAGTACAAGAGAAGGGGGAAGGATAGGATTCAGTGATGACTGGAGGGGGAACAAGAAGAACCTGAGATGGGGGAAGGAAGAGATCCAGGGACGAAGGAAAGGGAAATGAAGGAGGAGATCCACAGACTAGGGAAGGGGGATAGAGGAGATCCAGAGATTAAGGAAGGAGGAATGAGGAAATCCAGACATGAGGGATGAATGAAGGGGGAGATCCAGAGTCGAGAAAAGAGGGATGGAGGGGATCCAGAGATGAGGCAAAGGGGGCAACCAAGGGTGAGCAAGGGCTACAGGAGACCCAGAGATGTGAAAAGGGGAAGAGGAGACAGAAGGGGAAGTGTGAACGAGTGACCCAGAGCCTCTAGAACGAGGAATGGGACGCACACAGAGGAGAGAGTGGATATGGGGAAAGTGGCAATCCGAACACGGGTGGGGTGACCCAGAAACTTCAGGAGTGGGGGAAAATGGTGACCCAGAGATGGGATAGGAGATGGGGGTAAGAAATTGACCTTGCGTGGGGGTGTGGGGAAGTTGGTGACCCAAAAATAGGGTTGAGGGGAGAAAGAGTGACCCAGGAATGGGAAGGGGTGACCCAAAGACTGAGGTGAATGGGATTTTAAAAAGGCGTAGGGTGACCCAGTGATGGAAGTAGTGGGATTGGGGAAAGTGTGAGACTTAAAGATACAGGGGATGGAGAGGGGAGGGTCCAAGTTTGAGTGGGAGAATGGGTCAACTAATATCCCAGCAGGAAGCTTTGCTAGTGCTGCACTGTGGGGTTTAAACTAGAGTTGCAGGGGGATGGGAACCAGAGTGCCAGAACAGTTTATACAGAGGTTGTGGAGACAAATGTTGGTAAGACCTCAGGAAAAAGTCAGGAATCAAAAGGTTAAGCATGGTGCAACTAGTGTCCTGAGCTGCATATGTTTCAATAAGAATTATTGTAGGAAAGGTGGATGAGGTCAGGACATGAATCAACACATGGAATTATGATATTGTAGTCATTAATGAGTCTTGGTTGCAGGAGGGCAGGACTGGCAGCTCAATATTTGGGGTTCTGTCATTTTTAGATGTGAAAGACTGGGAGGGATTAAAGGAGGAGGGGTGGCATTACTAGTCAGGCACTTACTGACTCTGCAGCATGCTAGTAGAGTTGGTAGAGGCCATTCTGATTGTTGGCAGTGTTTCTGTTCCTGTTGTAGAGAGGCACATTCCTCATCCTATTACCCTGAAGCAATGTTCTTTTGTCTATCTCTGTTCATTCCGTTTCCCCTTAAACCCATCCCTGCTGCTCACCTCCAGCTGCCCCTGTAGTGACGGGTTCCGAATGGTCACCACTCTGGGTGAAGAAGCAGCTTCACTGATCAACTGGTCTCTGACAACTTGCTTCAGACTTTATTTACTTGTGCACAAGGGCAATGGTCCAGTCCCTGTCACTGAACTGCTCCAAAACTTCTGCTCAGAATTGTCAATTTTATATGGATATTGACAATTGAAATCTTGTGCAACTCTAATGCCTTATTTGCATACATAGAATACATCATGATACATTCTTGCAGGCAGTAATAACCAACAAAACTACACACAATTCACACACACACAGTGTTGGAGGAACTCAGGCAGCATCTATAAAGGAGAATAAAGTGTCAACATTTCGGGCCGAGACCCGTTCAGAAGACCCGCTCTGAGTCTTCCTATTCCCCACCACCTCCGCTAATCCCCACCACTCTGTGTCGCCCACTTCCCCACACCCTGTCTCACACCAGTCTTTGTGCCACTCCACACTCTTCTCCCCTGCCCCTTCTCTGGGTCATTTACTTTCCTCTCACTCCCCATCTGTCTCTCGACGACCCTCATTCTCTCTGGAGGCTTGCTCCTAGAGTCTTTCTGATCACTGTGACCCTGCAGTGATTGACATTGGTAAACTCAGCAATGGCAATACCAACGAATGTCAGGAGTAGGTGAATAGACTTTATCATTGGAGATTGTTAATGTGTGGAACCTTTGAGGTGTGAATGCTACGGGTAGTTTGTTACCCAAATCAGATGTGTTCCCTATCATTCATCATAATTATGTGCCGAGTCGTACGATGTGGTCTTATCGGTGACCATGATTGTTCTTGGCAAATTTTTCTACAGAAGTAGATTGCCGTCATAGACAGTGTTTTTACAAGACAAGTGGCCCCAGCCATTATCAATACTCTTCAGAAATTGTCTGCCTGGTGTCAGTGGTCCCATAACCAGGACTTGTGATGTGTGACCATCGACCATCCAGCCCCTGCTCCCATTGCTTCCTGTGCCCCTGACTGGGCCCAAGGGTGACCTGCAGACCAGTGGAGGGAAGGAGTGCCTTACACCTCTTTTGGTAGAGACGTAATTCCGTTCCGCCAACACCCATTATACACCCAAATTGAATAGAAGAAACAATGGTGGCCTGCTGAGAGTGATGCAAGGACATGTGATGTTCATCCTATGGAGCTCTAACATCTTAATTCACTGGAGGATGGACCCAGTTCTTTCTTTTAGATATCACTCTCAACTATTCCCATTAGCTTCTGAGGTCTGGAGATCAGATCATTCTAGACTTATGACCTGATCTCAGTGTTCAACTACATTTGGTAGAAAATTGCTTATGTATTTATCTGAAAGATATAAATTCTTACGGAGATTTAAATTTGGAACTTCTCAGCCCAGTTTTGCATCCTATCAATATCCCGCTGTGACCACTGTCAGCTCTCCACACTATCCACAACACCCCCAATCCTTGTGTCATCAGCAAGTTTACTAATGCATCCCTCCACTTCCTCATCCAGGTCATTTATACAAATCACGAAGAGAAGGGGTCCCAGAACAGATCTCTGAGGCACACCACTGGTCACTGACCTTCGTGCAGAATATGACCCGTCTACAACCACTCTTTGCCTTCTGTAGGAAAGCCAGTTCTGGATCCACAAAGCAAGGTCCCCTTGGATCCCATGCCTCCTTACTTTCCCAACAAGCCTTGCATGGGACATCTTATCAAATCCCTCGCTGAAATCCATATACACTACATCTACTGCTCTACCTTCATGAATGTGTTCAGTCACATCCTCAAAAAATTCAATCGGGCTCGTAAGGCACAACCCGCCTTTGGCAAAGCCATGCTGACTATTCCTAATCATATTATGCCTCTCCAAATGTTCATAAATCCTGCCTCTCAGGATCTTCTCCATCAACTTACCAACCACTGAAGTAAGACTCACTGGTCTATAACTTCCTGGGCTATCTCTACTCCCTTTCAAGTCAAGTCAAGTTGTCACATTTTATTGTCATTTCAACCATAACTGCTAGTACAGAACATAGTAAAAATGAGACGACGTTTTCCAGGACCATGGTGCTACATGAAACAATACAAAACTACACTGAACTACAGACCTATCCAGGACTGCATAAAGTGCACAAAACAGTGCAGGCACTACAATAAATAGTAATAAATAATAAACAAGACAGTAGGCACAGTAGAGGGTACAGTAGGTTGGTGTCAGTCCAGGCTCTGGGTATTGAGGAGTCTGATGGCTTGGGGGAAGAAACTGTTACATTGTCTGGTCGTGAGAGCCTGAATGCTTTGGTGCCTTTTTCCAGATGGTAGGAGGGAGAAGAGTTTGTATGAGGGGTGGGTGGGGTCCTTCATAATGCTGTTTGCTTTGCGAATGCAGCGTGTGGTGTAAATATCTGTGATGGCGAGAAGAGAGACCCCGATGATCTTCTCAGCTGACCTCACTATCCACTGCAGGGTCTTGTGATCTGAGATGGTGCAATTTCTTGAATAAGGGAACAACATCTGCAACCCTCCAATCCTCTACAACCTCTCCCATCCCCATTGATGATGCAAAGGTCATCCTCCCTCGCTTCCGACAGTAGCCTGGGTATATCTCATCCGGTCCTGGTGACTTATCCAACTTGATGTTTTCCAAAAGTTTCAGCAAATTCTCTTAATTAATGTCTATATGCTCAAGCTTCTCAGTCTGCTGCAAGTCATCCCTACATTTGCCAAGGTCCTTTTCACTGGTGAATACTAAAGCAAAGTATTCATTAAGTACCTCCGCTACCTCCTCCGACTCCATGCATACATTTCCATTATTGCTCTTGATTGGTCTTATTCTCACATGGCTCGTCATCTTGCTCTTCACATACTTGTAGAACGCCTTGGGGTTTTCTTTAATCTTGCTCGCCAGGGCCTTCTCATGGCCTCTTCTGGCTCTCCTAAATTCATTCTTAAGCTCCTTCCTGCTAGCCTTATAATTTTCTAGATCTCTATCATTACCTAGTTTTTTGAACCTTTCATAAGCCTTTCTTTTCTTCTTGATTAGATTTTCAAATGCCTTTGTTCACATGGTTCCTGTACCCTACCATCCTTTCTCTGTCTCATTGGAACATACCTATGCAGAACACCACACAAACATCCCCTGAAAATTTGCCACATTTCTGCTGTACATTTCCCTGAGAATATCTGTTTCCAGTTTATGCTTCCAAGTTCCTGCCTAATAGCTTCATATTTCCCCTTACTCCAATTAAACACTTTCCTAACTTGTCTGTTCCTATCCCTCTCCAATGATATGGTAAAGGAGATAGAATTTGATCACTCTCTCCAAAATGCTCTCCCACGGAGAGACCAGATCAAGTACAGCCTCTCCTCCTGTAGGCTTATCTACATACTGTGTCAGAAAACCTTCCTGAATACACCTTAACAAACTACCCCATCTAAACCCCTCACTCTAGGGAGATGCCAATCAATGTTTGGGAAATTAAAATCTCCCATAATAACAACAACCCTGTTATTACTGCACCGTTCCAAAATCTGTCTCCCTATCTGTTCCTCGATGTCCCTGTTAGTATTGAGGTCTATAAAAAACACCCAGTAAAGTTCACTTCTGGGAGCAAGGTTGTCATTGCAGGAGGCAGGTGAATTGGTGACTGTCAGGAGAGGAAAGGGATGCAGGCAGGTGGTAAAGAGTACCCTTGTGGCCGATACCCTGAATAACAAGTATACCATTTTGGATGACCTGCCTAGGGGGACGCGACAGTAAACGAGTTGCTGGCTCTGTGGCTCAGAACCGAAGGGGACAGATGAAGAGTGCAGTGGTGTTGGGAAATTCTGTACAGTCTAGAACACCATAGATGGTCCCAGATGATATGTTGTTGCCTCCTAGGTGCCAAGGTCAGGGACATCTTGGATTGTGTCCATGACATTCTAACAGGGGAAGGTGACATCTTGGTACATATTAGTACCAGTGAAATAGGAAGGCAAAGAGAAGAGGTCCTAAAGAGAGAATTTAGAGAACTGGGTAGAAAGCTGAAAAGCAAAACTGCCAGGTAGCAATCTCTGGATTGCTGCCTGTGCCACACGTCAGTGAGGGTAAGAATACGGTAATTTGGCAGATGAATGAGTGGCTGAGGAACTGGTGCAGGAGGTATGGTTTCAGATTTATGGATCATTTTAATTTCTTTTGGGAAAGGTATTCTTCTTTTGCCCATTACGCCGCTGGTGCTTGGGGGGGGGGTCCTCCATCTCTGACGGCATACACAGCTTCCTTCATCATGTCAGTAGCTTCCGCTCAGTTTACTGTAATTCATGCAAGTCCTGGGTGGAGACCGATATTGCACTCAGATATAGAAAATTCTTCATTGCTGTTTCCGTAAGTTTTGTTTGACCAGTCAAGCTTGTTAGCCCTGAGATGAACCCCCGAACCTAGAGGATCTGTGGACTGCTGTTAGTCTGGGCTCTACCCTTTGACTTGTTTGGCATGGGTGACCCTATCAAGAGCCAAAGCACAAGGCCCTGACTCCAGCCAACATAGCTGTCTGGGTCATTGAGGCATTCAAGCCTCAAAACCATGACAAGGTTGTGGTCCTCTAAGAGGTGGGGAAGAGTGCAGTGGTGCAGTGCAGACCTACACGGTTATATTTCACCTAGGTTGAAAGTGTGTCCATATTTAAAATGTTAGATTTTCCAGGGCAAAGGATAGCCAGTGGGATGCTTTCTAGCTGTTTGCAGCTATTGTAAGGCACCAACACAAGATGATTGGGTCTTAATCAGGATGGCACAGACTCGGGCTGCACCTTCTAACTGGCGCACCGTTGTCTGGTATGGGGGTGGGGGCTACTGCACAGGATGGAAAGAAGCTGCAAAAAATTGTAAATTCAGTCAGCTGTATCGTAGGCACCAGCATCCAGGACATCTTCAAGCAGCCCCCATCACTTAGACTCTGTTCTCATTGCTGCCATCAGGAAGGAGGTACAGAAGCCTGAAGGCACACACTAATGATTTTGGAGCACCTTCTTCCCCTCTCTCATTTGATTTCTGAATGGACATTGAACCCATGAACACGACCTCAATAATTTTGCACTACTTGTTTAATTAAATATATACTAACGCAATTTATTTTTATTAATGCATTGCATTGTTCCGCTGCCGCAAAGACAAATTTCACGACATTACCGGTGATATTAAACCTAATTCTTAACGAGAACCGTCTGTGCATCACGGTCCCGGCCGTGCGCATGCGCTATGCAAATTGTGCCACGTCTTCGCTCAGTCGCTGAAAATTCCCTGGAGCCCTTGTGGGGATCGTGGGGCTGTCGAACAGGGAAAGGACCGGAATGTCCTGGGGTGCGGGTCCACGGGGTCCGGAGCTCATAACAATTGTTCCGCAGTCGTGGTGTGTTGTCCACTGAGCGCATGCGTGATTTTGGGCTGGTAACCAATTTTGAAGCGTGGGCATGCCAGGTGTCTTTAAAAACAAGCACTGGTTCCACGCCACACGTCTCAAAAACAGACCAATGTTTGTATGTAGAAAACTCAGAAGCTATTTTAACGCAGCAAGCTCCCACGTACAATATACTTAAGGTCAACAGGCAATTTTGGAACTATTGTCAAGGTCGAACTCGCAAATGCAAATATAAAACACGAGATTCTGCAGATCCTAGAAATAAACAGTAGAGCAACACCCACAAAGTGCTGCAGGAACTCAGCAGGTCAGGCAGCATCTAAGCAGAGGAGTAAACAGTCTAAGCATAGCGAAGTGGTTTGATCTGAAATGTCAACACTTTATTGATAGCTATATGGACAGGAAAGGAATGGAGGGTTATGGGCTGAGTGCAGGTCAGTGGGACTAAGTGAGAGTAAGAGTTCGGCATGGACTAGAAGGTCTGTTTCCATGCTGTAATTGTTATATGGTTATATTCCTCTTTATAGATGCTGCCTGATTCACTGAGTTCATCCAGCATTTTAGACCATAAGATATAGGAGCAGAATTAGACCATTTGGCCTATCGAGTCTGCTCCACTATTTCACCATGGCTGATCCAAGTTTCCTCTCAGCCCCAATCTCTTTGTCTTCCCCCAGTATCCCTTCATACCCTGATCAATCACGAATTTATTAACCTCTGTCTTAACTATACTGTACATAAAGACTTAGCCTCCATACTTCACCACTTTCTGGCTAAAGAAATTCCTCCTCATCTCTGTTCTAAAAGTACACCCCTCTATCCTGAGGGTGTGTCGATGGTCTTAGACACTCCCACCACAGGAAATATCATCTCCATATCTACTCTATCAAGGCCTCAGCCCATTCGACAGGTCACCCCTCAGTCTTCTGAATTCCAGTCAATACAAGCCCAGAGCCATCAAATACTCTTCATATGATAAGCCATTCATTCCTGGAATTATTTTCATGAATTTCCTTTGAACTCTCTCCAGTTTCAGCACATCCTTTCTAAGATAAGCAACCCAAGCCTGCTAACAACACTCCAAGTGAGGCCTCACGTGTGCTTTACAATACTTCAACATTACATCCTTGCTTTTATATTCTAGTCCTCCTGAAATGGATGCCAATATCGCATTTGCCTTCCTCGCCATGGACTCAACCTGCAAATTAACCTTTAGGGAATCCTGCACAAGGACTCCCAAGTCCCTTTGTGCCTCAGATTGTTGCTTTTTCCCTCTATTTAGAAAATAGTCATCCCTTTCATTTCTTATTCAAAAGTGCATGACTACAGACTTCCTGGCACTGCATCATCTGCCATTCTTTATCCATTTATATGCCCATTCTCCTTATCTAAGTCTTTTTATAGCCCCTCTATTTCCTCAAAACTACCTACCCCTCCACCAATCTTTGTATTAACCGCTAACTTTGCAACAAAGCCATTGATTCCATCATCCAGATCACTGACATATAACATAATCGGTCCCAACACAGACCCCTGTGGAACACCACTAGTCACCGGCATCCATTAGAAAAGGCTTCCTTTATTTCCACTCTTTGCCCCCTGCCAATCAACCATTGCTTTATCCAAGCTAGAGTCTTTCCTGTTAATACCATGGGCTCGTGGCTTGCTAGGCAGTCGCATGTGTGGCACCTTGTCAAAGGCCTTCTGAAAATACAAGTACACAACAACAACCGATTCTCCTTTGTCTATCCGGCTTGTTGTGCCTGTCACCTTGTGAGGGTTCATCCTCTTGAAAGACAATGTGACGTTGGCCTCTAAGATAGAGATCACAGGTCACTGCGTGCTACGGGTATCCTTACAGATGTAGCTTTATTCTTCTTTTAAAATACACATGAAAGGACTTGAGCTCATCTGGGAGTGAAGCATCACTGCATTCATGATGTTAGGTTTTGCTCTGTGGAAAGCAATGGCCTGCAAACCCTGCCAGAGTTAACGTGAATCCACTTCTGCCTCTAACCTCATACAGAATTGTTCCTTTGCTCTTGAGTTAGCCCTCCATAAGTCCCGGCCTTCTAGTATAGTCCTGGATCACCAGACTTGAATACTACAGATCCAGCCCTTAGCAGACTATGAACCTCCTGGTTCATCCACAGCTTTTGATTTGGGTGCATAGAATATATTCTCATAGGCACACAATCATCCATACAGGTTATAATAAAGTCGGTGACAACTGTGACATACTCATTCAGTCTGTAAGATGAATCCTTGAATACAGTCTAGTCCACCAACTTAAAACAGTCCTGTAAGTGCTCCTGTCCCTTCTTTGTCCATACTCTCTTGCTCCTAAGAGCTTAACGTATCGAAAGGAAAGGCAGCTAGGTAGAGGGGGTAGGGTAGCTCTGTTGGTAAAAGATGAAATCAGATCATTAGAAAGAGGTGACACAGGAGCTGGTGGTGTGGAATCATTGTGGATAGAGCTAAGAAACTGCAAGGGTAAAAAGACCCTGATGGGAGCTATACACAAACCTCTGGACAGAAGCAAAGATATGGTCTACAAATTATAATGGGAGATAGAACACGTATGTCAAAACAGCAATGTAATGATACTTATGGGGATACCAATATGCAGGTACATTGGAAAAACCAGGTTGGTGTTGAGCCCAAGAGGGGGAGTTTCGAAAATGCTGACAAGATGGCTTTTTATGGTAGATAAACTTATACCAGATAGTCATGTATAACATTGTGGGCATCAGCGAATCTTTGATGAAAGAAGATTATAGCTTGGAGCTTATGTTTAAGGATGCACATTATATTGAAAAGATGGGTAGAGCTTGATTCTCATCAAATCATTAAAAAGAAGTGACATAGAATCAGAAGGTATAGAACCGTTGTGGGTCGAGCTAAGAGATGCAAAGGTTAAAAAAAAGGACCCTGATGGGAATTATATACAGACCCCAAACAGTAGCAAGGATGTGTTTTACAAATTACAATGGGAAACAGAAAATGAATGCCAAGGGGGGGGGGGGGGAGGGGTAATGTTGTGATAGTCATGGGCAATTTCAATATGAAGGCAGATTGGGAAAGTCAGGTTGGTGCTGGATTCCAGGAGGGGGAATTCCTAGAGGGATTTGTAGAATGCCTACAAGATGGCTTATTAGAGCAGCTCATGTGGAGCCCACTTGGGGATCAGCTATTCTGGATTGGGTGTTGTGTAATGAACCAAAATTGATCAGAGATCTTAAAGGCAAAGGAACTCTTTGGGCCAGTGATCATAATATGATAGAATTCACCCTGAAATTTGAGAAGAATCAGATGTGTCAGTATTACAATGGACTAAAGGGAATTACAGAGGCATGAGAGAGGAGCTGGCAAAAACTGATTCGAAGAGAACACTATCAGGGATGATGGCAAAGAAACAATGGCTAACTATTTTTGGAGCAATTCTGAAGGCACAGGATAGATACATTCCAAAGAAATAGTGTTTTAAAGGCAGGATGCAGCAATGTGGTTGACAAGGGAAGTCAAAACCAACATAAAAGCCAAAGAAAGGGTATGTAATAAAGCAAAACTTGGAGGGAAAATAGTGGATTGGGAAGCTTTTAAAAAAAAACCACAGAAGGGCAACAAAAACGTCATAATGAGGAAAAGATGGAATACAAAGGTAAGCTAGCCAATAATATTAAAAAGACCAAGAGTTCCTTCAGATATATAAAATGTAAAAGACAGTCAAGAGTAGATATTGGACCTGCTGGAAAATGATGCTGGAGATGTAGTAACGTGAATCAAGTAGATGGTGGATGAACTGAATAAGTATTTTGCATCAGTTTTCACTGGGGTAGACACTAGCAGTATGCCAAAAATTCAAGAGTGTTAGGTGGCAGGAGTGAGTAATGTTGCCATTACTAGGGAGAAGGTGCTCAGGAAACTGTATGGTCTGAAGATAGATAAGTCACCTGGACCAATGGTCTACATCCCAGGTTCTGAAAGAGGTTGTGCAGGCATTAGTAATGATCTTCCCACAATCAATAGATTCTGGCATGGTTTTTAGTCAGAGTGTGGTGAATCTATGGAATTTGTTGCCATGGGCAGCAGTGCAGGCCAAGTCATTGGGCGTATTTAAGGCAGAGATTGATAGGTATCTGAGTAGCCAGGGCATCAAAGGTTATGGTGAGAAGGCGGGGGAGTGGGACTAAATGGGAGAATGGATCAGCTCATGATAAAATGGCGAAGCAGACTCAATGGGCCGAATGGCTGACTTCTGCTCCTTTGTCTTATGGTCTTATGGTATTATGGTTCCAGAGGATTGGAAAATGGCAAGTGCCAATCCACCAAGAAGTGAGAGAGGTGGAAGAAAGGAAATTACTGGTCTGTTAGTTTGACCTCAGTGGTTGAGAAGATATTGGGAGTAAATTATTACAGATGTGGTTTTGAAGTGCTTGGAAGCATGTGATAAAATAAACCAATGTCAGCATGGTTTCCTTAAAGGAAAATCTTGCCTGATCTGTAGGAATTCTTTGGAGAAACAACAAGCAGGGTGGACAAAAGGTAATTAGTGGATGTTGTGTAAATAGATCTACAGAAGGCACTTGACAACGTGCCTCAATGTAGGCTGCTTACCAGGCTAAGAGCCCATGGTATTACAGGAAAGATATTCGCATAGATAAAGCAGTGGCTGACTGGCAGGAGGCAAAGTGTGGGAATAAAGAGAGCCTTTTCTGGTTGTCTGTCAGTGAGTAGTGATCTTCCACAGCGGTTTGTGTTGGGTCAGCTTTTTACGTTAAATGCCAATGATTTGGATGACAGAATTGATGGTTTTATGGCCAAGTTTGTAGACATTGTGAAGTCAGGTGGAGGGGCAGGTAATGTTGAGGAATCAGAGAGGCAACAGAAGGACTTAGACAGATTAGGAGAATGGGCAAAGTGGTAGATGGAATATAGTGTCAGAAAGTGTATGGCCATCCACTTTGGTAACAGAAGTAAAAGTGGATTTTGTAATGGAGTGAAAATTCAATAATCTGAGGTGTAAAAGGTCTTTGTGCAGAATTCCTTAAAGGTTAATTTTCAGGTTGAGTTTGTGATGAGGAATGCAAAGGCTAACATTCATTTTGAAAGGACTAGAATATAAAAGCAAGAATGTAATGTTCAGGCTTTACAAAGCACAGGGAAGCTTCACTTGGAGTATTGTGAGCAGTTTTATGCATTTTATCTAAGGAAGAATGGCTGACTGGTGACTAGTGGTGTGCCACAGGGATCAGTGCTGGGTCCATTGTTATTTGTCATCTATATCAATGATCTGGATGATAATGTGGTAAATTGGATCAGCAAGTTTGCTGATGATACAAAGATTGGAGGTGTAGTAGACAGTGAGGAAGGTCTTCAGAGCCCGCAGAGGGACTTGGACCAGCTTGAAAAATGGGCTGAAAAATGGCAGATGGAGTTTAATACAGACAAGTGTGAGGTATTGCACGTTGGAAGGACAAAACAAGGTAGAACATACAGGGTTAATGGTAAGGCACTGAGGAGTGCAGTAGAACAGAGGGATCTGGGAATACAGATACAAAATTCCCTAAAAGTGTCGTCACAGGTAGATAGGGTCGTAAAGAGAGCTTTTGGTACATTGGCCTTTATTAATCAAAGTATTGAGTATAAGAGCTGGAATGTTATGATGAGGTTGTATAAGGCATTGGTGAGGCCGAATCTGGAGTATTGTGTTCAGTTTTGGTCACCAAATTACAGGAAGGATATAAATAAGGTTGAAAGAGTGCAGAGGAGGTTTACAAGGATGTTGCCGGTACTTGAGAAACTCAGTTACAGAGGAAGGTTGAATAGGTTAGGACTTTATTCCCTGGAGCGTAGAAGAATGAGGGGAGATTTGATAGAGGTATATAAAATTATGATGGGTATAGATAGAGTGAATGCAAGCAGGCTTTTTCCACTGAGGCAAGGGGAGAAAAAAACAGAGGACATGGGTTAAGGATGAGGGGGGGAAAGTTTAAAAGGAACATTAGGGGGGGCTTCTTCACACAGAGAGTGGTGGGAGTATGGAATGAGCTGCCAGACGAGGTGGTAAATGCGGGTTCTTTTTTAACATTTAAGAATAAATTGGACAGATACATGGAGGGATATGGTCCGTGTGCAGGTCAGTGGGACTAGGCAGAAAATGGTTCGGCACAGCCAAGAAGGGCCAAAAGGCCTGTTTCTGTGCCACAGTTTTTCTATGGTTTCTATGGTTTTTCTATGAAGGATGTGCTGACATTGGAGAGGATTTAGAAGAGGTTCATGAAAATGATTCTGGGATTGAAAGACTTATCGTGTGAGGAGCATTTGATGGCTCTAAGCCTGTACTCACAGAAATTCAGAAGAATGAGGGTGGACCTCATTGAAACCAATTTAATGTTGGAAGGACTTGATAAAATGGTTGTGGAGAGGATGTTTCTTATTGTGGGGGAGTCTATGTCAAGAGGACAGAATAATTAGAAAGTCTCCAGGATCAGCCATATAATATCATATGTCCTTTGTAGCACTGTGGAACACGACCAGAACTTGAAATAATACTGATGGAGAGACAAACTGAGCCGTGTCACAGATCGAAGGCAGGCAGAAATGTGAAAAAATCTGCAGTTGCTGGAAATCCTGGCCCATTCTGATACAGACAGAAAAACAGTCCGAGAACTGAATGGTCAGTCTGGACCCTTGATCCATGTGTAGTTAGAAGATCAGGAGCTGCATCTGAAATGCTCTCCTGCACCCATTGATGTCTGCTGTAAATCATTTTACAGGTTAGAAATTACAAAGAAATTGTGTACAAATGTAACAACACACCAGTTCTAAGGTCTCTGTCCAGATATTTCCTTTGTAAGATAAAGAAGTATCTCATCTCAGCTGGAAACATGCTTTGTATCTGAAATTAAGCTTACTGTTGTAGCTCAGTGAAATCCACTGGGACCGGGGTGCTGAGAACACACCAGCATTTGTTCACTGGAGATCAGTTCTTCAATTGCATTGACTGTGCGAGGGACTCACTCTGTCTGACATCTGACATGATGAATTTCCAGAGAATTGATAGCAGGGAGACATCATTCTCCTTCTCTCAGTGTGGGAAGGAGTTCACTCACTCAGCTGACCCAAAGATACACCAGTGAGTTCAAAGATACACCACTGAGTCCTTCACCTGCTCAGACTGTGGGAAGGATTCACTCACTTATCCCACCTACGGACACACCAGTTAGTTCACATGGGTGAGTAGTCAATCACCTGATCAGGTTGTGGGAAGATTCATACCATCAACAGAAACCCCAGTGAGTTCCCATTTGGGAGAAGCTGTTCACTTGCTCAGATTGTGGGAAGAGACTAACTCAGTTACCTAATCTACCGGCATGCCACGTTCACATTGGGAAGAAGCTGTTCATCTGTTCCGTGTGTGGGAAAAGATTCACTCGGTCATCTCTACTGAAGCCACATAAGGAAATTTAAACTGCATTCACCTACTCAGACTATGGGAAAGAATTCACTCAGTTATCTCAACAGAAGGCACATCAGTGAGTTCACACTGGGAACAGGCATTCACCTGCTCAGACTGGGGGAAAGAATTCACTTGATCATCTTACATATTATCACACCAGTCAATTCACTGTGGGGAGAGACCATTCACTTGCTCAGACCGTGGGAAGGCATTCACTCAGTTATCTCAACTGAAGGTACTTTAGTGAGTTCACTTACTCAGACTGTGGGAAGGGATATATTGGATCATCTTGCTCAGGAGACTGAAAGGTCTGAAGGTAGATAAGTTACCTGAACCAGATGGTGTACACACCAGGGTTCTGAAAGAGGCGGCTGAAAAGATTGTGCAGGCACTAGTAATTGAGGACTGAAAAATTGCAAATGTTACTCAATACTTCTAGAAGGTATACATGCAGAAGAAAGGAAATTATAGGCCAGTTAGTCTGACCTCAGTGGTTGAGAAGATATTGGAGATGATTTGTAATGATGTGATTTTGAGATATATGGAGGGACATGATAAAATAGGCCATAGTCAGCATGGAATTCTCAAGGGAAAATCTTGCTTGACAAATCTGTTCGAATTCTTTGAAGAAATAACAAGGATAGGCAAAGAAGAATTGGTGGCTGTTATGTAGCTGTTGTTTTCAGAAGGCCTTTGACAAGATATACCTCGTTTCTGAATGATCGACAATTAATATGATGTATTATGAAATAAATACCTGTTCACTCCTTCAATAACTGGAAGGCAATTTATCTCTACCTGAGGACGAACTTCTCTGCTGCCTCTTTCCTGCTCACAGCATATGTTGGGACCCTAAATATATCCCTTCCTACAAACAGAGTAGGTCAATAACCTTTTCTCTACTGTGCAGTCACTGGCGTGATTTGCAAGCCGGATTAATGTCTGAATCCCTTCCCACACTCAGAACAGATGAATGATTTTTCCCTACGAGTTCTCTAGTGTAATGAATCCCTCCCTCACTTCAAGCAGTTGAGCATCTGATCTCCAGTGAAGATATGCTGGAGTGCTTCAATGAGAAGTTAAAACAGAAAACTTAGTTTCAGACACAAAGCAGATGCACATTTCAAGCTGCCTTGATTTTGAAGGATCAACAACTGATATGACGGTGTTACACAGGAAATATTTGTTCACTCCTTCAATAACTTAAAGACAATCTATCTCCAGGTTGCTTCATCCAAATCTCACTCTACACTGACATGTGTACAGGTTCTCATTGTATGTCTGGTGTGGTATCTATCTAGATACATTCTAGTATCTCCAACGCTCACAACACGCTGGAGGAACTCAGCAGGTCGGGCAGCATCCGTGGAAAAGGTCGGTCGACGTTTCGGGCCGGAACCCTTCGTCAGGACTGTAGGGGGAAGGGGCAGAGGCCCTATAAAGAAGGTGGGGGGAGGGTGGGAAGGAGAAGGCTGGTAGGTTCCAGGTTCTTCAAGTGCTGGACAACTGACATTCAGAGTAGGACTGATGAATTGTGTTTGAGTTTGCCATACTCAAAACCTTTGTCATTTCTACCATGTAAAAAGTTTACAAAAATCGTCACAGTTTTTATACGGCTGGTCCCGGAGACTTTCTGATCACTGTGACCTTGAAGTGACTGATGGAGGTGAACTCAGCAATGACAATACCAATGAATGTCAAAAGTAGACGATTGGGCGTTCTCGTGGAAGTCTATTAGTGTGTGGAGCTTTTGTAGGCTGAGTGCAACAGGTCTCTTGTTATGCAAGATAGGTGTTCATTATCATTGTATACCTTAATTGAACAGAAGAAACAATGGTCTCGCAAGGTGATCTGCTAAAGAATCAGAAGTGACACAAGCAGTTTATTTATCTTGTGGAGCTCAAATTGACATTTTAATTCACTGGGAATTGGACCCAATTCTTTCTTTGAGGCCTCAGTCAGAACTACTCTCATTAGTTACTGAGGTATGGATATCTGATGTGGACACCAGACCTGATCTCAATGCTCCACTTCAATTGGTAGAAAATTGCTTATTTACTCGTCTGAAAGATACATTGTAATTTCTTCATGTGAGACAAATTTGGAACTATATTTACTATATTTTTCATCCAAGTCCCAAATCCTTAGCTTTAGATAGCAAGATCTCAGCTGTGCCTGGGAGATCCAGTGCACCCATTTCCAGAGCTTTTTCTCCACTGACCACAACTGTGTCTTTTGGCACAACTTAGTACTCTTTGCACCTGTGTACTTGGTTCACAGTGATAGTACATTCTTAAGCTCAGAGATTTAGAAACCATAGAAACCATAGAAACTACAGCACAGAAACAGGCCTTTTGGCCCTTCTTGGCCGTGCCGAACCATTTTCTGCCTAGTCCCACTGACCTGCACACGGACCATATCCCTCCATGTATCTGTCCAATTTATTCTTAAATGTTAAAAAAGAACCCGCATTTACCACCTCGTCTGGCAGCTCATTCCACACTCCCACCTCTCTCTGTGTGAAGAAGCCCCCCCTAATGTTCCCTTTAAAATTTGCCCCCCTCACCCTAAACCCATGTCCTCTGGTTTTTTTCTCCCCTTGCCTCAGTGGAAAAAGCCTGCTTGCATTCACTCTATCTATACCCATCATAATTTTATATACCTCTATCAAATCTCCCCTCATTCTTCTACGCTCCAGGGAATAAAGTCCCAACCTATTCAACCTTTCTCTGTAACTGAGTTTCTCAAGTCCCGGCAACATCCTTGTAAACCTTCTCTGCACTCTTTCAACCTTATTTATATCCTTCCTGTAATTTGGTGACCAAAACTGAACACAATACTCCAGATTCGGCCTCACCAATGCCTTATACAACCTCATCACAACATTCCAGCTCTTATACTCAATACTTTGATTAATAAAGGCCAATGTACCAAAAGCTCTCTTTACAACCCTTATCTACCTGTGACGCCACTTTTAGGGAATTTTGTATCTGTATTCCCAGATCCCTCTGTTCCACTGCACTCCTCAGTACCTTACCATTAACCCTGTATGTTCTACGTTGGTTTGTCCTTCCAACGTGCAATACCTCACACTTGTCAGTATTAAACTCCATCTGCCATTTTTTAGCCCATTTTTCCAGCTGGTCCAAGTCCCTCTGCAGGCTCTGAAAACCTTCCTCACTGTCTACTACACCTCCAATCTTTGTATCATCAGCAAACTTGCTGATCCAATTTACCACATTATCATCCAGATCATTGATATAGATGACAAATAACAATGGACCCAGCACTGATCCCTGTGGCACACCACTAGTCACAGGCCTCCACTCAGAGAAGCAATTCTCTACCACCACTCTCTGGCTTCTTCCATCGAGCCAATGTCTAATTCAATTTACCACCTCTCCATGTACACCTAGCGACTGAATTTTCCTAACTAACCTCCCATGCGGGACCTTGTCAAAGGCCTTACTGAAGTCCATGTAGACAATATCCACTGCCTTCCCTTCATCCACTTTCCTGGTAACCTCCTCGAAAAACTCCAACAGATTGGTCAAACATGACCTACCACGCACAAAGCCATGTTGACTCTCCCTAATAAGTCCCAGTCTATCCAAATGCTTGTAGATTCTGTCTCTTAGTACTCCCTCCAATAACTTACCTACTACTGACGTTAAACTTACTGGCCTATAATTTCCCGGGTTACTTTTCGATCCTTTTTTAAACAACGGAACAACATGAGCCACTCTCCAATTCTCCGGCACCTCACCTGTAGACAGCGACATTTTAAATATTTCAGCCAGGGCCCCTGCAATTTCAACACTAGTCTCCTTCAAGGTCCGAGGGAACACCCTGTCAGGTCCCGGAGATTTATCCACTTTAATTTTCCTCAAGACAGCAAGCACCTCCTCCTTTTCAATCTGTACAGTTTCCATGATCTCACTACTTGTTTCCCTTAATTCCATAGACTTCATGCCAGTTTCCTTAGTAAACACAGACACAAAAAACCTATTTAAGATCTCCCCCATTTCCTTTGGTTCCGCACATAGCCGACCACTTTGATCTTCAAGAGGATCAATTTTATCCCTTACAATCCTTTTGCTCTTAATATACCTGTAAAAGCTCTTTGGATTATCCTTCACTTTGACTGCCAAGGCAACCTCATGTCTTCTTTTCGCCCTCCTGATTTCTTTCTTAAGTATTTTCTTGCACTTCTTATCCTCCTCAAGCACCTTACTTACTCTCTGCTTCCAATACACGTCACACAACTGCCTGTTCTTCTTTATCAGAGTTGCAATATCCCTTGAGAACCAAGGTTCCTTATTCCTATTCACCTTGCCTTTAATCCTGACAGGAACATACAAATTCTGCACTCTCAAAATTTCTGCTTTGAAGGCTTCCCACCTGCCGATCACATCCATGCCAGAGAACAACCTGTCCCAATCCACGCTTTTTAGATCCTCTCTCATTTCTTCAAATTTGGCCTTCTTCCAGTTGAGAACCTCAACCCTAGGACCAGATCTATCCTTGTCCATGATCAAGTTGAAACTAATGGTGTTATGATCACTGGAACCAAAGTGCTCCCCTACACAGACTTCTGTCACTTGTCCTAACTCGTTTCCTAACAGGAGATCCAATATTGCATCTCCTCTAGTTGGTCCCTCTAAATATTGATTTAGAAAACTTTCCTGAACACATTTTACAAACTCTAAACCATCTAGACCCCTAACAGTATGGGAGACCCAATCAATATATGGAAAATTAAAATCCCCTACCACCACAACTTTATGTTTCCTGCAGTTGCCTGCTATCTCTCTGCAGATTTGCACTTCCAATTCTCTTTGACTATTGGGTAGTCTGTAATACAGTCCCACTGATGTGGCCATACCTTTCCTGTTTCTCAGCTCCACCCACAAGGACTCAGTAGACAAGCCCTCTAATCTGTCCTGCCTGAGCACTGCTGTAATATTTTCCCTAACAAGCAATGCCACTCCCCCACCTTTCATTCCTCTGCCTCGATCACATCTGAAACATCGGAACCCTGGAATATTAAGCTGCCAGTCCTGCCCCTCCTGTAGCCAAGTTTCACTAATTGCTACAACGTCATAATTCCACGTGTCAATCCACGCCCTCAACTCATCCGCCTTCCCAGCAATACTCCTAGCATTGAAATATATACACCTCAGAAGATTTTCTGGGTAAGAACAGTGCTATTGAAAGCACTTACAAACATTGTCATCCCATTGCCAAATTGCACCAATCCAATCAAGATTTTATGAGAACATGGCTGCTTGTTTAATACAGCAAGCTTCCACAAGTAATACACACTATGTGTATGTGGATGTGGTATATTTGGATTTTCAAAAGGCTTTTGACAAGGTTCCACACAGGAGATTAGTGTGCAAACTTAAAGCACACGGTATTGGGGGTAAGGTATTGGTGTGGGTGGAGAATTGGTTAGCAGACAGGAAGCAAAGAGTGGGAATAAACGGGACCTTTTCAGAATGGCAGGCGGTGACTAGTGGGGTACCGCAAGGCTCAGTGCTGGGACCCCAGTTGTTTACAATATAAATGACTTGGATGAGGGAATTAAATGCAGCATCTCCAAGTTTGCGGATGACACGAAGCTGGGTGGCAGTGTTAGCAGTGAGGAGGATGCTAAGAGGATGCAGGGTGACTTGGATAGGTTGGGTGAGTGGGCAAACTCATGACAGATGCAATTTAATGTGGATAAATGTGAAGTTATCCACTTTGGTGGCAAAAATAGGAAAACAGATTATTATCTGAATGGTGGCCGATTAGGAAAAGGGGAGGTGCAACGAGACCTGGGTGTCATTATACACCAGTCATTGAAAGTGGGCATGCAGGTACAGCAGGCGGTGAAAAAGGCGAATGGTATGCTGGCATTTATAGCGAGAGGATTCGAGTACAGGAGCAGGGAGGTACTACTGCAGTTGTACAAGGCCTTGGTGAGACCACACCTGGAGTATTGTGTGCAGTTTTGGTCCCCTAATCTGAGGAAAGACATCTTTGCCGTAGAGGGAGTACAAAGAAGGTTCACCAGATTGATTCCTGGGATGGCAGGACTTTCATATGAAGAAAGACTGGATGAACTGGGCTTGTACTCGTTGGAATTTAGAAGATTGAGGGGGGATCTGATTGAAACGTATAAGATCCTAAAGGGATTGGACAGGCTAGATGCAGGAAGATTGTTCCCGATGTTGGGGAAGTCCAGAACGAGGGGTCACAGTTTGAGGATAGAGGGGAAGCCTTTTAGGACCGAGATTAGGAAAAACTTCTTCACACAGAGAGTGGTGAATCTGTGGAATTCTCTGCCACAGCAAACTGTTGAGGCCGGTTCATTGGCTATGTTTAAGAGGGAGTTAGATATGGCCCTTGTGGCTACAGGGGTCAGGGGGTATGGAGGGAAGGCTGGGGCGGGGTTCTGAGTTGGATGATCAGCCATGATCATAATAAATGGTGGTGCAGGCTCGAAGGGCCGAATGGCCTACTCCTGCACCTATTTTCTATGTTTCTATGTCGACAGACATTGTATGTCAGCAGTCAAAGTAAACCTAATTTATTTTTCACTGTCAATCAACTTACAAACATTGCTAATCTGTCATTCGTGCCATGAAAGACTGGCAGGGATCAGCTGGGTATAGTTGATGTACACTGGATGTGTTCTCAGCAACTTGATCTCAGTGGATTTCATGGAAGAAAGGAAAGGGGGAGGAGCACCTGAGGTAAGGAGATAAGGTGAGAGGGGCAAATGTTTCACACACAAAATCCTGTAGGAACTCAGCAGTCATCTATGGAAATGAATAAACAGTTGGTTTTTCAGGCTGAGACTCTTCAGGGCTGAAAAGAAATGGGAGGACACCCGAATAAAGAGATGGAGGGGAAGGAGGATAGCTAGAAGGTGATAGGTGGTGAAGTCAGGTGAGTGAGAAAAATAAAAGGCTGGGGAGGGAAAAATGTGATAGGAGAGGAGAGTAGACCATAGGAGAAAGGGAGGAAGGGGGATCTTTGGGGAGGTGAGAGAGAAGAGGCCAGAGGGATTTGTAAATCACAGTGTAATGTTTACAGAGGTTTCTGTCATGGTAACATTACACCCCCTGCTGTTCACATAAGCTTCTGCAATCAGAAAGTGCAGTAACAGTATGAATTTGAAGTCAGAATACTGAGATAATGACAGGATTTTTAGCAGTGTGGAAGTTCAGAGATAAAGAAACTCTCAGATTTCTGGGTAAGAACAGTGCCATTGAAAGCACTTACAAGTATTGCCTCCCCCGCTGCCAAATTGCACCAACAAAGTCAATATTTTTATGAGAATTCAGCTGCCAGTTTAACACAGCAAGTTTCCACAAGCAATATACTCCATGTCAACAGGCATTGGGTGTGTCAGCAGTAAAAATGAACCTAATTTTTTTCTCAAATAAAGTTGCTGGTAAATGCAGCAGTCCAGGCAGCATTTCTAGGAAGAGGTACAGTCGACGTTTCGGTCCGAGGTCCTTCGTCAGGACTAACTGAAAGAAGAGCTAGCAAGAGATTTGAAAGTGGGAGGGGGAGGGGGACGAAGGATCTCGCCCCAAAACGTCTAATGTACCTCTTCCTAGAGATGCTGCCTGGCCTGCTGCGTTCACCAGCAACTTTTATGTGTGTTGCTTGAAATTCCAGCATCTGCAGATTTCCTCGTGTTTGCATAATTTTTTTCTGTCAGTTTCCAAATGCTGCTACACTGTCATTTGTTGCCACCCCCTCTGTTCCCCTGCTCCTCGTCATTAACTCTTACACCTCCCACTGTCCAGAGACTGAAACTCTGCCGTGTGTTGATCCATCTCTGGTGTCTGACCCTGCTGCATTGAACATCCAACTTAATGTTCCATGTAACACACATAAAAGTTGCTGGTGAACGCAGCAGGCCAGGCAGTATCTCTAGGAAGAGGTGCAGTCGACGTTTCAGGCCGAGACCCTTCGTCAGGACTAACTGAAGGAAGAGTGAGTAAGGGATTTGAAAGTCGGAGGGGGAGGGGGAGATCCAAAATGATAGGAGAAGACAGGAGGGGGAGGGATGGAGCCAAGAGCTGGACAGGTGATAGGCAAAAGGGATACGAGAGGATCATAGGACAGGAGGTTCGGGAAGAAAGACAAGGTGGGGGGGGACCCAGAGGATGGGCAAGGGGTATATTCAGAGGGACAGAGGGAGAAAAAGGAGAGTGAGAGAAAGAATGTGTGTATAAAAATAAATAACAGATGGGGTACGAGGGGGAGGTGGGGCATTAGCGGAAGTTAGAGAAGTCGATGTTCATGCCATCAGGTTGGAGGCTACCCAGACGGAATATAAGGTGTTGTTCCTCCAACCTGAGTGTGGCTTCATCTTTACAGTAGAGGAGGCCGTGGATAGACATGTCAGAATGGGAATGGGATGTGGAATTAAAATGTGTGGCCACTGGGAGATCCTGCTTTCTCTGGCGGACAGAGCGTAGATGTTCAGTAAAGCGGTCTCCCAGTCTGCGTCGGGTCTCCCCAATATATAAAAGGCCACATCGGGAGCACCGGACGCAGTACATCACCCCAGCCGACTCACAGGTGACGTGTTGCCTCACCTGGAAGGACTGTTTGGGGCCCTGAATGGTGGTAAGGGAGGAAGTGTAAGGGTATGTGTAGCACTTGTTCCGCTTACACGGATAAGTGCCAGGAGGGAGATCAGTGGGGAGGGATGGGGGGGACGAATGGACAAGGGAGTTGCGTAGGGAGCGATCCCTGCGGAATGCAGGGGGGGGGAGGGAAAGATGTGCTTAGTGGTGGGATCCCATTGGAGGTGGCGGAGGTTACGGAGAATAATATGTTGGACCCGGAGGCTGGTGGGGTGGTAGGTGAGGACCAGGGGAACCCTATTCCTAGTGGGGTGGCGGGAGGATGCAGTGAGAGCAGATGTACGTGAAATGGGGGAGATGTGTTCAAGAGCAGAGTTGATAGTGGAGGAAGGGAAGCCCTTTTCTTTAAAAAAGGAAGACATCTCCCTCGTCCTAGAATGAAAAGCCTCATCGTGAGAGCAGATGCGGCGGAGACGGAGGAATTGCGAGAAGGGGATAGCGTTTTTGCAAGAGAGAGGGTGAGAAGAGGAATAGTCCAGATAGCTGTGAGAGTCAGTAGGCTTATAGTAGACATCAGTGGATAAGCTGTCTCCAGAGACAGAGACAGAAAGATCTAGAAAGGGGAGGTAGGTGTCGGAAATGGACCAGGTAAACTTGAGGGCAGGGTGAAAGTTGGAGGCAAAGTTAATAAAGTCAACAAGCTCTGCATGCATGTAGGAAGCAGCGCCAATGCAGTCGTCGATGTAGCGAAGGAAAAGTGGGGGACAGATACCAGAATAGGCACGGAACATAGATTGTTCCACAAAGCCAACAAAAAGGCAGGCATAGCTAGGACCCATACGGGTGCCCATAGCTAATGTTCCATGTTCTGCTTTTGACTTTAGAGCACGCTGGTGTATTCCAACAACCCCACTGTGTGGGACACTGCCCTTTAGAAGTGAAAATAACCCATAACGTTGAAATGGACAGGGAATAAGGTGGGTAACTAACAATGTCATTCTTCCTCGGCCCAAACAACATGTCAGACATAACTGCAGTCAGCACGTCTTCTTCAATCTGCAGAAAGTCATGCAGGAAATTCAAGGGAAACCTTAGAGTGGTGACTGATTGGAAGCCATCACTACAGGGAAAGCGAAAGGTGAACAGCAGGGAAAGATTTAGAAGGACTGTCATGGAACAGAAAGACTGGCTGGGACCAGCTGGGTGTAGTTGACTCCCTAATGTACACTGGGTGTGTTGTAGTTTCACTAAGTACCTGAGACAGTTGAAAATAGAACTGATTTATTTGTCACAGATTCAGAATATTAAACTCCAGTTGCATTAAATGTGAACAATAGCAGAAGGAACTCCTCCCAGTCCCAGTGACCAGGGTGCTGAACTGGGTGTGATGAACAGCAGCAATAATTTCAGAGTTTAACACCAACAGCCATTTTTGAACTTGTCTCTGGATTTGGTAACTGTGATGGTTAAATATCAAGCATGCAACTGATTTAAACTTTTTCCCCAGTGTGAACTCCATAATGCTTCTGAAGGTCGGCTGAATGATTGAATTCCTTCCCACAGTCTGAGCAGGTGAACAGCCTGTCCCCAGTGTGAACTTGGTAGTGCGCCACAAGGTTGCTTGACTGAGAAAATCCCTTCCCACATTCAGAGCAGGTGAATGATTTCTCCCCAGTGTGAACTCGCTGGTGTGCTTTCAGGTGAGATGTTCGACTGAACCCCTTCCCACAGTCTGAGCAGGTGAATGGTTTCTCCCCAGTGTGAACTCGCTGGTGTGCTTTCAGGTGAGATGAGTGTGTGAATCTCTTCCCACATTCAGAGCAGGTGAACGGCCTCTCTCCAGTGTGAACTCGCTGATGTTGCTTCAGGTAAGATGTTCGACTGAATCCCTTCCCACAATCTGAGCAGGTGAATGGTTTCTCCCCAGGTGAAATTAAGTTTTCTGTTTTAACTCAGTGAGTCCACTGGAACTGGGGTGCTAAGAACTCACCAGCATTTGTTGATCTGTTCTGTCTGTGGGAAGCGATTCATCCTGTCATCCAAGCTGATAATACGACAGAAATTTCACAGCAGTGAGAAGCCATTCACTTGCTCTGTCTGCTTTGTAAGGGATTCACTCACTCAGCCAATCCGCAGACACACCAGTGAGTTTACGGGAAGAGAGACTGTTCACTAGTTCCATGTGTGGGAAGAGATTCACTCAGTAATCTGATCTGCTGACAGATGAACAAGCTCTCACAGTGGAAAGGCTGTCCACTTGTTCAGGCTGTGGGAAGTGATTCAGTCTGTCATCCCATCTGCAGACACACCAGTGAGCACACACGAGAGAGGCTACTCACCAGGTCAGTCTGTGGCATTCACTTAGTCATCCCACCTACAGATACTCCAGTCAGTTCACACTGGAGAGAGGTCATTCACCTGCGCAGAGTGTGGGAAGGGATTCATTCGATCATCTGACCGACTGGCACACCAGTCAATTCACAGGGGGGGTGGGGGATGCTGTTCACCTGTGCAGACTGTGGGAAAGGATTCAATCAATCATCTGACTTATTGGCACACCAGTCAGTTCGCACTGGGGAGAGGCCGTTCAACTGCTCAGAATAGACAATAGGTGCAGGAGTAGGCCATTCGGCCCTTTGAGCCAGCACCGCCATTCACTGTGATCATGGCTGATCATCCACTATCAGTATCCAGTTCCTGCCTTATCCCCATAACCCTTGATTCCACTATCTTTAAGAGCTCTATCCATCTCTTTTTTGAAAGCATCCAGAGACTTGGCCTCCACAGCTTTCTGGGGCAGAGCATTCCATATATCCACCACTCTCTGGGTGAAAAAGTTTTTCCTCAACTCCGTTCTAAATGGCCTACCCCTAATTCTTAAACCGTGGCCTTCGGTTCTGGACTCACTCATCAGCAGGAACATGCTTCCTGCCTGCAGCATGTCTAATCCCTTAATAATCTTATATGTTTCAATAAGATCCCCTCTCAGCCTTCTAAATTCCAGTGTATACAAGCAGTCGCTCCAATCTTTCGACATATGACAGTCCCGCCATCCCAGGAATTAACCTTGTGAATCAATGCTGCGCTCCCTCAATAGCAAGAATGTCCTTCCTCAAATTTGGAGACCAAAACTGCACACAGTACTCCAGGTGTGGTCTCACCAGGGCCCTGTACAGCTGCAGAAGGACCTCTTTGCTCTTATACTCAATTCCCCTTGTTATGAAGGCCAGCATGCCATTAGCTTTTTTCACTGCACGTGGGAAGGGATTCACTCGGTCATCTCAGTTGAAGGCACATCTGCGAAATCACACTGGGGAGAGACCGTTTATCTGCTCAGACTGTGGGAGTGGATTCACTCAATCATCCCAATGAAGGTACATTGCTTCCCACAGACAGAACAGATCAACAAATGCTGGTGAGTTCTCAGCACCCCAGTTCCGGTGGACTCACTGAGTTAAAACAGAAAACTTAATTTCAGACACAAAGCATGTTTCCAATTGGGATGAGATACTTCTTCATTTCCTATGATCAACAAAAGATATATCGGTGTTACAAAGGAAGTATCTGGTCACTCTTTAAATACCTGACAGAGACACTGGAACTGACGTGTTGTTGTGTTTGAGCTTCCTGTACACAGATTCTTTGTCATTTCCAACCTGTAAAAAGATTTACAAAATACATCAATGGGTGAAGGACAGCATTTCGGATGAGATCATCTTTGTCTCGATGATGATGTCTGACATCACATTGTTACAGCGAGGTTCAACCCAACTAGGAGGAACAATTCCTGATCTTCTAACTGCGTACAGATCAAGGACCGGACTGACCATCCAGTTCTCTGTTTCACTGCCTGTATCAGGATGGACCATTCGTGCCTGACTTCAGTTTGTGACATGGCTCAGTTTGTCTCTCTCCATTAATATTATTTCAGGTTCTGGTCAAGTCCAACAGCGCTACAAAAAGCACATGATATTAAACAGCTGAGACTTTCTAATTACTGTGATCCCCACCCCCCCAGGAGTGACAGAGGTGAACTCATCAACGGTAATGACAATGAACATGAAGGGGAGGGCAGTTGTCTTTCCCATTGGATTGTGGCACCTTTGTGATATGAAAGCTACAGGTCATTTGTTACCCAGGAGAAAGGTGTTTTTGATATTATTATCCAGAGAAAGAGGTAAAACAACGGTGAAATCTGATGGAAGGATTTTGTTCATTTTTCCCCTGCAGCACTAACTGATATTTTCATTCACTGGAAGGTGGCCTCTTCATCTGAGATTAACTCGGAACTATACCTTTGTTCTGAGTTCCTAAAGCTTGGGTTTAGAGAGCCAGGACTTCGCAGTCTGGCAGATCCACACATTCCCATTCCCTCTGCCTCCATGGAATGCTGGGGAAAATACTAGAATTATCACCCATGGCTTCCTCTGTACCCAGAAAAACCTTACAGGAACCAACAGCAGACTGTCTTTCAAGAGGGTGAACCCTCCACAACATGACAGGCTCTGAAAACCTATGCCAACCAACTAGTGGGGGTGTTCAGACACATTTTCAATCTCTCATTGTAATACACACAAATTCTGGAGGAACTCAGCAGGCCAGGCAAACTTTTCATTGAATACCTACTCGTCCATAGATGCTACCTGGCCTAAGTTCCTCCAGCATTTTGTGTGTATTACTTTGATTTCCAGCATCTGTAGATTTTCTCGTTCGTGATTCAATCTCTCATTGCTTCAAAAGGACAACGATCATACCAGTACCAAGAGGAGCAGGGTGTGCTGCCTTAAACACTATCAACACTACAGTGATGAAGTGTCAGTCATGGCTCAATCAACTCCTGTCTCAGTAAGGACCTGGACTCACTGCAATTTGGCAGTTGCCACAATAAGTCTGCAGCAGATGTGATCTCATTGGCTCTTCATGTGACTGTGGATCACTTGGACTTATGTCAGGATGCTATTTACAGCTCAGTATTTAACACAATCGTTCCCAAAGTTCTGACTGAAACGCCCCAACAGCTAGGTGTTTATACGTCCTTCTGTAACTGGATCCTCAGCTTCCTCTCAGAAGACCACAATCTGTGCGGATCAGTAATACTTCTCCAGCTTGCTGCCAATCAACACTGACACACTGCCAGGCTGTATGGTTAGCCCATTGCTCTACCCTCTGTACACCGATGATTGTGTGGCTTGGCACAGCTTAGATGCCAGCTCTAAATTTGCTGTCAATGCATCTATTTTTGACAACATTTCAGATAGTGCCAAGAAGATGTACAGGAACAAGATATATCAGTTGGTTGACTGGTATTGCAGCAACAACTTGCACTCAACACCAGTAAGCCCAAAGAACTGATTGTGGACTTCAGAAAGGGTAAGGCGAGTCACCAGTCATCATAAAGGGATCAGACTGGAACGAGTAATCAATTTCAAGTTCCAGAGTGTCAATTTGTCTGAGGATCTACCCTGGGCCCAATATATCAATGCAGCTACAAAGAAGGCAGGACAGTGGTTTTATTTCATTAGGAGTTAGAGGAGATTTGGTATGTCACCAAAGACACTTACAAATTTCTACAGATGTATTGTGGAGACCATTCTTACTGGCTGGTTGGGGGGAGTGGGGGGGGGGCGGGTGCTACTACACTGAATTGAAAGAAGCTGAAGAAAGTTGTAAACTCACTCAGCTCCATCATGGGCACTAGCCTCCCCAGCATCCAGTACATCTTCAAGAAGCAATGTGTCAAAAAGGCAGCGTCCATCATTAAGGACCCCCATCACCAAGAACATGCCCTCTTCTCATTGCTATCATCAGGAAGGAGTAACAGGGGCCTGAAGGCACACACTCAAAGATTCAGAAACAGAGGATTTCTGAATGGAAAGTGAACCATGAATATGACCTCAAAGGATTGAAAGTACATTTATTATCAAAGAATGTATAAATTATACAACCTTGAGATTCGTTGTTTACAGGCAGCCACAAAGCAAGAAACTGGACAGAACCCAATCAAAAAAGGCCAAGACGCAATATACAAAGAGGGGAGAAAACACAAATCATGCAAACAGTAAAAGCAAGCAACAGCACCCCGCCTCTGTGTCGACGTTCAAATCGTCCGAACACTGGGTCGCCCCCCGCACTAGGACCCGGGTCCCCGTCAGCGATACGCTAGTTGTACCCTGGCGGCGTTCTCGACCTTTCTCAATCAGCTCGGCGTTTCGGTCGATGCAACTTTGCGCCGGATTTAGGTGGACGGGCTCTGCAACTCGTCCCTCGACTGAGCCGCGCCCGCGCTCGCGGTGACAGGTTCGCACAGGAAAGTGCCATTTAACCGCCTGTCAGCTGTCAGGATGTTTGCAAACTGCCTCACTACACTCTGCAGTATTATTTTATTTAGTCTAGATACTGTAATTCGTTTTTTTAAGTACTGCTGCCGCAAAGACAAATTTCACATCGGTCGGTGACTGAAACCCGATTCTGTCCGTCAGGGCCCCAGCGATGCGCATGCGCCAGAGAAATGACTCCGCCCCCTTCCCTCGTGAGCAGAAAGCGCCCGGGGCCCGCGAACGGATCGAGAGAAAGGGAAAGGACCGGGAATGTCCCGGGATGCGGAGTCACAGTGTGTCCGGAGCTCGCAACAACTGCCCCTCAGTCGCGGTGTGGACGCCGGTGCTGATAAAATCCCCGCGCGGAACTCCACTCCTACCTATTCATCATATCATCATCAGGTGCCGTCCCCAGTTTGAGCTTTGACTGCCATGGCCCACACACTCCTGCTTCGGGTCAAGTGTATCAATTCATTGGTATTCATTTCCAGTTCTCTGGCTGCTGTCCCCATCATCATTTGTCTTTGCCTTCCTCTTGCTTTCTTCCCTTCAATCTTTCCCATAATTACCGTACTTTCTAACTCCTCTTTCCTAATCACATGTCTAATGCAGTTACATTGCCTTTGATCTCATACATTATTTCTCTTTTTGTGTTTGGTCTGTTCATGACATCCTCGTTAGATAATCGTTTCGTCCATGATATTCTTTGCATCCTCCTCAAAAACCACATCTCTGCTGCTTCAGTTCGTTTCCTCATGTTACTAGATATTGTCCAACATTCTGATCCATATAACATAACTGGATAAATGTAAAATTTCAGTACTCTGAGGTGGGTTATCATGCTTAGTTTAGTACTGGTCATTATACTCTTCATTCTCGTAAAGGTGTCTTTTGCCATCCCTATTCTTCTTTTGATGTCTGTGACGACAAACCAAGTTTTCAAAAGATTGATGCTAATGAGAAGGAGATAAGGGAGACAATGGAGGAATGTTCAAAATGTTAATGAGAGAGAAGAGAGAGATAATGGAAAAGAAACAGTTCAGAATATTGACAGACCGGTTGCTTTGAACCTGAACTGTTTGAAGTTTGATGGACAGGCGATACCCCAGCAGGGGGATAAAAAGAACAGGTTCGCTAAGGCACGACACACACCACGAGATCACGAGATAACCAGACCCTGGAAGAGCGGTGTGCCCCCACAAGTTGGTGGGAGTTGGAGGTCTGGTTCGAGGGAACCGACCATAGACTGATAGGGTGAAAAGGGACGATCGGCGGGAACCTGGTGTGTGTGTCCGCCCTTGCCTGAGTGCCGGGTTCACCGCGGAAGAACGGTCGTATCCAGAACGGAGGGGTCACAGTTGGTGACCAAAGAAGACATAAAAGGGTTCGCCCGAAAGCTAACTGCGAAGAACATCAAAGGTCTGTTTGAATCAAAATTTGCATTCTCTCCCTCTCTCCAACGGCACAACAGCGATCACTGCAAACTGTACTAAGCTGAACTGAACTCTGCGTCACTTGAGACTGATCATTTTACCCCTAGACTGCGATAGAGCTTGGTTGATTCCTATCACCCTAGTTCTGTGTACATCTGTGTTTTATCATTGCTAATCTGTTGCATTTATATCCTTACGATTAGAGTACTGTGTTACTTATTTCTTTAATAAAACTTTATTAGTTTCTGTTAAACCAGACTCCAACACGTGGTCCATTTCTGTTGGTTTGGCAACCCAGTTACGGGGTACGTAACATGTCCAAGTCGCACCTGCCATCTGATGTCACCCAGCTTCCTAAGCAGCAAAAGTTCTGTACTTGTTTTATGTCTTTCCCGTTTATTTTCAGCCTGCAGATAGGATTCTCCTTCTTTTTGGATATCACCATACATTCTGTCTTTTTGCGATTGATAGACCGACCCATTTTTGCACTTTCTTCAACAACTCTATCAATTAAGTTTTGTAGTTTTTCCTTCGTACTTGCAATTATCAGTGCCATCCGCATATCTGAAATTATTGATATTTTCACCGCCAATTTTGATTCCCAAGATATCTTTTTTTTTACACATTAAACAAATCGGGAGAAAACACACCCTTGTCTAACGCCTCTCTTGATTTTCGTAAACTGACTCACTTCTCCATCTATTCTTACAGCGGCACTTTGTTCCCAGTACAGATTTCTGATTAGGCGGAAGTCTCTTGAATCTAGATCTAGATTTTCCTGTAATATATCAAATAACTTAAATTGTGCTTCACTTTATCAAATGCTTTTGTGTAGTCGATAAAACAAGGAAACCCTTTTGCACTTGAAAAGTTCGTTCTGATAGTATCCTTAACATCAATATCGCGTTTCTTGTACCTCTGTCTTTCACAAAACCACATTGTTCTTTACCTATTTCAGCTTGTATCTTACTTTTAGCTCGTCATCAAAATTCTTAGAAGTATCTTAGTGATAAGACTCATTAAATTTATGGTCCTATGTAAATTATCATGGGTGACAATTTGTTCTATTACTAATTCATCAGGACCTGGTGTCTTTCCTTTCTTCATCTTATTTATTGCATTACGAACTTCAGATTTTAAAATACTTGGATCTTCAATGTTCTTAATTTCTGGTTTTTCGCCTCGATCGTCTTCAAACAATTCCTGAATATACTCAGTCCATCTGTTCATAATCTCATCTTTTTCCATGAAAATGGTACCATCCTTTGCTTTTAAACATCCACCTGAAGAACAGAGGAGCTTTTTACCAGTGATATTCTTGATTTGTTGATGTACGCTTTTTGGATCAGTAATAGGGATTCTTTCTAGTTGCTCACATTGCTAGTTTAACCATTTTCTTTGTTTTTTTTGATACAAGCTTTTTACTTTTTTATCTAAGGACTTACATTCCTACCTATTACTGTACCGATCTTTTTCAGTCTGTTGCCAATCAGCGCATGCACCATTTACGGGAACGCACTTTGTCTCGTACGCATGCGCTGTATCACCGGCGGCAACTAGCACAAGGGATTTGGGGTAAGCAAGGTGACATTAAAGGCAAGCACTTAAAAGCAACATTCCTAAAAGGCAGTCAATGTTTTTATGTAGAAAACTGAACTACTTTAACGTAGCAGGCTCCCACAAACAATATAACTCATGTTAACAGCCGTCGAAGTTTAACTCACAAATCCAGATATAAATAAAACAAGAGATTCTGGAGATGCAAAGAAACTGGAGCAACACACACAAAATGCTGCAGGGACTCGTCAGGCAGCATCTAAGCAGAGGAATACAGTCTAGGCATGAATGTCAACTATTTATTCCCCTCTACAGATGCTGCCTGAGTCACTGAGTTCATCCAACATTTTTCAAACATAAACCTCTTTTCACTCAGTTTCCAAATGTTTCTGATCTTTCAACTGTAGCCTCATCTTCCTGGTCTGATTTCCTCCTCCTATTCCCCGTAAACTCTAGCCCCCGCCACACCTGGAGCACCGAAGCCTTGATTTATGCTGACTTCGCTTTTGTTTCTGACCCTATTCCATCGAAAATTTACCCACCATACTTCAGAGAGTGCTGTACTGCAAAAGCCCAGCTGTGTGAGGCACAGCTCTTGGAAATCAGTGAAAATGACCCAAAATATTGAATAGACCTGGGCAGAAAGAGTTTAACTGCCCATGACATTCATTCTTGGTTTAGAGCCCTGAGGAACGAGGGATATTTAGGACAAATCCCCAGTAAGCTCATCTTCTTCTGCAGTTTGCAGTGTCACAGAGGAAATTGAAGGTAAACGTCTTCACTCACAGACTGGTGACCAGTTGCAACCAGACATTATAGGGTGAGTGAGAGGTGAACAGCAGAGATGGATTTAAAAGCACTGCAGAAGCAGGTACCATCTGAACTGAGTGGTCTCTCCAACTGTACATTGGCCTGACAGAGACCAATGTTGCAGCTGAGCCACAGGATTTGAAATAGAACTGATTTATTGTCACAGATCCACAATATTAAACACCAGTCTGTTTTAAGTCTAAGATCAGCAGAAGAAACCCCTCCAATGCTCAGTGATCAGGACTCTCCCCTGGGTGTGATGAGCTGCTGCAATATCTGCAGAATCTGACATTAACAGTCCGTCAGGAATTTCCAACTGGATTCAGCCACTATGATAGTCTCAAACCTTATCTGAACTTCCTGATGTGAAGTTGCTGGTCTTTCAGCAGCTGGGATGACTGAGTAAATTTCCTTGCTGACCTACATATTGTGGATCCTCGCAAAGTGAATTAACTAAATGAATCTTTTCCCACACTTGGTACTATACTAATAGAAAGATACAAAATGAGCCAAGTATAGCTGCTCACCTGAGTGAACTGGCTGATGGCTCATGTGATTGAATGAATTCTATCCCACACACGGAGCAGATGAATGGCAACTCTCCAGTGTGAACTTGCTGGTGTGTCTACAGGTGCAGAGGCCAGGTGAATCCCTTCCAAAATGAGAAGCAGTGAATGGCAGCTCAGTAAGATCAACTCTACGGCCATTGATCAGGTCAGACATTGGGCATGTCCACATGTTACAACTAATGTGCTGTCTTCTCAACCATCTCCTCCTTCACATTCAAGTGCTGTTGAGCTGACAGACACAGCAGAACTGACGTGCATTACGTTTTAGATTCCCAAACAGAAATTCTTTGCCTTTTCTACCCCACTCTTGGACTGTATTTCTTTGAGTTTAGAAGAATGAGGGGAGACCTCATAGGAACATTTTGAATGTTGAAAGGCATGGACAGAATGGATGTGGCAAAGTTGTTTCCCATGATGGGGGAGTCTAGTACGAGAGCGCATGACTTAAGGATTGAAGGGCACCCATTCAGAACAGAAATGCGAAGAAATTTTTTTAGCCAGAGGGTGGTGAATCTATGGAATTTGTTGCCACGGGCAGCAGTGGAGGCCAAGACATTGGGTGTATTTAAGGCAGAAATTGATAGGTATCTGAGCAGCCAGGGCATCAAAGGTGATGGTGAGAAGGCGGGGGAGAGGGACTAAATGGGAGAATGGATCAACTCATGATAAAATGGCTGAGCAAATGGCCGACTTCTGCTCCTTCGTCTTATGGTCTAAAAAGCTTGGAAGGAAGGCCAATGGGTGAAAGACAAAATTTCAGCTAAGATAATTTTATTCCTTATGGTGATCTCTGACATCACACTGTTACAGCAAGACTGAACACACTTTGGAGGAAGAACATCTCAGTGCCAACTGGACACAGATCAGGCATCCAGGCACCACATCAAATTATCTGTCTTCCTCTCTGTATCAGAATGGGTCATTTCTGCCCTTCATCAAGCTGTGACTGGCCCAGTTTATCTCTTTGCATTAGTATAACTTCACGTTCTGATCATGTCCCACAGACCTACTAAGAGCCCACAGTATGTACACGGCTGCTTCTGGCATTTGACTCAGAGTCAGCAATGCCATTGAACCTCGAGAGTAGGCAATTAGGCTTTCTTATTGCAAATTGTCACTGTGGCATTTTTATGGTATGAATGATACTAGTCACTTGTTACCCAGTGCATTATTGTGTACCCAGAGAACATAGAAGAAAAACATGGTCTCAGTGGCAGAGAATCAGAACTACAGAATGTTGAAGAAAGGTGATTTCCTCAATGAACAAAGGCAACACAATGATTTTATCAATTATCTATTCCTCTCCACAGATGCTACCTCAACCGTCGAATCCTCCGGTGTTTTGTGTGTAGCTGGAATAAGTGGGTCATTTTCAGACTGGAAGGAGGTAACTTTTGGAGTACCCAGGTAACTGGTTCTTGGGCACAGCTGTTCACCGGATAATGAGCATGAGGAGGGGCCAAGATGTGCGATGTCCAAGTCTGCTGATGTCACAGAAACAGTGGAAGGAAATCTGCTGATGATTCTACATCAAGAAGGCAGACGGTACCAAGCTGCATGGGTGCACGAGAGCAGAGTAACTGAAATTCTCCCGTGCACATGGCCTTTGTTACTATGCAGCTGGAATTTTCTTTCATCTAGTGTTAACATAATTTTGAAACTATTAGCATTAACTGTCCTTAATAATATTTTTGCATCTGTAAATTCTTTTAGAAAACCTGTTTGAATACAATTGAAACACTGCAGTTTGCAAAAGCAAAAATTAACAAGTTACAGTCACAGTATCTTGATGATACCCTTTATTGGAGTGACAATGTGAAATATCTACTTTCACCCATAAGTTCTTACGTCGTGGCTGCGCCTATTATTCAGTTCATTCCATGAGTGTGTAACCAGTTGGATAATAAATTTCCTGATGAGCTAACAGAAGTCAAGCTTTTGACCCTGTTACTATTGCAAACACTACCAATTTTCAATTTGTGAAACAGAATGCTGTACAACTGTCAAAAAAAAACTGAGCTAATATTACAAACTACAAAGTAAGTGTTATTTCAAAAATATCGCAGCAATACTGTGATTTCCAATTTTCACTCCTGGGAAAGTTAAGACTGGATTAATTATGACATTCATTGATATGTTAAACTACTGCTTAGAAACGAAGAATTGGATAACTGACAAATCTTATTGACATCACTGGAACTTTTCAAGCTTCCAGTGCTGACAGCGAACGTGGGTTCAGTCTTAAGAATTTGATCAAATGTAAATCAAGAAACAAGATTAGAAGTGGAACATTGTATGATCTAATGAGGAGAAAGACGTATTTTTCACCCGAACCTGGAAGACTGGAGGGGATGTTTTATAGAGGTATACAAAATTATGTGGATGGGGTATAGATTGGGTAAATGCAAGCAGGCTTTTTCCACGGAGGTTGGGTGATACTACAACTAGAGGTAATGGGTTAAGCAGAAACCCATGACCTTTAAGAGTGAAAGGTGAAATATTTAAGGGGGAACATGCAGGGAAACTTCTTCACTCAGATGGTGGAGTCTGGAATGAGTTGCCAGCGGAAGTGATGTATGTGATTTGAATGCTTCAGAGAAGTTTGGATAGGTACATGGATGGGAGTGGTATTGGGGAGAGGTACATGGATGGGAGTGGTATTGAGGGGGAGGTATATGGATGGGAGTGGTATTGAGGGGGAGGTACATGGATGGGGTTGGTATTGAGGGGGAGGTACATGGATGGGAGTGGTATTGAGGGTGAGGTACATGGATGGGAGTGGTATTAGGGGGAGGTACATGGGTGGAAGTGGTATTGGGGGGATATGGTACATGGATGGGAGTGGTGTTGGGGGGGGATATGGTACAAGTAAGCGGAAAGGCCTGTTTCTGTGCTGTAGTATTCCATGACTCTTCAATTTTGCCCCATCATCTGCCAGTCCTTCCCGACAGTCTCACTATACACTACCTCTTCAGCCCGATCACTCCAATTCCCCACCCCCTGATAAATTAGTTTAACCCCTCCACAACTGCTCTGGCAAATCTGCCTGGAGGGATATTGGTCCCCCTCGGGTTTGGGTGTAACTCAACACGTTTGTACGGGTGAAACCTTCCCCAGAAGAGATGCAAATGATCCATAAATCAGAAACACTACCCCATGCACCAGTCCCTCAGCCACTCATTCATCTGCCGAATCATCCTATTCTTGTCATCATTGCGCATGGCATAGACAATCCAGAGACTGTTACCCGGAGGTTCTGCTTTTCAGCTTTCTATCTAGTTCTCTAAATTCCCTCTTTAGGGCCCCTTCTCTTTTCATTCCTATGCCATTAGTACCAAAATGTACCAAGTTGTCTGGCTGCTCACTCTCCCCCTTTAGAATATCATGTACACAAACCCTGACCCTGGCACCTGGGAGGCAACACACCATCTGGGTCCCTCTATCGCATCCACAGACTCTCTGATCTACTCCTTTAACTATGGAATTTCCCATTTTCACTACACTCGCCCTTTGCCTCATTCCCTTCTGAGCTACAGCACCAAAATCTCTGCGGCTCCCCACTGGTAGGTTGTTCCCAACAGTATCGAATACTGTATTCTAGTTATTGAGAAAAGCGCAAGCGAGGCACTCTGTATGGGCTGCCTATTTCCCTTTCCTCTCCTGATGGTCGCCTATTCACCTGCCTCCTGTAACCTCGGAGTGACTTCCTCACTGTAGATCCTATATATCACCTCTGCAGTCTCCTGTATGACCCAAGGTCATCAAGGTGCAGCTCCAGTTCTTTAATGCATTCTCTGAGGAGCTGCAGCTCGGTCCACCTGGTGCAGATGTGGTTATTCCCAGACCTCTGAGAATTCCCACATCTCACACAAAGAACATAACTCAGCCCCTGGAGCCATTCTTACTGCCCTAACGATACATTTACAGATGAAGAATGAACAAGAAAAAGCTGACCAGATACTTACATCGCCCATGCCTGTTCAGCCAAAGCCAAAAGTCTCTCCACTCCAACACTGCTGCACTCCAATAATGGCAACTTTGCTTGCCCCTGCCTTACTTTTATTTGACTCTGCTAATGAATTCTGAACTCCCTTGTCATGCTCTGAAAATACGACTACGAAGCACAGATTTTTAAAGCTCTGAAATTAGTCCCTATCTATGCAAATACTCAAAGACTGGATCCCTTAGAATATCTTCCAATAACTTTCCTATTATTAATGTCAGTTTCACTGGCCTATACAGTAACTTTCTGGTTTATTTTTAGAGCCTTTATTAAACAGCAGAACAACATTAGCTATCCTCCAATCCTCCAGTACCACAACGGACACTAAAGATGATTTAAACATCTCTGCTAGAGCCCCTGCAATTTCTGCACTTGCCTTCCATAGGGTCCTTGGGAACACTTACACATGCCCTGGTGAATTATCCACCCTAATTTGCCTCAAGAAAGCAAACACCTCCTCCTTTGTAATCTCCGTAGGGTCCATGACCTCGATGCCACTTTGCCTCACTTCTGTAGTTCTGTACCCATCTCCTGAATAAATACAGATGCAAAAAATCCATTTAAATCTCCCCCCATCTCATTTGGTTCCCTACACATTATAATTCTGATCTTCCAAAGGACTAGCTTTATCCCTTGCAATCCTTTTGCTCTTAACATATCTACAGAATGAATCTCTTAGGATTCTCCATCACCTTGTCTGCTATGGCAACCTCATGCCTTAATTTTTTAAGCCCTCCTGATTTCTTTCTGAAATGTTCTCTTGCATTTCTTATACTCCATAAGTAACTCATTTGTTTCACCTGTCTATACCTATTATGCTCCTCTTTTTTTTTTCCTAACCAGGGCCTCAATATCTTTTGAAAACCTGGTGCAGATGTGGTTGTCAGCCAGACAGATAGAAGCTTTGTACTCTCAAAATTTCACTTTTAAAGGCCTCCCTCTCATCAATTACACCTTTGACAGAAAACTGCTGCTCCAATCCACACTTGTCAGATTGCTTGTTACATTTCAGCAGACTAGTAAGGGGTTGGCTAAGTTCAGTATCTGAATCAACCCATGCTGTTGTAGTTGTATAAACGCAGAAATGATCAAAGTTGCTGGACTGATGTATTGCAATTGGTTTTGCTGATATGACAGCCTTTGCGTGATCCTCAGTGACTTCCTGTTTGCTTTGGGAAATTTTCCCTCCAAGTAAGTCTTCTTGTTGTAGATGTGCCTTGTCCAAACTTGCTTTGTGTCCCTTGAAGGCCAGATAAATCGAGTAGGTAGAGTACATCACGTTCATGCCTATCTGCGGTCTCAGACGCAATCAGGATATCATCCACATGTTGTATGATAGTTTAATCAGTGCCTGGAAAACCCCTTAGGTGTTGTCTCAAGGCCGTGGTAGACAGTAGGACTGCTGTGAAGTCCCTGTGGTTGACCAACAACTATAAAAGCCAATTATGATTGACATTCAGGCACCAGTGGTACCGACCAGAAACCACTGGCCATATCGATAACATGTGTGGTGGGTTGAGGTGTTGATCATTGATGAATCTACCACCAGAGAGGTTAACTTGTCAATACACTCCACTCAGTGATCCTGTAATCTACCGTTGGACTCCAAGTGCCATTCACCTTCTGGACAGGTCAGACCGGACAGTCTGACCCACTGCATGTCTTAACAAGAACTCCTCACTCATCCAGCTGACTGACAATAGGTATGATGCCTTCTATAAATATTCTGCTTAGTACTGTTACAAGTAAGGATCAACCTGGAGGTTGGAACAGAACGTGTTTCATGTCCAGTGCAGCCAAATAGGTCTGCTTGACTAATTGTCACTCAGAAACAATGAGCACGCTAACACGCACAGAATTAGTAGGTCAAACATCAATTGTTAGATGGACAAGCCTACAATATCGACTGATCCTGTTATATCATATGACAGACCGGTAACAGTGGATTGGACATCTCTCCACCTGTTAGTTTTTCAGGCGAAACCTGCTTGATAATATTCAATCAGTATTCTGGTCCGTTCTGATCAGCACAATCCAGAAGCCCCAGGAATGAGTGTTGGTTCGGATCTAGTGCTTTTAACTGGGGATCCTGCTTCAGTTGGCTGCAGTGCTAACCTGTCTTGTTCACTTGCTCATCCTAGAATGAGGGATTCACTTGGTCGTCTCCTGATGGGATTTAGATGTTGATGGTATACACTACCATCCTGAAGTGTTGAAGTAACTTGTTGACCCTCTTTCACCACAATTTCTCCGTTCATCCACCTTCAGCTTTCAGGGTTCGGGTCAAGATAAATGGGATCTCCCACTGATGTTCCTTATTTGAATTGTCCTGTACTTTCATTGTCTTTCATCTGTCTCCCACTTCCAGGTGCAACAAATTTAATTGGAAATGCAACCTGCAGTGCATCAGTAGCTCAGATGGAGAGAAAGCTGTGGTAGTTCAAGGGGTTATTCGGTACGCGAACAAAAACCAGTTGATCCTGTTGTGTATGTCCCCATTAAACCTTTGTACTCCCTGCTTCACAATCTGAACAGCTCTTTCACCCATACCATTTGATGATGGGTGATAAAGGGTGAATGTTGCAATCGAACTCCACTGTCTTGTAAAAATACTTTGAACTCCTCACTTGGAAACATGGGACTATTATCACAGAACTGGGGGTTCCATGCACACAAAATAGTGTGCGTAAAATGTTTATCATCATCTGGCTGGTCAACATCTTCAGCGCTTTGGCCTTGATCCAATTAGAAAGCACATCCAGTGACGATCCAGCAGGCCTGCGCAGTCTACATGTAAAAGTCTCCAGGGTTTGGTTGCCCAATGCCATGGAGCCATAGGTATAGGAGTGTTTAAAGGTCGAGACTGCTGGTATGAGTTGCCTGGACGAACAATAAGCTCAATGTCTTCATGCTTTAAATTTGAAAATCCTGGCACCAAAACCTAGGTACATGGAGCTTAGAAAAATAAAGGGCTATGGGTAACCCTAGGTAATTTCGAAAGTACATGTTCGGCACAGCATTGTGGGCCAAAGGGCCTGTATTGTGCTGTAGGTTTTCTATGTTTCTAAAACATGGCCAGCAATTAGCAGGGCGGGCCAGTTATCCACATTCTGAGAGTTAGAGCATCTAAACCCTGCAGGCTGGGGCAGTTGGTTGCATGTCATTACAGGAACCCCTCCCCTATGGTCGACTCCTGACGGCCTTGGTTACTTAGAGATTATGCTGATTGCCATCGATGACAGCTGGATCCAAGCTGTCTGTCTCAGGAACTCAGCACCACTCCTCCGGTCCCAGTCCATGAGGAGCTGCTGAACACTCCAAACAGTTCGTGAATCCAGAATTCTTTTTACAGTGAGGAACCGTTCTTCAGTGACAAACCTGGTGGTAGCAGGACTGACGGTAGTGGGGGCTAAAGGATTAGTGTTTACAGGTTTTAATTTGGAAATGCGAAATGTGGGATTGATCTTGAGGGTCTTAGGGAGCTGCAAGGTGTAAGCCACCAGGTTCACTTTCTTGAGAACCTTGAAGGGTCCAATGAACTTGGGCACCAACTTCCGAGACTCCACCCGGGAAGGCAAATCCTGTAAAGCTGGAACCTGTCTTTTCATGTGGTTAGCCTGTATTTCAATCTTCCATGTAGAGGCAGGGGATTGGGAGTTTGACGTTCTAGTGTCCGTTTTTCAGTATGGGCAATCTGTTAGTTTTTGTGTGAGGGAAGGGTTGGGGTTTTTTGTGTGGGGGGGTGGGGTCAATGTTTCTCTTTCAACGATTTCCATGGTTTTTCTTTTGTCTTGTAAGCAAGATGAATCTCAGGAGCTGTATACTGGATACATACACTGATAATGAAATGAACCTTTGAATTCCTTCCCACAGTCTGAGCAGATGAATGGCATCTCTCCAGTGTGTACTCGCCAATGCAGCTTAAGTTAAGATGACTGAGTGAATCCCCTCCTACATCCTCAGCAGGTAAATGGCCTCTTCCCAGTGTGAATTCGCTGATGTGCCAGTAGGGAAGATGACTGAGTGAATCCCTTCCCACAGTCCGAGCAAATGAACGGCCTCTCCCCAGTGTGAACTCGCTGGTGTGCTAGTAGGGAAGATGACTGAGTGAATCCCTTCCCACAGACTGAGCAGGTGAATGGCCTCTCTCCAGTGTGAACTTGCTGATGTACCTTCAGCTTTGATGGCTTAGTGAAACCCTTCCCACAGTATGAACAGGTGTATGGCCATTCCCCCGTGTGAACTGACTGGTGTGCCTGTAGGTCAGATGATTGAGTGAATCCCTTCCCACAGTCAGAGCAGGTGAATGGTCTCTCCCCAGTATGAATCGACTGGTGTGCCTGTAGGTGAGATGATCGAGTGAATCCCTTTCCACAGTGTGAGCAGGTGAATGGTTTTTCCCCAGTGTGAACTGACTGGTGTACCAGTAAGTGAGATAATTGAGTGAATCCCTTCCCACACTCTGAGCAGGTGAACGGTTTCTCCCCAGAATGAACTCGTTGATGTACCTTCAGTTGGGATGACTGAGTGAATCTCTTCCCACAGTCTGAGCAGGTGAACGGCCTCTCCCCAGTGTGAACTCGCTGGTGTACCAGTACATCTGTTGATCGAGTGAATCTCTTCCCACAGTCTACGCAGGTAAACGGCCTGTCCCCAGTGTGAACTCGCTGATGTACCTTCAGTTGAGATGACTGAGTGTATCCCTTCCCACAGTCTAAACAGGTGAATGGTCTTTCCCCAGTGTGGACTGACTGGTGTGCCAGTAGGTCAGATGATCGATTGAATTCCTTCCCACAGTCAGAGCAGGTAAACAGCATCTCCCCAGTATGAAATGACTGGTATGTTTGTGGGTGGGATGACTGACTGAATCCCACAGACCGAGCTGGTGAACAGCCTCTCTCTTCTGTGCACTCACTGGTGTGTCTGTGGATGGGATGACTGAGTGAATCACTTCTCACAGTCTGAACAGATGAACAGCCTCTTCACAGTGAGAGCTCACACATGCATCAGCAGATCAGATTATTGAGTGAATCTGTTCCCACACACGGAACAATTGAACAGTCTCTGTCCCTTGTGAACTCACTGGTGTGTCTGCCTGTCAGCTCTGAGTGAATTTCTTCCTACAGATGGATCAAGTGAACAGCTTCTCACTGCTGTAAATTTTCTGTTGTACAACCAGCTTGGATGACAGAATGAATTGCTTCCCACAGGCAGAACAGATCAGCAAATGCTGGTGTGTTCTCAGCACCCCGGTTCCAGTGGACTCACTGAGTTCAAAGAGAAAACTCCATTTCAGACACAAAGCATGTTTCCAGCTGGGATGAGACACTTCTTCATCTCCTAGGATCAACAACAGATATATTGGTGTTACAAAGGAAATATCTGGTCACTCCTTAAATACCTGGACAGAGACATTAAACCTGATGTATCGTTGAGTTTGAGATTCCTGTACACAAATTCTTTGCTGCTTCGCACCTGTAAAAGGATTCTGTGATGTGGCTCAATTTGTCTCTCTCTACTTGTGTTATTTCAAGTTCTGGTCATATCCCACAGCGCTACAAAGAGCACATGATATTACATGACTTATCCTGGAGGCTTTCTAATTACTCTGACCTTCTCTCCCACCACCCAAGGTGATTGACAGTGGTGAACTCATTGATGGTAATGCCAATGAAGATAAGATCATAAGATATGGGAGCAGAATTAAGCCATTTGGCCCACTGAGTTTACTCTGCCATTTCATCATGACTGATCCATTTCCCTCTCAGTCCCAATCTCCTGCCTTCTCTCCGTATCCTTTCATGCTTTGACTAGTGAAGAATCAACAATCTCTGTCCCTTGACTTGCCTTCCACAGCTGCCTGTGGCAACGGATTCCATAAATTCAACACTGTCTGCCTAAAGAAATTCCTCCTCATCTCCATATCTCCAAGACACCTTGCTATTTTGAGGCTACGCCTTCTGGTCGTTGTCTCTCCCACCACAGAGAATATCCTCCACACATGCACTCTATCAAGGCCGTTCAACATTAGATCTGTTTCAATGAGATCCATTCTCATTCTTCTGAATTCCAGTGAGTGCAGAATATCAAACTCTTTTCACATGACAAATCATTCAGTCCTAGAATCATTTTCATGAACCTTCTTTGAATCCTCTCTAACATCAGCATTTCCTTTGTAAAGATCCAAAACTGCTCACAATACTTCAAGTGAGGCCTCACCACTGCTTTATAGAGCCTCAGCTTTTATATTCTAGACCTCTCAAAATGAATGCTAACATCACAACATGGAGGGGAGCACAGTCATATTTTGATTTGGAGTGTGCCACTTTTCTTACCCAGGAGAAAGGTGTTTATATCAATATGTACTCAGAGAGAATGGGACAAAACATGTTCTAACGGGTAGAAAGGCCCAGAGAAAGAGTTAAAACAGGTGATTTTCTCAAGAACTAAATGTCATGGAAGAATTTTGTTCTGTTTTTCCATCCAGCACTAACTGACATTTTCCTTGACTGCAAGGTAGACTCTTCATCTGAAATGAACTCGGAAGTATATTTTTGTTCCAAGTTCCTAAACATTGGATTTAGATATCTGGTGCTTGGCACTGTCTGACAGACAGTCCATCTGCTTCCATTCCCTACACTTGCGCTTCCAAACACATTCTACAGACTGCTGGGGAAAGCACTAGAATTGTCACTATACCCAAAAATTCCCACGGAGGCTGACATCAGACTGTCTTTCAGGAGGGTGAACCCTAGCAAGGACAGAGGCCCCAATGGAGTACCTGGCAGGGCTCTGAAAACCTGTACCAACCAAATGGTAGGTGTGTTCAAAGATATTTTCAATTGCTCATCGTTATAGTCAAAAGTTCCCATCTGCATCAAAAGGACAATAATCACACTGGTGCCCAAAAAGAGCAGGATAAACTGCTTTAATGATTATCGTCCAGTAGCACTCACATCTACAGTGATGGAATACTTTGAGAGGTTGGTAATGGCTATAATTAACTCCTGTCTCAGCAAGGACCAGGACCCACTGCAACTTGCCTTTCGCCACAAGAGATCGACAGCAGATGCCATCCCATTGGCTCTTCACATGGCCTTGAGTGATTCAAGACCAATACGAATATATTTCAGGAGGAGTTTGAAAAGATTTGGTTGTCAGCAAAGACATTTGAAAATTTCTACAAATGTGCCGTGGAAAGCATTCAAACTGGCTGCATCACCATCTGGTATGGGGGTGGTGGCGGGGGGGGCTACAGCACAGGATTGACAGAAGCTGCAGAAAGTTGTAAACTTACTCAGCTACATCATGGGCACTAGCCTCCCTAGCATCGAGGACATCTTCAAGGAGTGATGCTTCAAAAATGTGGCATTCATCCTTAAGGACCCCCATCACTGAGGATATGTCCTCTTCTCATGGTTACCATCAGGAAGGAGGTACAGAAGCCTGAAGGCACACACTCAACGATTCAGAAACAGGTTTTTCCCCTTTGCCATCCGATTTCTGAATTAACACTGAACCTATGAAAGTGAGCTCACTACTATTTTTGCACTACTTATTTATAGAGTCATAGCACAGCACAGCCCAGAGTCTCCGCCACCATTTCATCATGGCTGATCCAATTTTCCTCTCAGCCCCAATCTCCTGCCTTCTCCCCATATCCTTTCATGCCTTGGCCAATCAAGAATATATCAACCTCTGCCTTAAATATACATAAAGACTTGGCCTCCACAGCTGATGGTGGCAACGAATTCCACAGATTCACTACTCTCCAGCTAAAGAAATTCCTCCTCATCTCCATTCTAAAAGGACGACCCTCTATTCTGAGGCTGTGTCCTCTGGTCTTAGACTCTCCCACCACAGGCAATATCTGTCCACATCCACTCTATGAGGCCTTTCACCATCCGATGTGTTTCAAAGAGGTCACCCCTCATTCTTCTGAATTCTAGAGATACAGGCCCAGAGCCATCAAACTCTCTTCATGTGACAAGCTGTTGAATCCTGGAATCATTTTCTTGAACCTTCTTTAAACCCTCTTCAGTTTCAGTACATCCTTTTTCAGATAAGGGGCTCTAAACTGCCCAGAACACTCCAAGTGAGGCCTCATCAGTGCTTTATAAAGTCTCAAAATGAATGCTAACATAGCATTTGCCTCCTCACCAGAGACTCCCTTTAGGGAATCCTGCACAAGGACTCCCAAGTTTATTTGCATCTCACTTTCTTATATTTTCTCTCCTTTTGGAAAATAGTAAACCCTTTTTCATTTCTTCTACCAAAGCACATGACCATATACTTCCCGACACTGTATTCCAGCTGCCATTTTTTTGCACATTCTCCTAACTGTCCAAGTCCTTCTGTAGCCTACTTCCTCAAAACTACCTGCCCCTCCACCCATCTTAATCTCGTCTGTAAACTTTGCAACAAACCAATCAATTCTATCATTAAAATTATTGACATATAACGTAAAAAGAATCAACCCCAAAACAGACCCCTATGGAATACCAGTAGTCACCGGCAGCCAACCAGAAAAGGCTCCCTTTGCTCCCACTGTTTGCCTCCTGCCAGTCTGCCACTGCTTTATCCACACCTGAATCTTTCCTGTAATACTATGGGCTCTTAGCTTGTTAAGCAGCTGCATATGTGGCACCTCATCAAAGGCCTTCTGAAAATCCAAATATACAATATCAACCAATTCTCCTTTGTCAATCTTGCTTGTTATTTCTTCAGACTTGTCAGACAAGATTTTCCCCTGAGAAATCTATGATGACTACAGCCTATTTTATCATGTGCCTTCAAGTACCGAGACGTCATCCTTAATATTTGACTCCAACATCTTCCTTCCCACTGAGGTCAGACTAACTGGCCTGGTTTCCTTTCATTTGCCTCTCTCCTTTCTTAAAGAATAAAATGACATTTGCAATTTTCCAGTTTTCAGAACCATTCTAGAATCTAGTGATTCTTGAAACATCGTTACCAATGCCTCCACTATCTCTTCAGCCACCTCTTTCAGAATCCTGGGGTATATGGTAACTTCATACACTTCATGAACCCTGAATCCTGGAACTTCCACCATACTGCTAGTGTCCTGCATAGTGAATACTAAAGCAAAATACTTATTCAGTTTGCCCGCTATTTCATTGTCCCCCATTACTACCTCTCCAACATCATTTTCCAGCAGTCTGATATCCACTCTTGCCTCTCTTTTACACTTTATGCATCTGAAGAAACTTTTGGTATCCTCCTTAATATTATTGTCCAGCTTACTTTCTTATTACGTCTTTTCCTTCCTAACGACATTTTAGTTGCCTTCCGTTGGCTTTAAAAGCTTCCAAATCCTCTAACTTCCCACTAATATTGTTCTATTATATGCCCTCTCTTTGGCTTTGACTTCTCATTAGCCATGCTTCTTTCCTCAAGAATACTTCTTCCTCTTTGTGATGTATATATCCTGTGCCTTCCAATTTGCTTCCAGAAATTCCAACCATTGCTGCTCTGTCGTCATCCCTGCCAGTGTTCTTTTCTGATCAATTCTAGCCAACTTCTCTCACGTCTCTAATTCTTTACTCCACTGTAATACTGATACATCTGACTTTAGTCTCTCTTTCTCAAATTTCAGGGTGAAATCGATCATATTATGATCACCAAGTGTTCTTTTACCTTAAGCTCTCTGATCAGTTCTGGTTCATTGTACAACAGGTTGGAGGAACAACACCTTATATTCTGTCTGGGTAGCCTCCAACCTGATGGCATGAACATTGACTTCTCAAACTTCCGCTAATGCCCCACGTCCCCCTCGTACCCCATCCGTTATTTATTTATATACACATTCTTCTTCTCTCTCTCCTTTTTCTCCCTCTGTCCCTCTCAGTATACCCCTTGGCCATCCTCTGGGTTTTTCCCCACCTCCCCTTTTTCTTTCTCCCTCACCCTCCTGTCTTCTCCTATCATTTTGGATCTCCCCCTCCCCCCTCACTTTCAAATCTCTTACTAGTTCTTCTTTCAGTTCATCCTGACGAACAGTCTCGGCCTGAAACATTGACTGTACCTCTTCCTAGAGATGCGGCCTGGCCTGCTGCATTCACCAGCAACTTTGATGTGGGTTGCTTGAATTTCCAGCATCTGCAGAATTCCTCGTGTTTGCGTTTTTAAACCCAATCCAGAATAGCTCATCCCCTAGTGAGCTCAACCACAAGCTGCTCTAAAAAGTCATCTCACAGGTACTCCAGAAACTTCCCCTCCTGAAATCCAGCACTAATCTGATTTTCCCAATCTGTTTGCATATTGAAGTCCTCCATGACGATTGTAAAAATTCCCCTTTTGGCATGCATTTTCTATCTTGCATTGTAATTTGTAGGCCACATCCTTACTACTGTTTGGGGGTCTGTATACTGCTCCCATCAGAATCTTTTTACCTTTGCAGTTCCTTAGCTCTATCTACAATAATTTAACACCTTTCGACCCAATGTCACCTCTTTCTAATACTGTAATTTGATTTCATTTTTTTAAACCAACAGAGCCATCCCTCTGTCTTCCTGCCTATCCTTTTGATACAATTTGTATCCTTGGACATAAATCTCCCAACTATAATCTTCTTTCAGCCATGATTCAATGATGCCTACGGCATCATACCTGCAATTTGCAACTGTGCTACAAGTTCATTTACCTTTTTCCATATACTGTGCACATTCAGATACAACACCTTCACCCTTTGATTTTGTCCACCTGGTATGCTGCAACTTGTTCTGTTGACTGCAATTTTGCCCTATCAACAGCCTCTACTCACTACACATTGCCTGTTTGTGAACCAGCTACCTCACCTTCAGCACTATCATCCGCCTTTCCTACAATACAATGCATTGAAATAAACGCATCAAGACACTAGGTGAACCATGCTCAATCTTTTCATTCCTAACTTTGTCTGAGGTCTTAGCAACATCTGCCTCCACAATCTCTCCACGAACTGTTCTGGCTCTCCGGTTCCCATCCCCCTGTAACTCTAGTTTAAACCCCACCCTGCAGCATTTACAAGGATATTAGTCTCCCTTCAGTTCAGGTGCAAGTCATCCCTTCTTTATAAGTCCCAACTTACCTGGAAGAGAGCCCAAAGATCCAAAAATCTTTGTCCACTATCCTACACCAACTCTTTAGCCACATGTTAAACTGTATAATCTCCATAGTTCTGGCCTCACTAGCACATGGCATGGGTAGCAATCCTGAGATTACAACCCTAGAGGTCCTGCCCTTTAATTTAGCACCTAACTCCCCATGCAGAACCTCATCACTCATCACTCATCCTACCTATGTCATTGGTACCTACACGGACCACGACTTCTGGCTGTTCAGCCTCTCACTTGGGAATGCTGAGGACTCGATCTGAGATATCTCAGACCCTGGCAACGTACCACCCAGGAATCTTGTTGTTGCCCACAGAACCTCCTGTCCGTTCCCGTAACTCACAAATCCCCCATCACCAAGCGTTTCTCATCTTCCCCCTTCCCTTCTGAGTCACAGAGGCAGACTAGGTATCAGAGACCCAACCACTGTGATTTTCCTGTGTTAGGTCAACCCCCACGACAGTATCCAAATTGTTGTTGAGGGGGATGTTCAAAGTGGTCCTTCATGCCTTTCCCTTTCCTGCCTGTCACCCTGTTTCCTGTGTCCTGCACCTTGGCTGTAATTACCCCTCTATGTGTCCTAATCCTAAAAGATTACTGTCATAACCTATTTGATCTTCCTTAGAAACTCAAGACCCAACAACATCCTTGTAAACTTTCACTGCACTCTTTCAACCTTATTGACATCTTTCCTGTAGGTAGGTGACCAGAAATGCACACAATGTTCCAAATTAGAGCTCACCAACTTCTTTTACAACTTCAGCATAACATCTCATCCCATCTCCTATACTCAAAACATTGATTTATGAAGGTCAGTGTGGCGAAAGCTTTCTTTACGACTACCTGTGTGTCTAGCCGTGACGCCACTCCCAACGAATTATGGACCTATATTCCCAGATCCCTTTGTTCTGCCACACCCCTCAGTGCCCTACCAGTCACTGTATAAGACTATATAGGACCTGGTTGGTCCTGCCAAAGTACAAAACCTCACACTTGTCTGCATTAAATTCCATCTGCCATTTTTCCAGCTGATGTAGATCCCTCCGCAGGCCACAACAGCCTTCCTCACTTCCAGTCTTGGAGTCATCTGCAAATTTGCTGATCCAGTTAACCACATCATCATTGATATGGATGACAAACAACAAAGGAACCAGCACCGATCCCTGCAGAATACCACTAGTCACAGGACTCCAATTACAGAGGCAACCCTCTAGTACCACTCTCTGGCTTCTTCCACAAAGCAGGACCTTGTAAATTAAGGCCTTGCCAAAGTTCATGTGGACAACATCTACTGCCTCGCCGTCACCCACTTTCCTGGTAACGTCCTTGAAAAACTCTGTAAAATTGGTTAGCCGTCACCTACCACACACCAAGTTATGCTGCCTATCCTTAATCAGTCCATCTACTGAAATACATCTATATCCAGTCACATAGAGTACCTTCCAATAACTTTCCCACAACTGATGTCAGACTCACTGGTCTATAATTTCCTGATTTCTGTTTAGACCCTTTTTCAAACAGCAGTACATTGGCTATCCTCCAATCCTCTGGTATCTCTCCGGTTGCTAATATCTCTGCGGGGACCCAGGCAATTTCTAAACTTGCCTCTCGTAGTGCCTGAGGGAACACCTTGCCAGGCCCTTGCGATTTATCCACAATGATTTGCAGCAAACATCTCCTCTGTTATCCGTACAAGGTCCGTGAAGTTAATGTCTCTTTGCCTCACTTCTATAGACTCTGTATCCTGTATGCCTGAGTAAATACAGATGCAAAAATATACGTACTTACACAGTGATAAAAACTGAATTACAGTATTACATTGTACTGCTGCTGCAGAAGTAACACATTTCACGACGTATGCTGGTGATATTAAACCCGATTGTGATTCTGAACGAGAACCGTCCATCACGGTCACGGCGATGCGCATGCACCACAGAAATGACCCCACCCCCAACAGCAGACAGCTCTCCCGGGCCCGAGTACGTATCGTGGGGGGGGAGAAAAAGGGAAGGGACAGGGAATATCCCAGGATGCAAGGCAACAGTGATTCCAGAGCTCATAACAATTGTCCCGCAGTGGCGGTGCAGACACGGAGCCCAGCTCCTACCTGCTGCCGATCCTCTACACCCTGTCGTACATTAGTCGCATGCGCAGTGTTCGGGAAAACCGTGTCCCCCTGCGCCTGCGCTGTGTCACGGACGGCAGGTCGCGGAGATTTCTGGGTATCCAAGGCGCCGGAGCAAGTGTGGGCAGGCGAGGTTGGCCGCCACGTCTCAAAAACAATCGCAATCAGTGTTTTCATGCTAAAAACTCAGGACCTACTTTAACGCAGCAAGCACCCACAAACAATATACTTAATGGCAAGAGGCAGGCGGTGTGATAGCTGTCAAAAGTTGTGGCCCCCCCATATCTCAGAAAGGATGTGTTGTCATTGGAGAGAGACCAGAGGAGGTTCACGAGGATCATTCCGAGAATGAAGGGGTTAACATATGAGGAGCGTTTGGCAGCTTTGGGCCTGAACTCATCGAAATTTAGAAGAATGTGGGGGTATCTCATTAAAAACTACCGAATGTTGAAAGGACTAGCTAGGGTGGATGTGGAGAAGATGTTTCCTCTGGTGGGGAATCCAGAACTAAAGGGAACAGTCTCAACACTGAGAGGCAACCCTTTAGAACAGAGTGAAGAAGGACCTTTTCTACCCAGAGAGTAGTGAATCTGTGGAATGCTCTGCCGCAGACTGTGGTAGAGGCCAAGTCTGTGTATCTTTAAGGTGGAAGTTGTTTATTTCCTGTTGGGTCAGGACATCAAAGGATATGGTGACAAGGCAGGTTGGGTGAAATCCAAGATCAGCTGTGAAGGAATGGTGGATCAGACTCGATAGGCTAAATGGCCTAATTCTGCTCCTATGTTTTATGGTCTTAAAGTCAGGGGCGGCATGGCAGTGTGCTGGTTTGCACAATGCTGTATAGTACCAACAGCCAGGGTTAAATTCCTGTCATGCCTGTAAGGAGTTTCTACGTTCTACGTTCTGACGTGGGTTTCCTCCTGGTGCTCCAGTTTCCTCCCACAGTCCAAAGACATATCAGTTGGTAGGTTACGCACGCAAAATGCTGGAGGAACTCAGCAGGCCTATGGAAAAAAATATAGTCGATGTTTCAGGCTGAGACCCTTTTTCAGCACTGGAAAAAAAAAGATGAGAAGTCAGAATTAGAAGGTAGGGTAAGGGAGTAAGAAACACAAGGTGACAGGTGAAACTGGGGGGGGGGTTAACATTAACATTAACATCAACATTATCCTTCCTCATAAACACCCGACAAGCTGTCTCTACTTGTGCGCCAACCACCATCTTCTTCCGATTCACTTTGGTTCCCGATACCCCTGCAAATCTAGTTTAAACCCTCCCCAATACACTCATCCACTACCTCATTCTATTTCTATACTCACTGTTGTGTTGCACAGGCAGCAACCCCAAGATTGAGGTCCTGCTTCTTAGCTATAGCAGAGGATAAAAATCAAGACTCCAGGCACTAGAACAATGAAAAACTAGTTGCAGGAGTCAGAGGAATAATTACAGGACTGTTTTAAATCTGTAGACTGGCAAGTTCAAGTACTCATCTGGAGATGTGATTGAATACACTATGGTTGTAATAGACTTTATGAAAAAGCTGTAGGTAAGTGTGACCCCACTAAGCCATCCAGGGACTTCCTCAATCAGAAGCCTTGGATGAACCGTGAGATCCAAAATTTGCTGAGGGCCAAATACTGTATACTTTATTATACTTTATACTTTATTGTCGCCAGACAATTGGTACTAGAATGTACAATTATCACTGCGATATTTGATTCTGCGCTTCACACTCCCTGGATTACAAATATTAATATTAAAAATAGTTAAATTTAGCAAATATTAAAAATTTTAATTATGAATCATAAATAGAAAATAGAAAAATGGGTAGTAAGGTAGTGCAAAAAAAAACCGAGAGGCAGGTCCGGATATTTGGAGGGTACGGCCCAGATCCAGGTCATGATCCGTTCGGCAGTCTTATCACAGTTGGAAAGAAGCTGTTCCCAAATCTGGCCGTATGAGTCTTCAAGTTCCTGAACCTTCTTCCAGAGGGAAGAGGGGCGAAAAGTGTGTGGCTGGGTGGGTCGTGTCCTTGATTATCCTGGCAGCACTGCTCCGAGAGCGTGCGGTGTAAAGTGAGTCCACGGACGGAAGATTGGTTTGTGTGATGTGCTGCGCCATGTTCATGATCTTCTGCAGCTTCTTTCAGTCTTGGACAGGACAACTTCTATACCAGGTTGTGATGCACCCTAGAAGAATACTTTCTACGGTGCATCTATAAAAATTAGTGAGGGTTTTAGGGGACAGGCCAAATCTCTTTAGTTTTCTCAGGAAGTAAAGGCACTGGTGGGCCTTCTTGGCAGTGAACTCTGCTCGGTTGGAGCAAGTCAGGTCATTTGTGCTATTGACCCCAAGGAACTTAAAGCTTTTGACCTGTTCCACTTGTGCACGACCGATGTAAATTGGGTTGTGCGGTCCGCTACTCCTTCTGAAGTCAACAACCAATTCCTTTGTCTTGCTGACGTTGAGGGATAGGTTATTGTCTTCGCACCATGCCACCAGGTTCTTAATTTCCTCTCTGTACTCAAACTCATCATTATCCGATATACGGCCTACAATTGTTGTGTCATCAGCAAACTTATATATTGAGTTTGATGGAAACTTGGCTACACAATCATGGGTGTACAGTGAGTACAGCAGGGGGCTGAGTACACAGCCTTGTGGGGTACCGGTACTCAGAGTGATTGTAGAGGAGAGCTTGTCCCCTATTTTTACATCCTGGGTCCTGTCTGTGAGGAAGTTGAAGATCCAGCTGCAGATCTGAGTGCTAAGGCCGAGGTTCTGGAGCTTAGGAATCAGTTTACTTGGAATGATGGTATTAAAGGCAGAGCTGTAGTCAATGAAAAGGAGCCTTACGTATGCATCTATATTCTCCAGGTGTTCTAAGGAGGAATGTAGGGTCTGGGAGATGGCATCTGCCGTTGAGCTGTTGCTCCAGTAGGCGAATTGCAAAGCGTCGAGGTTGACTGGTAGGCTGTGGTTGATGTGTGCCATAACCAATCTCTCGAAGCATTTCATAGCAATTGATGTCAGAGCCACAGGTCGATAGTCATTCAGGCATGCCACCTTGCTCTTCTTCAGCACTGGGGTTATCGTTGCCTTCTTAAAACACGAGGGGATCTTAGACTGAAGCAAGGAGCAGCTGAAGATGTCAGCAAACACTCCAGCTAGCTCGCTTGCACAGGCCCGGAGAACCCGTCCTGGGACACCATCTGGGCCCATCGCCTTCCTTGGATTTATCTTCAGGAGGGCCCTTCGAATGCCCTCCTCGGTGACGATGATCAGAGGCATTCAAGTCTGGAGACAAAAAAGCTAAAGTGGTGCAGGTGTGATCTCTGGAAAGCCATCTCACAGGCAAAGTGGAGATTCTGGACCAAACTTGAAACAACGAAGGATGCTCGACAGCTATGGCAGGGCGTGAATGCTATCACCTTAATTTACAAAGTTTAATCAAGTAATATGGGAGGCAGCAGGGCTTTGCTTCCAGGTGACATCAAAACCTCCTATACTCGCTTTGACTGTCAGAACATGGAGAAACCATAATGAACCCCCACAACCAAAGTTCCCCCTAATTTTTAGTAGTCAGTGTGCGCAAAAATCTTACGTTGTGCAAATTTTTTCTTGTGATAAAAATATGTGCAGACTGAATGCACACATGGCACAGTTTATGTGGGTTTACAAAGTATTTGACATAAAACTGCACAGAATAACAACAAAATAACGTACATATTTAAGTGGCTCAGTTATTTTTTCTCTCTCCTGTCTTTGGCGTTTACCCATTCTTTGTAAACTCTATCTAGACTAAAAGAACTTCCATCCAATTGATAGCTTTTGATTCTCATTAACATATATATCCAAATGACATTCACCTAAACGGTTTCTCAGCTTGTTTTTGAGTTGATTCAGTAGGCTAAAACCTCGCTCACAGTCCGCACTAGACGCAAGAAAGGTTCCCCCAATGTCCATCAACTGTGCAAGCTTGCAAAACTGTTCATCTTGAAGTACAAATGCCACCATTTGAGCAAAGTTTGAAATCAGTTTGGATTAATTTTTTTCTTGCACGGAAAATTTGAAATCATTAAACTGTCTAACTATTACAGTATTTTCAGCTGGAAAATCATGATATTTTAGACATAAGGCATTAACTTGTTCATCGCCAAATGTGAAGTCACAATCTGCAGTTGTGGAGAAATCAAAAGCTGACCATTCTTGTACCTCATCTTCAGGAAACCTTTCTTCTAAATGAACACAAAGACTATTTATAAAAGTCAACAGCAAACTTGCATCTGCTGTGATGTTTTCTTCATGTTGTTGGCTTAGCAAAACTTTAACTTTGTCACTCCACAAAACATTGTCTCCCAGATACAGCTTTCTTATCTTGTTAATTTTGCCTTGCGCAAAATGAAGTGAATCAATTGGTGTCAGGCCACTCTTTTGCAGAATCTTGCATAGTGCAGCCAGTTCATCAAAGACATCCCTTAAAACCTGCAAAGCTACTTTGTATGTGATGTTTATCAATTTCTTGTGACAGTATCAGTACCACAGGGTCATTTGACTGATCTTTTTCAATAAAAACATAGTAAACTATCTACATGATTTGAAACAGATCTTTGTAAACTTTACAATATGAACACTGTCCACCAAAGATGGCTGCCGCCGTGATGCAGCTGTACAAACCGGAACAGGAAAGGTGAGGTGACATAAATTAGTGACGTGAATTGTGGTATTTGAAAAAACGACTAACTAGTTAACAGAAACATTTAACTGAAAGATTATTGTCAGTAAGTATAATTATTAATTACTACATTATTTTAGGTAACTAACCTTTTGTGAGCACATCAATTTCCTTTTTGCGCTGGTTGAAAAACGTGTGTGCACGCACACACGTGCACAGTTTAGAAGGAACATAGCCCACAATTGCCAAAGATCATTTGATCTCAGTATCTGAAGCTGATGTGCAGGTTGCCTTCAGGAGGGTGAATCCAAGGAAAGCATCCGGGCCAGTCGGGGTACCTGGCCACCTACTAAAGACCTGTGCTGACCAACGGGCTGAGATCTTTAACCTCTCACTTTGGTGGTACCCACTTGTCTCCAGCAGGCTTCAATTATTACCAGTGGCCAACAAGAGTGTGGTGACCAGCCTCAATGATTATCACCCAGTTGCACTTACACCCACAGTAATGAGTTTGAGAGGCTGGTGATGATATCAGTTCCTGCCTCAGAGGTGACTTGGATCCACTTCCATTTGCCTACTGGCACAACAGGTCCACAGCAGATGCCATTTCATTCATTTTTCATTCAACCCTGGAACATCTGGACAGCAAAGATGCATACATCAGGATGCTCTTTATTGACTACAGCTCAGCACTCAATACTATCATTGCCTCAAATCTAATCAATACACTCCAAGACCTTGGTCTCAATAACCTTTGTGCAATTGAATCCTGGATTTCCTCACTTGTAGACCCCAGTCATTTCAGATTGGCAACAACATTTCCTCCATGACCTCTATTAGCACAGGTGCACCACAGGGATATGTGTTTAGCCCCCCGCCCTACTCACTTTACACCTATGACTGTGTGGCTTAGCACTGCTCCAATGTCATTTTCAAGTTTGGTGATGACACCATTGTTGTGAGCCAATGGTGATGAATCAGCATACAGGAGGGAGATTGAAAATTTGGCTGAGTGGTGTAATAACAACAACCTCTCACTCAATGTCAATAAGACCAGGGGATTGATAGTAGACTTCAGGGAGAGGGAAACCAGAGGTCCATGAGCCAGTAATCATCAGAAGATCAGAGGTGGAGGGGGTTAGCAACTTTAAATTCCCGTGTGTTACTATTTGAGGATCTGTCATGGATTCAGCACTTAAGTGCAATTGCGGCAAGAGCATGGCCTCAACTTCCATAGGAAACTGAAGAGATTTGGCATGGCATTTAAAACTTTGACAAACTTCTATAGATGTGTAGTGGAGAGTGTGCTGACTGGTTGCAACATGGCCTGGTATGGAAACACCAATGCATTTAAACAGAAAATCCTACAAAAGGTAGTGGATTCCACCCAGTACATCACGGATAAAGTCCTCCCAACCATTGAGCACATCTACATGAAACACTGTTGTAGGAAAGCAGCATCCATCATCAGAGATCCTCACCACCCAGGTCATGCTCTTTTCTCGCTGCTGTCATCAGTTCAAAGATACAAGAGGCTCAGGAACTGCACCACCAGGATCAAGAACAGTTATTACCCCACAGCTTCTTGAACAAAAGGGAATAACTACACTAATCTATTGAGATGTTCCCACAACCAATGATCTCACTTAAAAGACTCTTTATCTTGTTATTTCATGCTATTGTTATTTATCACTAGTTATTTATATTTACATTTGCACAGTTTGTTGTCTTCTGCAATCTGGTTGATCTTTCATTGATCTTTCATAGTTACAATTGTATGGATTTATTGAGCACAGCCACAGGAAAATTAATTTCAGGGTTGCATATGGTCAATAATAAAATTTACTTTGAACTTCGGATTAAATGCAATTCAGTTACCACTGGATTATGTGATTCATTCTGGTACAGGTTACCAACGGATTATGGTACTATGCCTGGTGGGTACTGGAACAGACCTCTGCTATTCATTTTCTGTGTTTGGATGTGATTGTATTTGACAAGAACAGCAACGTTGCTGCTGATACCAAATTTGGGGGTCTAGTTGATAAAGAAATACAAACACATCTTGATCAGTCAAGGAGATGGGCTGAGGAATTCCAAATGGTTTTCAATTTAGATCATTATGAGGTGGTGCATTTTAGATATTCAAACCAGGGCAAGACCTATACAGTGAATGGCAAGGCACTGATGAGAGTTGTGGGATGGGGGGGCTGGGAATACAAGTACATAGTTCACTGAAAATGGCTGCACAAGGTGTGGTGAAAGCGACTTTTAGCACGCTGGCCTTCATAAGCCAGGGCATCGAGTTTAGGACTAGGGCCATTATGTTCAAAGTTCAACATACATTTGTTATCAAAGTATGTATACCGTATACAACCTTCAGATTTGTCTTCTTGCAAACGGGAGAAAATCTGCAGATGCTGTAAGTCCAAAGTAACACACACGAAATGCTGGAGGAACTCAACAGGCCAGGCAGCAGCAACGCCAAAGAGTAAACAGTTGATGTTTCAAGCTGAGACCCTTCATCAAGAAAACCCCCACACAACAAAACCAACAAATCTTCATAAATAAGAACAAATCGCACAACAGCAAAAGGTGAACAAATAACACACAAAATATTAAACACCAAACCATAGAGTCCCCAGAAATGAACTCACAGCCACGAGTTGCTAAGATGAGTAAAGCAGTCCAGAAGACGATGGCTGTGGCCACAGCCACCGAGTCAGTTCAGTGCTGTGTCGATGGCCTCAGACCATAGCCATAGGTGTAGTACTGTGCTGAAGCGTCTTGACCAAGTTGTGCAAATAGTAAGGCACTGCAGCAACGAGGACATAAAATATCAAAGCGAGTCCACAGCCATGATCCATAAGCTACCAAGACAATCGAACCTTCAGACCCAAGAGTCCTGTGCTTTCCATTGGCAGCAGCGAGAAGGAGACCAGTCAAATGCAGACAGTGGAAAACCCATTCATTTCCCACTCTCATCCTCATTAACTTTCATCTTGCTTGATGCTTTAATCGGTGCAGAGTGATGGTGCTGACTTCAGGTTCATATTTCGCCATTAGGAATCGATGCAGCATACACCCCTAGTGACAGCCATAGCTGCTCTCCACACCGAATCCCCCAGGAGATAAGACCTAGATTGTTCAGTCAGCCCAAAAATGCATATGGAAAATACAGGTTGCAATCGATCCCAGTTCAGAAGAAGAGGAAAAGTATATTTAGAAGAAGAGTATCCATTAGTTTTGAAGCTGTCTGCAAGCTCTTGCCGATGGTCATTCAGAGGAGGTTCACAAGAATGATTCAGAATCAGGTATCAACAGCATGTGACGTGAAATTTGTTAACTTAGCAACAGCATTTCAATGCAATACATAATTTAGCAGAGAAAAAAAAGAAAAATAATTGTAATAATAAACAAGTAAATCAATTATGTATATAGAATAGATAAAAAAAGTGCAAAAACAGAAATACTGTGTATTATAAAAAAAAGTGAGGTAGTATCCAAAGATTCAATGTCCATTTAGGAATCAGATGGCAGAGGGGAAGAAGCTGTTCCTGAGTCGCTAAGTGTGTGCCTTCAGGCCTCTGTACCTCCTACCTGATGGTAACAATGAGAAAAGGGCATGTCCTGGGGGTTCTGGAAGTCCTTAAATAATGGACGCTGCCTTTTTGATACACCACTCCCTGAAGATTCTCGGATAAAAGAGTTAGTGCATGAGGAGCAATTGATGACTCACTAGAAATGAGAAGAATGAGGGGACAATCTAATTGAAATATATCAAATTTTGAAAGGACTAGATGGAGTGGATTTGGACAGGATGTTTCCTGTGGTTGGGGAGTCTAGGACCAGAGGGCACAGCCTCAGAATAGAAGGACATACATTTTGAATGGAGATGAGGGGGAATTTCTTTAGCTAGAATGTGGTAAAGTGATGGAATTTGTTACAGCAGGAGTCTGCAAAGACCAGGTCATTGGGTGCATCTGAGGTGGAAGAAGATAGGTTCTTGATTAGACAGGGTGTGAAAAGTTATGGGGAGAAGACAGGAGAATGGGCCTAGAACAGATCCTCAGAAATGGTAACACCAGGGAATTTGAAGATGCTGATGCTCTCCACCCAATGAAGACTGGTTTATGGACCTCCATTCTCCTCCTTCTAAAGTCAATAATCAGCTGCTTGGTCTTGCTGAAATTGAGTAAAATATTACTGTTGTGACACCACTCAGCCAGATTTTCAATCTCTCTCCTCTCAGCTGATTTGTCATCACCTTTGATTCTGACAATGACAGTGGTGTCATGAGCAAACCTAAATATGAAATTGGAGCTGTGCTTAGCCACACAGTCTCAGTGTAAAGCAAGTAGAGCAGGAAGCTAAGCACACAGCCCTGTGGTGCACCCATGCTGATGGAGATCGTGGAGGAAATATTGTTACCAATGTGAACTGACTTGGGTCCAAAAGTGAGGAAATCGAGGATCCATTTACAGAAAGGAGTATTGAAGTCAATGCCTTGAAGCTTATTGATTAGTTGTGAGGGGATGATAGTATTCAATGCTGACCTGTAGTTGATAAAGAGCACCCTGATGTATGCATCGCTGCTACCCAGATGTTCCAGGGTTGAGTGAAGAGCCAATGAAATGGCACCTACTGTAGACCTGTTGTGCCTGTAGGCAAACTGGATGTGATCAAAGTAGCTTCTAGGCAGAGTTTCATCACTATCCTCTCAATACACTTCATCAGGGTGGACGTAAGTGCTACTGGACGGTAGCCATTGAGCCAAGTTACCACGTTCTTCTTAGGCATCGGTATAATTGAGGCCTGCTTGAAGCAGGTGGGTACGTCAGACTGCTGAAGTGAGGTGTTGAAAATATTGGTGAACATTCCAGCCAGTTGATCAGCACATGTCTTCAGTACTAGTCCAGGGCTGGATGTTTTCCATGAGTTCACCCTCCTGAAGGATGTTCTCACGTCAACCACAGAGACTGAAATCACAGGGTCATCAGGGTCTGTTAGACCATGAATTTCCTCCAAGTTTTGACGGTCAAAGCAAACATAGACACTCTGGAAGTGAAGCTCTGTTGTCACCTACGTCTCTTTATTTCACTTTTGTAAGAGGGGAGAGTATTTAAGCCCTGACACAGCTCTTGAGCATCCTTCACTGATTTCAGTTTAGTCCCTGAAATATTACAAATGGAGAGAGACAAGCTGAATCACGTCACAGATTGAAGACGGGCAGAAATGGCCCATTCTGATACAGTCAGAGAACTGAATGGTCAGTCTGCGTGCCTGATCCAAGCTCAGTTAGAAGATCAGGAGTTGTTCCTCCAACTGGGGTTGATCCTCGCTGTAACAGTGTGACATCAGACAAAAATGATCTCAACTGAAATGCCATCCTTTTGTAAATCTTTTTTACAGGCTGAAAATGTTAACAAATTGATGTACATGAATCGCAAGCATGTCGATTTTGCCTTCTCTGTCCAGGAATATCTGTTGTTGAGCCTTTGAAATGAAGAAGTATCTCATCCTAGTTGAGAACGTGCTTTGTGTCTGAAATTAAGTTTTCTGTTGTAGCTCAGTGAAATCCATTGGAACCGGGGTGCCGAAAACACATCAGCATTTGTTCACTGGAGATCAGTTCTTCAACTGCATTGCAGACATCGCACCCTGCAAAAACTCTTTTCATGGAGGTAGCACCACCATTTCAATAGGTAGCACCCCCACCCCCCACAACCCCATATTTTCCACCCCCCCCCCGTCGACCTCCAAGGGTGTATGTAATACTTTGTTTAGTGATTTTGTCTAATCTGTAAGTTGGGTATATGCAGCAAATGTGACATTAAAATATGTGCTTACATTATCATGTTTATTTTTTTTTCAGATTATGAGAACACTCAGTCCTGTTTTATTGTCATTTAGAAATGCATACATGCATCAAGAAATGATACAATGTTTCTCCGGAGTGAGCTCACAGAAAACAGGACAAACCAAAGACTAACACTGACAGAACCACATAATTATAACATATAGTTACAGCAGTGCAAAACAATACCATAATTTGATGGAGAACAAACCATGGGCATGGTAAAAATAGTCTCAAAGTCCCCGAATCGATCGACTCCGCATCTCCGATAGCGGCGGCAAAGGGAGAAATTCCCTGCCATAAGCTTCCAGGCACCGTCAACTTGCTGATGCCTTAGAAGCAGCCGACCACAGCTGACACTGAGTCCATCCATCCGAAAACTTCGAGCCTCTGACCAGCCCCTCCGATACAGCCTCCCGAGCGCCATCCTCTGCCGAGCGCCTTCGACCTCGCCCCGGCCACTGAAACAAGCAAAGCCGAGGATTTCGGGGCCTTCTGCTCTGGAGATTCCGGTTACCACACAGTAGCAGTGGCAGCGAAGCAGGCATTTTAGAAGTTTTCCGGATGTTCCTCCATACTCTCACGTCTGTCTCCATCAAATCAGAATTGTGCACGGTCCCCTGCTTGACAGATAACAGACATCACCACCGAAGTGGCCGCACACGCTGCCGTCTCGCCGCCATCTTCTCCTCCTCCTTTACCTTTCTATTACAATTTTAAGCAAGTCTACAGGGAGTTTGGCCTCATCACGTAGGGCATCAATAGCGTAGCTCCTTGGCAGCTAGCCAACTAGTTTAAATCGGGGTCACCAACCTTTTTTGCACCGCGGACCGGTTTAATATTGACAATATTCTTGTGGACTGGCCGACCCCGGGGAGGAGGGGGTGTTAAACACGACCGGAATATAGGTGATAAGTCAACTATAAGTCACTTGTAAGTGGCTAATACACTCAATTTCGTTTCTAAAGGGGTTTATCTAATGAATTTAATATTAAATACACAGTGCATATTTTCCTCGCATGAATGTTGACCGTGTGAGGGATTCACTCTGTCTGATCTATGACAATGAATTGCCAGAGAATTGATAGCAGAGAGAAAGCATTGTCCTTCTTTCAGTGTGGGAAGGGGTTCTCTCATTCAGCTGACCCGCAGACACACCACCTCTGGGAGCAACAGTCACTTAACACTGGAGAAATGCCGTTCATCTGCTCAGACTGTGGGAAGGCATTCACTCAATCATCTGACTTATTGGCACATTAGTCAGTCCATAGTAGGGAAAGACTGTTCACCTACTCAGAATGTGTGAAGGAATTCACTAAGTCATCTCAGCTGAAGTTATATCAGCAACTTCACACTGGGGTGAGGCCGTTCATCTGCTCCCAATGTGGGAATGCCTATCGTTACTTCCTGAGGGCAAGTTGGATCATTTGGCCGTACTCCTGCTACCTGCATACAGACAGAGCCTAAAGAACAAGGCTTCAGAGGTCAAGGCAACTAAGAGTTGGTTGCAAGAGGTGGAGGAACTGAGTCAGTGGACTGGGTCATGTTCAAGAACTCACCTGAGAACCTGAGTGACTATACCAATGTCATAACAGTTGTGGATGAGGATGTCTCCATGAAATCATTCAGGGTTTCCCAATCAGAAGCTTTGGATAAACAATGAAATCCAGGATCTGCTGAGGGCCAAATCAGAGACATTCAAGTCTGGAGATCAAGAATGCTACAAGAGTTGCAGGTGTGATCCCCGGAAAGCTATCTGTCAGTCGAAATGGAGATTCCAGACTAGGCAGGAATCAACGAAGGATGCTCGACAGCTGTGGCAGGGCTTGAACCAAATGTGAATGTTGTGACATTGGAAACAGCAGGTCTTCACTTCCAGATGAGCTTAATGCCTTCTATGCTCGCTTTGATCACCAGAACAAGGAGGAACCATCATGCACTCCCATGTTTCCCCATGATCCTTTGGTCTCAGTATCTGAAGATAACATGCAGGCTGCCTTCAGAGAGAGAATCCAAGGAAAGCATCAGGTCCAGATGGAGTACCTGGCTGAGCACTGAAGACCTGTGCTGACCATTTGTTCACAGATATCTTCCAACATCTCATTCTGGCAATTTGTGGTACTCACCTGCTTCAAGTAGGCATCAATTATACCGGTGCCCAAGAAGAGCGTGGTAACCTGTCTAAATGACTATTGTCCAGTGGCACTTACATCCACTGTGATTCAGTGTTTTGAGAGGTTGGTGTTGAAGCAGATCAGCTCCTGTCTGACTGGCAACTTGGATCTGCTCCAATTCACCTATGAAAGCAACAGGTCTACAGCGGATGCTTTCTTGACTCCTCACACAACCCTAGAACATCTGGACAGCAATGATGCATACATCAAGATGCTCTTTATCAATTACAGCTCAGCATTTAGCACCATCATCCCCTCTAAAGAAATCAGTAATCTCCAAGACCTGGGCTACAATACCCTCTTTTGCAATCAGATCCTGGATTTCCTCACGTAGACCCTAGTCAGTTCAATTTACAAAAACATCTCCTCTACATTCTCCATTTAGCCCTCTGCTCTACTCCCTTTACACCCATAACTGTGTGGCTAAATATAGCTCCAACACCATATATAGGTTCGCTGATAACACCAGGGTTGTGCGCCGTATCAAAGGTGGTGATGAATCAGTATACAGGAGGAAGAATGAAAATTTGTAATAACAACAACCTCTCACACAATGTCAGTAAGACCAAGGAACTGATTGTAGACTTCAAGAGAGGGAGTCTACATGATCCATGGTCCAGGAGCCAGTAATTATTGGAGGATCAGAGGTGAAGAGTGTCACTATCTCAGAGGACCTGTCCTGAACACATCCTATAAATATAACTGCAAAGAAATCACGGCAGTGCCTTTACTTCCTCAGGAGTCTGCGGGGGTTAGGCATGCAAACAAAAACCTTAGAAAAACTATAAGTGTGTGGTAGAAAGTGTGCTGACTGGCTGCATCACAGTCTGGTCTGGGAACTCCAATGCTGTTAAGTGTAAAATCCTACAGAAGGTAGTAGATTCAGCCCAATATATCACGGGTAAAACCCTCCCAACCATTGAGAACATCTACATGAAATGTTGTTGTAGAAAAGCAGCATCCATCTTCAAAGATCTTCACCATCCAGGCCATGCTCTTTTCTTTCTGCTGCCTCAGGACTCACACCATCAGGTTCAGCAACAGTTACTACCCCCCTCAACCATCAGGCTCATCCCATCAAGGGGATAACTAGACTCATTTAAGGACTCTTTCATCTTGTTATTACATGTTCATTATTTATTGCTATTTATTTATATCTGTATTTGCACAGTTTACAGTTACTGATGTTTACTATTTACAGGTACTGTTTACAGTTACGACTCTATACATTTTTCTAAGTATGCGCACAGAAATAGAATCTTAGGGTTGTACGCAGTGACATGCAAATTCTCTGATAATAAATTTTAGTTTGAACTTTGAAGAGATTTTCTCAGTCATCTCACCAAGTGACACACTACCGTGATCAAACTGGGGAAAAAGTTGAAATAAGCTGCATACTGGATATGTAACCATCACAGTTACTGAATCCAGAGACAAGTTCACAAGGGACTCTTGGTATCAAACTCTGCAATTATTGCTGCTGCTGCATCACACTGGCTTCTGCACCCTGGTCACTGGGAATGGGATGAGAGTGTTGTGAAATAGATAGGGAAGATTGGGGAGGAATTTTGTGTCATGGAGATGAGTTTATGTGGGAAGGAATGGTGTGTTATAGTGACGGGGTTGAAGGGGTGACCTGGAAACAAAGGGAAAATGGGGTTATCCCAGATACTCGAAGGAGAATATGGGTGTGGTAGAATGAGCATATCATTGAACCTGCAAAGGGAATGGGGAAGGGGGGGGTCCCAGATTGGTGGGGCGGTGGGAAGGCAGAAAAGTCCAAGGCAAGGATGGAGTAGCATTTCAGTCACCAGAGGAAAGGAGAGTTCAAAACAGGCCGTCCCAGAACCAGGGTTAGGAATGGAGAAGGCGTCCCAGAGTCCGGGGAGATGGGGGGCACATTCCAGGGAAATGATAAAGTGGGAAGGGGGCATTCCAGGGACGGAGGCGGAGGGATATCTGAAGAGAGAAATTGAAGGTGGTGCACAGAGAGTGGGTGAGGGGATTTGGTGCAACCCAGAGGGGGAATGAGAAGCCCAGAGATGGGGAGCATAAAGTGGGAGACCCAGATTTGATGGAAAGTGGGAAGTAGGCAGTTGGAGACAAGGTACGACAAGGACTCCTGGAAACAGGGAAGGGTCATCCTGGAGACTGTAAGGTGGTGGTGGAGGAAAAGGGGCATTTCAAAGAGGAGAGAAGAGGAAGGTTCTGTCCCAAAAATGTGGATTGGGCAATAGTGTGTCCCAGGGGAAGTGGGGGAGGACAATGTGTATCCAAGAGGTGGAGGTGGGTGGGAGAGATGGCATCCCTGAGTTGGGGGTGTTAAGTGGGTACAGTCATCTCAGTTGGGAGAGTTGGGTGTGGTGGGGAAGGGAATACCTCAGAGACTCAGTTTGGTGGGGGGCAGTTGGGGAAAATAGGTGTCTCGGGCCAAGAAGAGGTGTGTTCAGAATGGAGGTTGGTGATCATGGATGGCTGGGTGAAATGCATGACACACAGATGGGTTGAGAGGAATGAGGAGTCACTGATGTGGGTGCATGAGGAGGATTGTGCGTCTGAAGGGCAGGAAGGCAAGGAGGGAAGGGTGCATCCCAGAGGCCGGTGTAGGGTTATTCCCAAGATGTGCTGAGAGATGCTGGGGGATGGGGAGAAATGGAAAGTCCCTGAAGCAGGAGGTGTGGAGTGTTGAGAAGTGGTCGTCCCTGAGACAGAAGGGGGAGGGTGTCCAGAACTGGAGTTGGAGTTTATCAGAAGAGGGAGCGTGCATCCCATTTTGCCCCGGAAACGAGGAGGGTGTACGAGGAGTATCAGATGTGTGGAGGAGGGGGAGATAGGAATGTGGGGGATGAAGATGGGGAGTCAGGGAGCATGAGCTCTCCAGAAATGGGTGAGTTTAGAGGAAGAAAATGGTGTGTCCCAGAGACCAGGCAGAAGGGGTGTCCCAGATATGGAGAGGTGGAGGGGGAAGCGAGTGTCCCAAAGACGGGGGTGGGGAAGGGGGTAAGTGTGGTTGTGAGGGGTGACCTATGGGCAGAAGACTGTGTCACATAGTGGGGAAGGGTGGGGACATACCAGACGTGGGATATGCGGTAAGGTGATGTCCCAGAGATCTTAGGGGAGTGAAAAGGATCCCAGAAACGGGTGGGGATGGTGTGGGGAAAGGGGGTGGCTCTGGAGGGGAGGAGTAGGCATCACAAAGATGCCCTGGAGGGGAGGAGTAGGTATCACAGAGGTGCCCTGGAGTGGTGGAGTAGTATCACAGAGATGCTCCGGGAAGAAGGGTGTTCCAGAGATCGAATGTGGTGGGGGAAGCACAGAGGGGTGCAGTTGTAGAAAAGAGGCAACACTGAGATGGAGGAAAGCAGGTCTCCCAGAGATGGGAGAAGGGGAGACAGGACATCGAATTGAAGAAGTAAGGGATTGCTTCCCAGAGAGATGTGGCAGAGAGACTGACACAGAGATGGGCGAGTGGGAACAGGGGAGACTTAGAAACAAAGGGAAATGGGAAGGGAAAACCCAAAGACCAGTAAGAGGAAAGACCCAGAAACAGGGGGAAGGAGGAGTCTCAGAGATGAGAGGAAAGGGAAAGAGGAGATCCAGAGAATGAGGAAGGATGACTCAGAGATGAGGGAAGCGGGAAGGAGATCAAAGATAAGTAATTCAGAAAGAGGAGATCCAGAGATGATGGGATGGGGAAGGAAGAGATCCAGAGACGAGGGAAAGGGGAAATTGGAGATCCGAATAGGAAGAGCAGTGGATTGAGAGAGGAGGGAAGGGGAGAGAAGGAATCCAATAAATGGGAATGGGGAGGTAGATCTAGAGAGGAGGGAAGGGGTAAGGAGGTGATCCAGAGATGGAGGAAGCAGGAATTAGATCAGGTGAACACCTAATCAGGTGATCAGGTGAAGTGGGTAGAATGAGCAGATAAGGGTTGAGGGAGATCCAAATGATGAGGGGAAGGGTGTGACCAACAGGTGGGAGGGGAGGGTGAATAAAGGCGCAGAGTTGTGACTGAGTGGAAACAGGGGAGACACAGAATCCGTGGTGGGGGAAGGTGAGTGTCCGGAAAGAGGAAAGGGGCCAACGTAGAGGAAGGGGAAGGTATGGGGGAAATGGCAATTGAAACACGTGTGGCTCAAGTTGTTCCTCTCTTTCAAAGATCTCGAGAAAGTCATCCACGCCCTTATATCCTCCCACTTGGACTACTCCAACTCCCTGTATACTGGGATTAGTCAGTCGCCCCCGTCCTGCCTGCAACTGGTCCAGAACGCCACAGCCAGGCTCCTGACAGGCGCCCGGAAGAGGGACCATATTACTTCTATCCCAGCCTCTCCACTGGCTACCAGTACGGTTTAGAATTGATTTTAAGGTTCTCCTGTCTGTTTATAAAGCCCTAAATGGGCTGGCCCCCCTCCTATATCACAGACTTTCTCACCACTTATTCTATATCCAGGTCCCCTCAGGTCGGCTGACTTGGGGCTTCTGGCTGTCCCGCGATCTAAATTTAAGTTCAGGGGTGACTGCACCTTTGCTGTTGTAGCCCCTAGACTAGTGGTCACCAACCTTTTCAACCTTTTCAAGATCCCCTACCTCGACCTCAGTGAAAGGCAAGATCTATCTACTAAGTCGTTTAGAGAAACAACAGCTCAGATTGTACTTCCAATTTGAGGCCTTTTATTTGGGTGAATTGTATTTGAATTACACAAAATACTTTTGTCAAACTTTCAAATTAATTCAAACAAGAAAACACTAATTAGCATATCAAACAGGCAATAGCTGTCTTCCTTTAAGAATATTACAATACTTCACACCTTTAATTCTAAGTTTCATTATTTAATATCATTTCAACTTGAAAAATAAATGAATAAAAATTGCCTGTTGCACTCAGTGTGATGACTGGGGCTGAAGACTTTCTGCTAGTTTCCTGAAATTTGGCTCATAACTACATACAGCGAGTCTGAGACAGTCTGTGAGGTGTAGGGTTGCCAACTGTCCCGTATTCCCCCTGCTAAGGTAGAACGTTCCTATGAAACCTTTCCTGCTGAAATGCTTTACGCCGAAGAAGCAATTACCATTAATTTATATGGAAAAAAATTTTGAGCGTTTCCAGACCCAAAAAAATAACCTACCAAGTCATACCAAATAACACATAAAACCTAAAATAACACTAACATATAGTAAAAGCAGGAATGATATGATAAATACACAGCCTATATAAAGTAGAAATAATGAAAATTAAGCCAAAACCGATTCATGGGGTAAAAAAAATCAGCATGTATGCGCATGCCCACACAGGTGCCCGCGCAAGACTTCATAGTCATGGTAGTCTTTCTCCGGGTAAACACAAATGTCCTGGGATTTGACTGCTACTTTTGTCCGTTATTTGGGAGTGAGAAAGTTGGCAACCCTAGTGAGGTGTCTGTCAGTAAGTCAGCTCCAGTACTTAGATTTAATAATTTTCATCTGTGAAAATGCAATTTCACGTAGATAAGTTGACCCGAAGTAGGCACTGACTTTTAGTGGTATAAAGCCAACGCGCACACCATGCATTGCTCGGCCCCTTCAGTAGTAATTGCTACCAGTTTATGAATGGGGATGTCATTTTCACGGACATATTTTTTTAAACTCATTGTAAATATCCTCACCTCTCGTTCTTTCCTTTAATTGCAAAAGAGTGAGGAAGTCCTCCTTTGTTGTAAAATCCTGGAAAGCCATTCTGACAAATACAAGAAGCTGAGCTGTTTGCATTACATCCAGGGGTTAATCGAACTGTAGTGAAAAATATTCACGTCCTCTGACGGTGACTCTACCCTCCTTGTCACTGTTGCAGGGCCAAGCAGTATATTACGTATTGCGGTTGTGATGCTGTTTTTGTTTTTAAAGTCATTAAAAACAGCCTCTGCGGTAATGAGCATTGCTTCCTTGAATAAATCGCCATCTGCAAAAGGCTTCTTGTGTTCAGCCAAAAGGTGACTTACACGAAATGATGTTTCAATAGCAGCCTTATTTTGAGCAGCATGTTTTGTGAAAAACGATTGCTGGGCCTTCAACCCCGATTTCAGCTCAACTTTCCTGGCACGAATTGCGCTCTTTGGGGGGGTAGGTGTCTTTAAATTCCTGGTGGTTGGTGTTGTGGTGCCGCTCCAGATTCCCTCTTTTAGTCAGTGCTTGTGTTTGGTGGCACAACATACATACACACTTGTCTTTCACCAAGGTAAATAGAAATTCCTCTTCCCATTCTGGATGGAATTTGCATGTTTTCACCTTCTCTCGTGGAGCCTCCGCTATGCTATCAGGATATCACAAGCGATTGCCGACTGCATCGCCTCTGATCTGAGCCGAAATTTACGTGCTAGGCGGCACCTAATTAATTAGCTTGTTTATTTTGGCTTTTTTTCTTAAAGATGTGCTGTGTGCATCCCGACTACCGCTGCACCACTGCATGCTTCGCGGCCTGGAGGTTAGGGACCATTGCTGTATATTGATGTTTGCGACAGTCTGTACTCTTATCGAATCTGATTGGTCACTTTGATGCAGCACAGGCCACGCTGAAAATGCGGGGCATGGCGGGGGAGCTACACACATGCGCACTGGGCAGAAAGAACGGAACTAAACCCCCGCAACCCGGAAACAATCTCTCTTTACAAACAGCTTTTTAGCTAAAATATTGCTATATTACCATTATCCTAATTAGTATTACTTACTTTTATAATGCTCACATTACAACAGTATTTGTGTATTTATTTTTGATTTTTCTTCGGGATCTACTGGGAAAGTCTCAAAGATCAACCAGTCGATCGTGATCGACGGGTTGGCGACCCCTACCCTAGACTGTGGAACAGCATTCCTCTCCCTATCAGATCTGCTCCCTCCATTGACTCTTTTAACTCCAGGCTCAAAACTCACCTTTATTCACTAGCGTTTGAATCTTCCTGATGTGGCTGATTTTTGGCTTGTGCCTAGGCTCATGTGTTGTTTATTTTGTGCCTATAAGCTGTGTGCCTTGTTGCTTATATCTGTGTTTCTTGTATTGTGATTTTAGCTACCTGTTATGGTTTGTACAGCACTTTGGTCAACATGGGTTGTTTTTCTTTCTTTTCAAATCTTTTTATTATTATTATCCAAAATTAACAAGAGTACATCGAAGTAAGCAACACTTACAATGTCTCAAGAAAAAAAAATATGATTTTAAAGATTGAAAAAATTTTGGTGATTAAAAAAAAGGGTTGTTTTTAAATGTGCTTTATAAATAAATTTGACTTGACTTGACTTGACTTGACTTGTTTATTTCTGCCTACAAGATGTATCATGATACGTTCTATGAATGCAGATAAGGCATTAGAGCTATAGATTTCAATTGTCAATATCCACATAAATTTGACAATTCTGAGCAGAAACTTCAGAGCAGTTCAGTGACAGGGACTAGACCGTTGCCCTTGTGCACAAGTAAATAAAGTTTGAAGCAAGTTGTCATAGACCAGTTGATCAGTGACGCCACTTCTTCACCCAGAGTGGTGACCATTCGGAACCCGTCACAATTGGGGCAGCCGGAGGTGAGCAGCAGGGATGGGTTTAAGAGGAAGCAGAATGAATGGAGATAGACAAAAGAACATCGCTTCAGCATGACGGGAGGAGACGGATCGGGAACACTGACAGGGCCAGTGACGGGGGTGGGGGAGGGGTGCAGAATGGCCTCAACTGTAAATTGACTGTGCTACAGAGTCAGTAAGGACCTGAGACACAAGATTTGAAATAAAACTGATTTATTTATGACAGATTCACAATATTTAACTCCAGTATAGTTAAAGGCTAATGTCTTCAGAACAAACCCCTCTCATGTTCAGTGACTGGGGCTCAGTTCCAGTTGTGATGAATGGCAACAATAACTTCAGAATCTGACACCAACTCTTGAACTGGCAACTTGATTCACCATTTGTGATGGTTCAAAATTCAACATAGACTTATTTAAACTGCCTCCTCTGTGCTGCCAGTGCATCGTCAGATCAGATGACGTAGCAAATCCCTCCTGCACTTCAAGCAATTGAACATCTGATCTCTAGTGAAGGTATACTGAAGTATTCTCTGGGACCTGGATCCAGTGGATTTCAATGAGAAGTTAAAACAGAAAACATCATTTCAAACATAAAGCAGATGCACATTTCAAGAAGGGATGAGATATGCCTTGAAGGAGGGACAACTAATATAATGGTGTTACGCAGGAAATATCTATTCAAACTTTCAATAACTTGAAGACTATTTACCTTCAGGTTGCTTCCTCCAAATCTCACCCTTACACAGACATATGTGCAGGTTCTCCTTGCTACAGCTGGTGTGGTATCTATCTATCCCGTACCGTCACTGACCTTATCAACTCTGAGGATCTCCATCCTCTGCCATCAACCTGATAGTCCCCTTATCCTGCACCTGCCATTTCTACCTCCTATCCAAGATCCAAAACTTGCCTGTCTAGGTAGAACCATTGTTTCTGCTTGTTCCTGCCCACTGAACTTATATCTGCATACCTCGACTGTTTTATGCCCCCGGTTCATTCCCTTTGTACATCCATGACACTTCACAAGGTCTTAATCTTATCAATAACTACAAGTTCCCTGGTCCTGGTCATCTCATTTTCACTATGGATGTCCAGTCTGTACACACCTCTATCCTCCATCAGGAGGGTCTTAAAGCTCTCCGCATCTTTCTGGTCAACAAACCCAACCTCTCTCATACGTCTAGCAGAACTGGTCCTTACTTGCAATAATTTTTCCTTCAGCTCCCCCCACTTCATCCAAACCAAAAGTGTAGCCGTGGGCACTCGTATGGGGCCCAGTTATGTCTGAGTTTTTGTCGGCTATGTGCTGACAACTCTACACTAGTATCGCTCAACACACATCAAAGTTTCTGGTGAATGCAGCAGGCCAGGCAGCATCTCTAGGAAGAGGTACAGTCGATGTTTTGGGCCGAGACCCTTCGTCAGGACTAACTGAAAGAAGAGCTAGTAAGAGATTTGAAAGTGGGAGGGGAAGGGGGAGAGGGAGATCCAAAATGATAGGAGAAGACAGGAGGAGGAGGGATGGAGCCAACAGCTGGACAGTTGATTGGCAAAAGGGATATGGGAGGATCATGGGACAGGAGGCCCAGGGAGAAAGAAAAGGGGGAGGGGGGGAAAACCCAGAGGATGGGCAAGGGGTATAGTGAGAGGGACAGAGGGAGAAAAAGGAGAGGGAGAAAAAGAATGTGTGTATATAAATAAATAACAGATGGGGTACGAGAGGGAGGTGGGGCATTAGCGGAAGTTTGAGAAGTCAATGTTCATGCCTTCAGGTTGGAGGCTACCTAGATGGAATATAAGGTGTTGTTCCTCCAACCCGAGTGTGGCTTCATCTTTACAGTAGAGGAGGCCATGGATAGACATATCAGAATGGGAATGGGACATGGAATTCAAATGTGTGGCCACCGGGAGATCCTGCTTTCTCTGGCGGACAGAGCGTGGGTATTCAGCAAAACAATCTCCCAGTCTGCGTCGGGTCTTGCCAATATATACAAGGCTGCATCGGGAGCATGGGATGCAGTATATTACCCCAGCCGACTCACAGGTGAAGTGTTGCCTCACCTGGAAGGACTGTCTGGGGCCCTGAATGGTGGTAAGGGAGGAAGTGTAAGGGGATGTGTAGCACTTGTTCTACTTACAAGGATAAGTGCCAGGAGGGAGATCGATAGGGAGGGATGGGGGGGGGAAACGAATGGACAAGGGAGTCGTGTAGGGAGCGATCCCTGCGGAAAGCAGAGAGAGGGGGGAGGGAAAGGTGGGCTTAGTGAGGCCAGTAATGTGGGGATGGAACTGGACTCTCTGACTGTGATGTCTGAAAAGAGGATGCTGTCGAAGTTGCATGCCATCTTGGACAATGTCTCCCATCCACTACATAATGGACTGGTTGGGCACAGGAGTACATTCAGCCAGAGACTCATTCCACCGAGATGCAACACAGAGCGTCATAGGAAGTCATTCCTCCCTGCGGCCATCAAACCTTACAACTCCTCCATTGGAGGGTCAGACACTCTGAGCCAATAGGCTGGTCCTGGACTTATTTCCTGGCATAATTTACATATTACTGTTTAATTATTTATGGTTTTATCACTATTTAATTATTTAAGGTGCCACTGTAACGAAAACCAATTTCCCTCGGGTTCAATCAAGTATGACTATGACTATGACTATGACTATAGTGGTGGGATCTCCTGTTGGAGGTGGCAGAAGTTATGGAGAATAATATGTTGGACTCGGAGGCTGGTGGGGTGGAAGGTGAGGACAAGGGGAACCCTATTCCTAGTGGGGTGGCGGGAGGATGGAGTGAGAGCAGATGTGCGTGAAATAGGGGAGATGTGTTTGAGAACAGAGTTCATGGTGGAGGAAGGGAAGCCCCTTTCTTTAAAAAAGGAGGACATCTCCCTCATCCTGGAATGAAAAGCCACATCCTGAGAGCAGATGCGGCGGAGACGGAGGAATTGTGAGAAGGGGATGGCATTTTTGCAAGAGACAGGGTGAGAAGAGGAATGGTCCAGATAGCTGTGAGAGTCAGTAGGCTTATAGTAGACATCAGTAGGTAAGCTGTCTCCAGAGATAGAGACAGAAAGATCTAGAAAGGGGAGGGAGATGTCGGAAATGGACCAGGTAAACTTGAGGGCAGGGTGAAATTTGGAGGCAAAATTAATGAAGTCAACGAACTCAGCATGCGTGCAGGAAGCAGCGTCAATGCAGTCGTCGATGTAGCGAAGGAAAAGTGGGGGACAGATACCAGAATAGGTTTGGAACATAGATTGTTCCACAAAGCCAACAAAAGGGCAGGCATAGCTAGGACCCATACGGGTGCCCAGAGCTACTCCTTTAGTTTGGAGGAAGTGGGAGGAGCCAAAGGAGAAATTATTAAGAGTAAGGACTGATTCTGCTAGACAGAGCAGAGTGGTGGTAGAGGGGAACTGGTTAGGTCTGGAATCCAAAAAGAAGCGTAGAGCTTTGAGACCTTCCTGATGGGGGATGGAAGTATATAGGGACTGGACATCCATGGTGAAAATAATGCAGTGGGGGCCAGGGAACTTAAAATCATCGCAAAGTTTAAGAGCGTGAGAAGTGTCACGAACATAGGTAGGAAGAGATTGAACAAGGGGGGATAAGACCGTGTCGAAGTATGCAGAAATGAGTTCGGTGGGGCAGGAGCAAGCTGAGACAATAGGTCTTCCAGGACAGGCAGGTTTGTGGATCTTGGGTCGGAGGTAGAAACGGGAAGTGTGGGGTGTGGGAACTATAATGTTGGTAGCAGTGGATGGGAGATCCCCTGAGCGGAAAAAGCCAGTGATGGTGTGGGAGACAATGTCCTGGTGCTCCTTAGTGGGGTCACGATCGAGGGGTAAATAAGAGGAGGTATCTGCAAGTTGTCACTGTGCTTTGGCAAGGTAGAGGTCAGTACGCCAGATTACAAAAGCACCCCCCTTGTCGGGGGAGTTTATAGTAAGGTTAGGTTTAGTGCAGAGGGAGTGGAGAGGAGAGTGTTCGGAAGGAGTGAGGTTGGAATGGGAACAAGGTGCGGTGAAGTCGAGACAGTTGATGTCCCATCGGCAGTTAGCAATAAAGAGATCCACTGCAGGTAGAGACCAGAGCGGGATGTCCATGAAGAGGAGGAGGGTTGAAGATGGGAGAAGGGGTCATCGATGGGGGTGGAAGAGTCCTTGCCGAAGAAGTAGGCTCAGAGACGGAGCTGGTGGAAGAAGAGTTCAGCCTCACGGTGAACACAGAACTTGCTGAGGTGTAGGCAAAGGGGGACAAAGGTGAGGCCCTTACTGAGGACAGAGCATTCTGCCTCAGAGAGTTGAAGGTCAGAGGGGATGGCAAAGACCCAGCACAGATGAGAGCTGGGATCAGAGGGGGGAGGGGGGAGGCCGGGGGTGTCAGTGGAGAGCAGAGGGTTGAGGTGAGAGGAAGATGGAGCCTCTGAGGGCCCAGGAGTTGACGGTGGGATCTGAGGAAGACGGGGCTGCGGAGTGGTGGTGGGGGAAGGGGAGGCGGGAGTCACAATAGCAGCACATAAAGACCCGGCCTGGAGTTCAAGGCTGGAGCCGCAGTTGGTGGTTGCGCAATCGCTTTGATGGCCGTCCATGGTCGTTGCTGGAGTCCGTGTTTTCAATATGCCCTGAGGTGTTGGAGCCGGCGAGATCAATGGCAGGGGCCGCAATCTGAAGTTCATGCCTGCCAGCGCCGGGACCAGCAGGCTCTGAGGTCCGCAGATGTAAGATCTTGCGATCCTTGCCTAACGTGACAAAGTAAAAAAAACGGCACTTGCAGGCATGGATCCGACGGAGGATGAAATAACGGGTAGGACCATTACAGATGGTGAAGAAAGTGTCCCAAAGGTGTGGAAGGGTCTGGGATAGGGATGCCAAATACCTCCTCATGGCGGAGAGGGTCGCCTTCAAAGCTTGATGGGAGAAGTGACGAGAGGCAGAGTCAATAAAATGTGAGTACCTGGGATCCTCTGAAGGTCCAAATTGAGAGGCTCGAAAATGAATCCTAAAGCCAACTGGAGTAAGTTGGTGGTGGAGGCACGTTCCAAGAAAGGATATATGGCTATGATAGTGAGTCTGAGTCAAAATGTGGTCGAAAAGTTGAAGAGCTAAAGAAATCACAGATGGGGAGCAGTGAGAGATGGTTTCACTGAACTCCCGTCGAAGAGAAGATTTAAACTTCTTCAGTCTAGGCATCACCGGAAGAGGCTTCACAGTAGTGAATTTAAAAACACAAACACAAGGAAATCTGCAGATGCTGGAAATATCTAGTATCGCTCCCCAACTCTTCCTATGTTAGATCAATGACTGCATTGGTGCTGATTCACTGACTTCATCAACATTGCCTCCAACTTCCTCAAATTTACTTGGTCCATTTCTGACATCTTCCTCCTCTTTATCGATCTCTTTGTTTCATCTCTGGAGACGTTATATCTACTGCTATTTTTATAAACTCACCAAGGCTCACAGCTGCTTGGACCATATCTTTTCCCACCTTGTCACAAATAAAAATACCATCCACTTTTCTCAGTTCCCCCACTTCTGCTGCACCTGCTCTCAGGCCCAGGCTTTTCATTCCAGAACTAATGAGATGTCCTCCTTCTTCAAAGCAAGGGGCTTCCCTTCGTCCACTATCAACACTGGCCTCACCCACATCTCTTCCATTTCACGCATGTCTGCCCTCACCTTATTCTCCTGCTGTGATACCAGAGATAGGGTTCCTCTTGTCCTCACCTACCATCCCACTAGCCTCCACATCCAGCACACAATTCTCTGTAATCAGGGCCGGACTTTAGGCAGGGCTAGGCTGGGCTGCAGCCTAGGTATCCGAGCTGCAGAGGGGCCCAAAATAGGTAACTATCATCATGGCGGACAAAAAAAATATGAGAGTGGAGCTCAGAAAAGAAAAAAGAAACAAGAAAAAGAGGACCCTGAGAAAGAAGCATTAAAAAAGACATTGAAATTGACAGAATTTTTTAAACCTGTTCTCGATGATGCAGCAGTACCATTGCTCTTGGCACAGTCTGAGACCGGTGGACAAATGAAGACTTGTTCAACAACTAGTGCTAGCACCAGCGTTAGCACAGGACCACTGTCCTTGCCACAGTCAACAGCTAATGTTGAAGAGGCAGAGAGCATGACTTTGGGATTCCCAACCACAGAGGCCTCTGAACAACCAAGTCGGACCACCATTAATGTTAATGTTATCGCGACTGAGGATCCTTACAGCACTGATCCTGCTCGCTGGGGAAAGGAAATGTTAGATGATTCAGTCCGAGCATACTGGGCTAAGAAAGGGCCAGAGTCCTGCCAGAATAAGGATGTGGATATCAAAGCTTTGGAATGAGTATACAAACAGCAGAGACGTTTTTTCTCCAAATTTCACTTCAAACGCAAACTCGTAAATGGTGAGTACATATCCAGGCAATGGCTCTTATATTCCTCTTCCACCTGCTGTGTGTTTTTTTTTTGCATGCTGCATCTTCAATGATGGTAACTGTCAGCCCATCTTCGAAACTGGCTTTAGCGACTGGAAACGTGCCGCTGAGCGCATAGGAGAGCATGAAAATAGCAAACACCGCAGGAAAATGATACTGACCTACGTTACACTAGCGTCTGACAGCAGAAGAATAGATACTTCTTTAGAAGTATCTATAGAATGAGCTTCCAGCAGAAGTGGTTGAGGCAGGTTCAATGTTGTCGTTTAAGTTAAATTGGATAAATATATGGACAGGAAAGGAATGGAGGGTTATGGGCTGAGTGCAGGTCGGTGGGACTAGGTGAGAGTAAGAGTTCAGCATGGACTAGAAGGGCTGAGATGGCCTGTTTCCGTGCTGTAATTGTTATATGGTTATATGGTTATAAAAACTGCGAAAACAGTTCGATTCAGTGTGTCTATTGGACTGACGTATTGAGAAGAATGTTTTTGGTTGTGAAGTTTTTGGTTGAGGGGGGATTGGCTATCGGAGGCTCCAGTGACATATTTGGCAGGCCTGATAATGGCAACTACATAGGCTAAGGTCCACAATGGGACAGGAAAGGCTGAGTCATCTTACTCTGATGTCACTTGAAAGTGATCTTGTTTGGAAAATGGATTTTAATGATCTGATGAAGGACTTCGCTGCAAAGAAATCCAGAAGATCTAGGCTTTAATTTTGAAAAACAAGCATCTGACTTTGCAAATATCTAGGCTTGTGCATCAGTGCTGTTCCTGTTTTTGTGACAATATGCTAATAGTTGACTGTTTACAAACTTAGTAAGTAATTAGTGATTTTTACTCTGCAAGCCACACAGTACAGCAATAGGTTAGTATGTGCTAGATCTCATTTTTCAAAAAGATTGTTGGAGTATTATGAAGTTTCCTAGTTTGCCATAGAGCCATCTCTCTTGGCCTTTTTGTCTCTCATTTCCATTTTACTTTCTCAGAACACACATAGAAACATAGAAAATAGGTGCAGGAGTAGGCCATTCGGACCTTCGAGCCTGCACTGCCATTCAGCCTTCCCCCCATACCCCCGATCCCTTTAACCACAAGGGCCATATCTAACTCCCTCTTAAATATAGCCAATGAACTGGCCTCAACTGTTTCCTGTGGCAGAGAATTCCACAGATTCACCACTCTCTGTGTGAAGAAGTTTTTCCTCATCTCGGTCCTAAAAGGCTTCCCCTTTATCCTCAAACTGTGACCCGTCATTCTGGACTTCCCCAACATCAGGAATAATCTTCCTGCATCTAGCCTGTCCAATCCCTTTAGGATTTTATATGTTTCAGTAAGATCCCCCCTCAATCTTCTAAATTCCAACGAGTATAAGCCTAGTCGATCCAGTTTTTCATCATATGAAAGTCCTGCCATCCCAGGAATCAATCTGGTGAACCTTCTTTGTACTCCCTCTATGGCAAGGATGTCTTTCCTCAGATTAGGGGACCAAAACTGCACATGATACTCCAGGTGCGGTCTCACCAAGGCCATGTACAACTGCAGTAGTACCTCCCTGCTCCAGTACTCGAATCCTCTTGCTATGAATGCCAGCATACCATTCGCCTTTTTCACCACCTGCTGTACCTGCATGCCCACTTTCAATGACTGGTGTATAATGACACCCAGGTCTCGTTGCACCTCCCCTTTTCCTAATCGGCTACCATTCAGATAATAATCTGTTTTCCTGTTTTTGCCACCAGAGTGGATAACCTCACATCTATCCACATTAAATTGCATCTGCCATGAATTTGCCCACTCACCTAACCTATCCAAGTCACCCTACATCCTCTTAGCATCCTCCTCACAGCAAACACTGCCGCCCAGCTTCGTGTCATCCGCAAACTTGGAGATGCTGCATTTAATTCCCTCATCTAAGTCATTAATATATATTGTAAACAACTGAGGTCCCAGCCTTGAGCCTTGCGGTACCCCACTAGTCACTGCCTGCCATTCTGAAAAGGTCCTGTTTATTCCCACTCTTTGCTTCCTATCTGCCAACCAATTCTCTATCCACATCAATACCTTACCCCCAATACCGTGTGCTTTAAGTTTGCACACTAATCTCCTGTGTGGGACCATGTCAAAAGCCTTTTGAAGATCCAAATATACCACATCCACTGGTTCTCCCCTATCCACTCTACTAGTTACATCCTCAAAAAATTCTATCAGATTCGTCAGACATGATTTTCCTTTCACAAATCCATGCTGATTTTGTCCAATGATTTCACTGCTTTCCAAATGTGCTGTTATCACATTTTTGATAACTGACTCTAGCATTTTCCCCACCACCGATGTCAGGCTAACCGGTCTATAATTCCCCGGTTTCTCTCTCCCTCCTTTTCTAAAGAGTGGGGTTACATTAGCCACCCTCCAATCCTCAGGAACTAGTCCAGAATCTAACGAGTTTTGAAAAATTATCACTAATGCATCCACTATTTCTTGGGCTACTTCCTTAAGCACTCTGGGATGCAGACCTTCTGGCCCTGAGGATTTATCTGTCTTTAATCCCTTCAATTTACCTAACACCACTTCCCTACTAACATGTATTTCACTCAGTTCCTCCATCTCACTGGATCCTCTGTTCCCTACTATTTCTGGAAGATTATTTATGTCCTCCTTAGTGAAGACAGAACCAAAGTAATTATTCAATTGGTCTGCCATGTCCTTGCTCCCCATAATCAATTCACCTGTTTCTGTCTGTAGGGGACCTGCATTTGTCTTAACCAATCTTTTTCTTTTCACATATCTATAAAAGCTTTTACAGTCAGTTTTTATTTTCCCTGCCAGTTTTCTCTCATAATCTTTTCTCCCCTTCCTAATTAAGCCCTTTGTCCTCCTCTGCTGGAATCTGAATTTCTCCCAGTCCTCAGGTGAGCCACTTTTTCTGGCTAATTTGTATGCTTCTTCTTTGGAATTGATACTATCCCTAATTTCCCTTGTCAGCCACGGGTGCACTACCTCCCTTGATTTATTCTTTTGCCAAACTGGGATGAACAATTGTTGTAGTTCATCCATGTGATCTTTAAATGCTTGCCATTGCATATCCACCGTCAATCCTTTAATTGTCATTTGCCAGTCTATCTTAACTAATTCATGTCTCATACCTTCAAAGTTACCCTTCTTTAAGTTCAGAACTTTTGTTTCTGAATTAACTATGTCACTCTCCATCTAAATAAAGAATTCCACCATATTATGGTCACTCTTACCCAAGGGGCCTCTCATGACAAGATTGCTAATTAACCCTTCCTCATTGCTCAATACCCAGTCTAGAATAGCCTGCTCTCTAGTTGGTTCCTCGACATGTTGGTTCAAAAAACCATCCCGCATACATTCCAAGAAATCCTCTTCCTCAGCACCTTTACCAATTTGGTTCACCCAATCTATATGTAGATTGAAGTCACCCATTATAACTGCTGTTCCTTTATTGCACACATTTCTAATTTCCTGTTTAATACTACCTCCAAATTCACTACTACTGTTAGTTGGCCTGTACACAACTCCCACCAGCGTTTTCTGCCCCTTAGTGTTATGCAGCTCTACCCATATCGATTCCACATCTTCCCAGCTAATGTCCTTCCTTTCTATTGCATTAATCTCCTCTCCAACCAGCAATGCTACCCCACCTCCTTTTCTTTCATGTCTATCCCTCCTGAATATTAAATATCCCTGAATGTTGAGCTCCCCTCCCTGGTCACTCTGGAGCCATGTCTCTGTGATCCCAACTATGTCATATTCATTAATAACAATCTGCACTTTTAATTCACCCACCTTGTTACACGGTTGAGAAAACTACCTAGATAAAAATGCTTTGGCATTGTTTGAGAAATAAGGCCTATGTTATGTGCAGCAATAGCTAAATAAGGATTTAAGATTGGATACATCATACTTTGTCTCCCTCATAATTTTACTAAGCCAAGTAAGCCTAGGTCAATTTTTGAATGCTTTCGATGCTGTCCTTCAAACTAAGAATCCGCATTACTTTCTGTCTCCCTCTTAAGGCCTGTAAGCTTATAGCCTACGTATTGTATGGGGTGTCAGGGAGGGGTAGCACCTCTGGTGGGGTAACATGTCGCGTCCTTTTCAAGGCGGTTAGTCCATCTTTGGTCCCCACCTGGCACTCAGCTCTCACCTGTGGCTCCCCGTAGCTGTTTGCATGCGACAGCGGCCACACCCTGGGCAACGGCTTCGACAAGCCGGCTAAACCAGGTGAGGGTAGCCGACGGGTCTCAAACCCTCGGTGAGATAGGGAGTTGTCTATCCCAGCATGTGAAAACAGACTCCGGCGGATTGAGCGGACGAGACCAATGGAAGGTCCAACGGTCAAGAAGGCGGTCTCTGCAAGTGTCGTGGAACGTGTAGAGCAGGTCAAGACACAGAAGACGTCCTGGTCATCCACTGCGCCTAGTCCCATCTCCAGCCATCTCGACTCTGTCTTGCCACTGGATCCAGATGGGAATTGGGAAGAGAGAGTGAGGCTGACGCTGCGCAACTCTCCCTCTCTTAAATCCAAGTCAAAATAGTCTGCCCGTTTATTTTTTCTGCCAAAGTGCATAACCATACACTTTCCAACATTGTACTTCATTTGCCACTTCTCTGCCCATTCTTCCCATCTATCCAAGTCTCTCTGCAGACTCTCCGTTTCCTCAGCACTACCGGCCCCTCCACCTATCTTCGTATCATCAGCAAACTTAGCCAAAGCTATCTATTCCATAATCCAGATCGTTGATGTACAATGTAAAAAGAAGCGGCCCCAACACTGATCCCTGTGGAACACCACTGGTAACCGACAGCCAACCAGAATAGGATCCCTTTATTCCTACTCTCTGTTTCCTGCCAATCAGCCAACGCTCTATCCACGTACGTAACTTTCCCGTAATTCCATGGGCTCTTATCTTGTTAAGTAGCCTCATGTGTGGCACCTTGTCAAAGGCCTTCTGAAAATCCAAATATACAACATCCACTGCTTGTCTAGCCTACTGGTAATTTCCTCAAAAAATTGTAATAGGTTTGTCAGGCAGGATTTTCCTTTAAGGAATCCATGCTGAGTTCTGCCTATCTTGTCATATGCCTCCAGGTACTCTGTAACCTCATCCTTGACAATCGACTCCAACAACTTCCCAACCACCGACGTCAAGCTAACAGGTCTATAATTTCCTTTTTGCTTCCTTGCCCTCTTCTTAAATAGCGGAGTGACATTTGCAATCTTCCAGTCTTCCGGAACCATGCCAGAATCTATCGACTTTTGAAAGATCATCGCTAATGCCTCCGCAATCTCCACAGCTACTTCCTTCAGAACACGAGGGTGCATTCCATCTGGTCCAGGGGATTTATCGACCTTTAGCCCATTCAGCTTCCTGAGTACTTTCTCTGTCGTAATTGTGACTGCGCACACTTCTCTTCCCTGCCACCCTTGAGTGTCCGGTATACTGCTGTCTTCCTCAGTGAAGACTGATGCAAAATACTTGTTCAGTTCCTCTGCCATCTCCTCATCTCCCATTACAATTTCTCCGGCATCACTTTCTATCGGTCCTATATCTACTCTCACCTGTCTTTTACTCCTTATATACTTGAAAAAGCTTTTAGTATCCTCTTCGATATTATTTGCTAGTTTCCTTTCATAGTTAATCTTTTCTCTCTTAATGACCTTCTTGGATTCCTTTTGTAAGGTTTTAAAAACTTCCCAATCCTCTGTCTTCCCACTAATTTTTGCTTCCTTGTATGCCCTCTCCTTTGCTTTAACTTTGGCTTTGACTTCTCTTGTCAACAACGGTTGCATCCTTTTTCCACTCGAAAATTTCTTTTTTTTTGGAATATACCCGTCTTGCACATTCCTCATTTTTCGCATAAACTCCAGCCACTGCTGCTCTGCCGTCTTTCCTGCCAGTGTCTCTTTCCAGTCAACTTTGGCCAGTTCCTCTCTCATGCCACTGTAATTTCCTTTACTCCACTGAAACACTGACACATCAGATTTCGGCTTCTCTTTTTCTAATTTCACAGTGAACTCAATCATGTTATGATCACTGCCTCCTAAGGGTTCCTTCACCTCAATCTCTCCAATCACCTCTGGTTCACTACACAATACCCAATCCAGTACAGCCAATCCGCTAGTGGGCTCAACAACAAGCTGTTCTAAAAAGCCATCTCACAGACATTCTACAAATTCTCTCTCTTGAGATCCAGTGCCGACCTGATTTTTCCAATCTACTCGCGCGAACAAGAGCCTACGTATTGTACTAAACAAATGTCTTGGTCCACAGCTTTGATATTTAGACCAGTACGACCTTTACTCTTATTCTTACCTTTTTTTGTTTGGTATAGCAGCATTTTACGGTGTCGGTAGGGGCCCATCAGGGCCTCCAGCCCAGGGGCCCCGGCCCCACTAAATCCGGCCTGTCCATAACATCCACCATCTTCAATGGAATCCCACCACCAAGTTCATCTCCTCCCCCCGCTGGTATCACTCCTGACGTGACTCCTGTCCACTCATCCCTCTGCACTAATACTTATTCTTGCAAGCAGAACAAGTGCCACAACTGTCCCTACACCACCTCCCTCACTACCATTCAGGTTCTAAAACAGTCCTTCAAAGTGAGGCAACACTTCACCTGGGAGTCTGTTGGGGGTCATCTACTGTATCCAGTGCTCATGATGTGGCCTCCTGTATATCGATGATTTCCAATGTAGATTGGGAGACCTCTTCAATGAGCACCTATGCTCTGTCTACCCAAAAAAGTGAGATTTCCTGGTGGCCACCCATTTCAATTACAACTTCCATTCCCATTCTGATATGTCAATCCATGGTGTCCTCTACTGTCGCAATGAAGGCACACTCAAGTTGGAAGAGAACACCTTGTATTCCGTCTGGCTAGCCTCCAACCTGGTAACATGAGCATCGATTTCCCCTTCACCATTCCTCATTCCTGTTTCTGTCTCTCACCTTTTCTCCTTACCTCCCTCTTGTGCTCCTCCCACTTTCCTTTCTCCCATTGCCTTCTATCTTCTCCTGTTAGATTCCTCCACCTGCAGCCATTTATTTCTTTCACCAATCAACTTTCCAGCTCTTTACTTCATCCCTCCTCCAGTTTTACCTATCACCTGCCACTTTGTACTTCTTACCCCCTACCCCCAGCCTCCTAGTCTGACTTCTTCCCTTCTTTTCCAGTCCTGAAGAGGGGTCTTCTGCTTGAAATGTTGACTGTTTACTTTTCCATGGATGCTGCCTGGCCTGTTGAGTACCTCCAGCATTTTGTGTGTGTTGTTTTAGATCTCCAGTGTCTGCAAATTTACTTATGTTTGTGGTATCTGTCTAGATGCAATCCAGCATCTCCAACACCACATTCAAAGACTAATGGTATTCCAGTGCTGGTGAACTGACGTTCAGAGCAGAACTAATGAATTTTTGTGTTTGAGATTGTCATACTGAAATCCTTTGTCTTTTTGACCAAGTACAAAGTTTACAAAAAAATGCGATCTAGTGTCTCTGTGCATTGTTCTAGCTTAACAACTCTGGGCATGTTCCACTGCCTTTCCAGGAGCACACAGTATTTACACATCTGCTCTTAGAGATTTTCTGATCCTTGTGACCCTGAAATGATTGGAGGTGGTGACCTCAGCAATGGCAATGCCAATGAATGTCGTTGCAGATCGCTAATGTGTGGAACTTTTGTGGTGTGAATCCTGCAGGTTTCTTTTCCCAAGACAAAGGTGTTCATTATCATTATGGATCTAAACTGAACAGGAGGAACAATAGTCACACAAAGGTGATCTGTTAAAGGAGCAAACATGACACAAGCAGTTCTTTATCTTGTGGAGCATTAATTGACATTCTAATTTAATGGAAGTTGGACGCAACTTTTTCTTTTGGGCCTCAGTCAGAACTATCCCGATTAGCTACTGAGGTATGGACACAGATGGTTCTGGACATCAGTCCTGATCTCAAAGTTCTGCTTCAATTGGTAGCAAAATTGCTTCTTACTTGTCTGAAAGATACAATATAATTTCATCATGCTGTCACGAACCCTGTGACGGGAATAAAGAACCAGCAGAGATGGAAAACACTTTGGAGTCCAGTATTGCTATAAACCAATAATATTTATTAGTAAACAACAGGAATTCTGCAGATGCTGGAAATTGAAGCAACACAATTCAATTCAAGTCCTGACGAAGGGTCTCGGCCTGAAACGTCGACTGTACCTCTTCCTAGAGATGCTGCCTGGCCTGCTGCGTTCACCAGCAACTTTGATATTTATTAGTAACTATGCAATACTGTAATATAAATGTAGATAAATCAAACAGGTTAGCAATGATTATATATATAAATAAATAAGTGTGGAAATATATGTATGAAAAACCAAGCTTCTTTAAGTCTAGGGGTAAAAAGGTACAGTCTTATGATGATGAGTAAAGTTCAGTTCGTGGTATTGAGTTGAATAGCGATGGAGACAGAGAGAGAGGGAGAGATTTGAGTCTTCAGGTGAGCTGACGCCATCGATCTTCTCGTTGTCTTTCGAAATCCTTCAAAAGTCACTGACTGTGACTTTAACAAAGGGGACCGGTTTTCTGTGGTGGAGCTATCCCCCAGGCGAGGGTGGACACATGGACAACTCCCCACCAGTCAACCCTTTTACCTTTTCACTGCAAGAGCGATGGATCGATCCGCCTGATTGATCCTCCAAAACCCACTTTTCCTGCAGGCACAACAATGCTCATTCAGTGTCCAAACATGTGTCTGAGGTCTACCACCTGACCTATTTTATCTTCCCGTACTGAGCATCAACTGTCACTCAAATAACTCCTCCTTCCTCTCTCTGTGAAGAAACGCAAGCAGGCAAAAAGTCCTTGAAGAAGTATCAACAACCTGCCGAAAATCATAACATCAAATGTCCATTAAATAACACCGTCTTCGGTCACCATAGCAACTTACGAGCTGCTCGTTGCTGTCTCCAACTCCAACTCAGTAGAAATCCGAAGTTACTTCCAGTGCCTTAAAGTGACAGTCCAACCGTTAGTTTTCATCTCTCTCTCTCTTTTACAAACAAGCTATCGATGTTAAATAACTCTCTGTCTCTCTTTTCAAAAGCACAGATAATAGGGGTCATAGCGGTAATTCAGGGTCCCGACACACTCCCCTTCCTCAGAGAAAAAAAAATTGACAAAGGCGATCTTTTTTTGCCTAAATGTAAATTACAGAGTTTGAAACAATACAGGTAAAACAATCAGATGACAGAGCAAAAATGTGTACAATTTCCAACTTAATATCTAGTTAACTAATCAGCTATAATATTGTCAGTACCTTTCACATGTCTGATTTTTAAGGCACATTCTTGCAATATCAGACTCCAATTTAACAACCTTCTATTCTTATCCTTCATCTAAGTTAGAAGCACCAATGGATTATAACCTATGCAAACCACAAGTGGTCTCTGAGCAACAGAAAGATTTTGAGGTCTCTTTTTTTTTAACATAGACCTCAAAATGTTGTAAGGCCAGAATGAGTGCTAGTAATTCCTTTTCAACAGTTGAATAATTTTTCTGGTGTACATTAAAGTTCTTTGAGAAATAAGCTACTGGATATTCAATGTCATTCACTCCTTCCTGTAACAGTACTGCTCCAGCAGCTTCGTCACTAGCGTCTGTGGCTATAGAAAATGGCTTGGAAAAATCAGGTGCCTTGAGCACAGGATGATAACACAGGATAGTTTTCAGATGTTCAAATGCCTCCTGGCAAAGGTCATTCCATACAGATTTTTCACTCTTCCCTAGGAGTTCTGTTAGGAGGAGAGCGATGTCAGCAAAGTTCTTACATAACTTTTGATAATACCCAACCATTCCTAAAACCCTTCTCAAAGCTTTCTTGTCGGTCAGAACAGGAACTTCAGCAATAGCTTGAATCTTGGCTTTTTCAGGAGCCAGTTGGCCCTGGCTCACCACATAACCCAGATATGTAACTGTGGCATGGTCAAACTCACTCTTAGCGAGGTTCACAGTAAGATTGGGCTTGGAAAGTCTGTCAGACAGTTTCTCTACAGCTGCAATATGCTCTTCCCACGTGTCATTCCAGACCACTAAATCATTGATATGAACTCCTGTGCTTTCTAACTCTCCAATCATAGAATTGATTATTCTTTGAAATGCTTCTAGAGTATTTTTCATCCGGAAGTATAAAACATTGTATTCATGCAGTCTAGATGGTGTCACAAATACTAATATCTCCCTAGCCCTCTCTGTTAAAGGAACACCTCAGTATCCTTTTAACAAGTCAATCTTAATAAGGTATTTAGCCTTCCCCACTCTATCAATACAGCCATTCACTCTCTTTCCTTGTTCTTTCTTGTTTGTAATTCCTTCTTCAACCATTTTACTTTCCTCAAAGTTCACTCTGTGAAGATGCCGTTTCATAGGCTGGGCTGAATTTATAATAATGTGATGCACTGCACCTGCTCACCATTTCAAAATGCCAGTTAGTCCTTTCACTTGTTTTTGTGGTTTAGGATCCAACTTATGGACCTTATTAGTAATATTTTCCAAAACAATGGAATTCTGACATTTCGGTGAGATTAGATTCAGTGGGTAAACATGTTTTTCCACTCCATTTTCTGATTCCACGACTTCATTTTGTTCCATAACAATTCTCCCAGCTGCAATTCTAGCAAACAAGTGTCTTATTTTGATTCAACCATTTTGTAAACTTTCCTTTGCAAGGACACAAAGCTTACTAAATCCCTTCCAGAATTTTAAAACATACTTAAATACACTGACAAAATTTTCTAAATCAGACCATAGTTCTCTAAGTAGGGTCAAAGGTCCTTTTGGCCTGTAACTGAACACAGGTTCCAACAAACTACCCTTCTCTGCCTTCTGAATTGAATCTCCAACAATAAACAAGAGGTGGGGAACCCCCTCATCCCAATTTTTCCCATTTCTCACATCATATGCTTTAATCATGGTCTTCAGAGTTGAGTTGAACTGTTCCAAGGCTCCCTTGGACTCTGTGTGATATGTAGATGACATCATGTGCTTAGCTTCCAATTCTCTAACTATCCCCTGGAATGTTCTCGAAGTAAAGTTACTACCCTGGTCAGACTGAATTTCTTTGGGCAGACCTACCAGTGTGTAAAACTTACTGAATACTGTTACCACAGTCTTTGCCTCGATGTTTTCAAAGGACACTGCTTCAGGGAACCTAGACACAGCACACACAATTGTTAACACATTCTGATAACCAGTTGCAGTCTTTCACAATGGGCCCACACAATTCACTACATCCTTCCTTAAACTAAGCCAGTAAAATTCCTTCACAATCCTATTCACTGCATCTCTCACTCCATGATGTCCACCTAAAGACATACCGTAAGCCATGTTTAAAATTTCAGCCCTGTAAACTTTCAGAACCACCACGTGACTTGCAGGCACCGTGGCTGATCTCCATTTCCTCATCAACATCCCATCTTTAAGGTAATGTCCCACTGACTCTCTCTGAACCTCTTCTCCTGTGAGAGCTATCTCCTTTAAAGCCACCATTTCAGAATCTGGCTTCTGTTCCTCTGTAAATTCCTTCCCCAATAAAGACAGACCTTTCCTTTCCTCCTCGCTCTCCTCAGCCTTACTACCCTCTAAGTCCTGCTGAAATCTGGAAGGTAGAAAAGTCTGTGACACATCATCATAATTTAAACCTCTGGTTTTGCCATCAGAGGCCTCAACAGCAGCTTTGTTTATCAGCTGAATTGCTGAAACACTCTTACCTTGGAGAGGTGTCAACATTCCTCCATTGTTTACAAAACTCAGTACCATCACCAGGCTGATGAGAATTATGTATACATTATGGAAGAGACCAAACAATCTCTTTATCGACTTTCTCTGACCTTCACTACAAATTGCTTCCAAAGCATCACCCTGAATAACACATGACCTTGCAGGTGCTTACTTTCAAATGTCCAAACAAAATTCAACAGAGTAGCACATACTTTCTCAGCAGGCCTTTGTCCTGCAAGCAGGGTCAAAGGTCGCACAACCAATCTAACCTTTTCCAGCACTTTATCCAAAAGTCCAGGAACGGCACTTTTTCCATTATTTCCAGCAACACTGACCAACAATTTCCACCTCATGACCAACTTTTAAAACACAGTCTAATACAAGTGACTGAGAATCCTCACATTCCACTGGTGCAGCGCAGCAGATTTAAAAGGAACAGAGCCTCATACAGCGGGCAGCGTAGTTTGCGGGATGCGGAGTGAGCTGGGAGCAGAGTGAAGGCTTAAGGGCTTCGGCTCAACGGGCTTAGGCAGAAACGGGCGAGGCGAGGAAGGTTTGGCATTCATTTTCTGTTGTTATTTGAGGAGAGGGGCAGTATGAGTGTGAGGGCAGTTTGTTGTTCTCGGTGTCAGATGTGCGAGGCCCTGGAGTCTCCAAGCCTCCCGGACGTCTACATCTGCGCCAAGTGCATCGAGATGCAGCTCCTAAGGGACCGCGTTACGGAACTGGAGCTGCAGCTCGATGACCTTCGTCTGGCCAGGGAGAGTGAGGAGGTGATAGAGAGGAGTGGAAGGCAGGTGGTCACACCGGGGCCACGGGAGGCAGACAAGTGGGTCACGGTTAGGAGGGGGAAGGGGAAGAGTCAGGTAATAGAGAGTACCCCGGTGGCTGTGCCCCTTAACAATAGGTACTGTTTGAGTGCTGTTGGGGGGGACAGCTTACCCGGGGGAAGCGACAGTGGCCGTGCCTCCGGCACAGAGTCCGGCCCTGTAGCTCAGAAGGGTAGGGAAAGGAAGAGGAGGGCAGTTGTGATAGGGGACTCGATAGTAAGGGGGTCAGATAGGTGATTCTGTGGATGCAGTCCAGAGACCCGGATGGTAGTTTGCCTCCCTGGTGCCAGGGTCCGGGATATTTCTGATCGTGTTCAAGATATCCTGAAGTGGGAGGGTGAGGAGCCAGAGGTTGTGGTGCATATAGGTACCAATGACATAGGTAGGAAAAGGGAAGAGGTCCTGAAAGGAGAATATAGGGAGCTAGGAAGGGAGTTGAGAAAAAGGACTGCAAAGGTAGTAATCTCGGGATTACTGCCTGTGCCACACGACAGTGAGAGTAGGAATGCGATGAGGTGGGGGATAAATGTGTGGCTGAGGGATTGGAGCAGGAGGCAGGGATTCAAGTTTTTGGATCATTGGGACCTCTTTTGGCGCAGGCGTGACCTGTACAAAAAGGACGGGTTACACTTGAATCCTAGGGGGACCAATATCCTGGCGGGGAGATTAGAGAGGGCTACTGAGGTGACTTTAAACTAGAATGGTTGGGGGGTGGGAATCAAATTAAAGAGGCTAGGCGAGAGGAGGTTAGTTCACAACATGTGGATGGGAACAAGTGCAGAGAGACAGAGGGGTGTAAAGTGAGGGTAGAAGCAAAAAGTAGTAAGGAGAAAAGTAAAAGTGGCAGGCCGACAAATCCAGGGCAAGCATCAAAAAGGGCCACTTTTCAACATAATTGTATAAGGGCTAAGGGAGTTGTAAAAGAGCGCCTGAAGGCTTTGTGTGTCAATGCAAGGAGCATTTGTAACAAGGTGGATGAATTGAAAGTGTAGATTGATATTAATGATTATGATATAGTTGGGATCACAGAGACATGGCTCCAGGGTGACCAAGGATGGGAGCTCAATGTTCAGGGATATTCAATATTCAGGAGGGATAGACATGAAAGAAAAGGAGGTGGGGTGGCGTTGCTGGTTAAAGATGAGATTAACGCAATAGAAAGGAAGGACATAAGCCGGGAAGATGTGCAATCGATATGGGTAGAGCTGCATAACACTAAGGGGCAGAAAACGCTGGTGGGATTTGTGTACAGGCCACATAACAGTAGTAGTGAGGTCGGAGATGGTATTAAACAGGAAATTAGAAATGTGTGCAATAAAGGAACAGCAGTTATAATGGGTGACTTCAATCTATATGTAGATTGGATGAACCAAATTGGTAAAGGTGCTGAGGAAGAGGATTTCTTGGAATGTATGCGGGATGGTTTTTTGAACCAACATGTTGAGGAACCAACTAGAGAGCAGGCTATTCTGGACTGGGTTTTGAGCAATGAGGAAGGGTTAATTAGCAATCTTGCCGTGAGAGGCCCCTTGGGTAAGAGTGACCAGAATATGGTGGAATTCTTCATTAAGATGGAGAGTGACATAGTTAATTCAGAAACAAAGGTTCTGAACTTAAAGAGGGGTAACTTTGAAGGTATGAGACGTGAATTAGCTAAGATAGACTGGCAAATGACACTTAAAGGATTGACGGTGGATATGCAATGGCAAGCATTTAAGGATTGCATGGATGAACTACAACAATTGTTCATCCCAGTTTGGCAAAAGAATAAATCATAGAAGGTAGTGCACCCGCGGCTGACAAGAGAAATTAGGGATAGTATCAATTCCAAAGAAGAAGCATACAAATTAGCCAGAAAAAGTGGCTCACCTGAGGACTGGGAGAAATTGAGAGTTCAGCAGAGGAGGACAAAGGACTTAATTAGGAAGGGGAAAAAAGATTATGAGAGAAAACTGGCAGGGAACATAAAAACTGACTGTAAAAGTTTTTATAGATATGTAAAAAGGAAAAGAATGGTAAAGACAAATGTAGGTCCCCTACAGACAGAAACAGGTGAATTGATAATGGGGAGCAAGGACATGGCAGACCAATTGAATAATTACTTTGGTTCTGTCTTCACTAAGGAGGACATAAATAATCTTCCAGAAATAGTAGGGGACAGAGGGTCCAGTAAGATGGAGGAACTGAGTGAAATACATGTTAGTAGGGAAGTGATGTCAGGTAAATTGAAGGGATTAAAGGCAGATAAATCCCCAGGGCCAGATGGTCTGCATCCCAGAGTGCTTAAGGAAGTAGCTCAAGAAATAGTGGATGCATTAGTGATAATTTTTCAAAACTCGTTAGATTCTGGACTAGTTCCTGAGGATTGGAGGGAGGCTAATGTAACCCCACTTTTTAAAAAAGGAGGGAGAGAGAAACCGGGGAATTATAGACCGGTTAGCCTAACGTCGGTGGTGGGGAAACTGCTGGAGTCAGTTATCAAAGATGTGATAACAGCACATTTGGAAAGCGGTGAAATCATCGGACAAAGTCAGCATGGATTTGTGAAAGGAAAATCATGTCTGACGAATCTCATAGAATTTTTTGAGGATGTAACTGGTAGAGTGGATAGGGGAGAACCAGTGGATGTGGTATATTTGGATTTTCAAAAGGATTTTGACAAGGTCCCACACAGGAGATTAGTGTGCAAACTTAAGCACACGGTATTGGGGGTAAGGTATTGATGTGGATAGAGAATTGGTTAGCAGACAGGAAGCAAAGAGTGGGAATAATCGGGACCTTTTCAAAATGGCAGGCAGTGACTAGTGGGGTACCGCAAGGCTCGGTGCTGGGACCCCAGTTGTTTACAATATATATTAATGACTTGGATGAGGGAATTAAATGCAGCATCTCCAACTTTGCGGATGACATGAAGCTGGGCGGCAGTGTTAGCTGTGAGGAGGATGCTCAGAGGATGCAGGGTGACTTGGATAGGTTGGGTGAGTGGGCAAATTCATGGCAGATGCAATTTAATGTGGATAAATGTGAAGTTATCCACTTTGGTGGCAAAAATAGGAAAACAGATTATTATCTGAATGGTGGCCGATTAGGAAAAGGGGAGGTGCAACGAGACCTGGGTGTCATTATACACCAGTCATTGAAAGTGGGCATGCAGGTACAGCAGGTGGTGAAAAAGGCAAATGGTATGCTGGCATTTATAGCGAGAGGATTCGAGTACAGGAGCAGGGAGGTACTACTGCAGTTGTACAAGGCCTTGGTGAGACCACACCTGGAGTATTGTGTGCAGTTTTGGTCCCCTAATCTGAGGAAAGACATCCTTGCCATGGAGGGAGTACAAAGAAGGTTCACCAGATTGATTCCTGGGATGGCAGGACTTTCATATGAAGAAAGACTGGATGAACTGGGCTTGTACTCGTTGGAATTTAGAAGATTGAGGGTGGATCTGATTGAAACGTATAAAATCCTAAAGGGATTGGACAGGCTAGATGCAGGAAGATTGTTCCCGATGTTCGGGAAGACCAGAATGAGGGGTCACAGTTTGAGGATAAAGGGGAAGCCTTTTAGGACCGAGATTAGGAAAAACTTCTTCACACAGAGAGTGGTGAATCTGTGGAATTCTCTGCCACAGGAAACAGTTGAGGCCAGTTCATTGGCTATATTTAAGAGGGAGTTAGATATGGCCCTTGTGGCTACGGGGATCAGGGGGTATGGAGGGAAGGCTGGTGCAGGGTTCTGAGTTGGATGATCAGCCATGATCATAATAAATGGCAGTGCAGGCTCGAAAGGCCGAATGGCCTACTCCTGCACCTATTTTCTATGTTTCTGTTTACCAAGGTTAACCCCTTATTCACTGAACCAAGATCATAGTCATAGTCATAGTCATAGTTATAGTTTATTGACCCCGGGGGAAATTGGTTTTCATTACAGTTGCACCATAAATAATTAAATAGTTAAAAAAACATAAATAATTAAATAGTAATATGTAAATTATGCCAGGAACTAAGTCCAGGACCAGCCTATTGGCTCAGGGTGTCTGACCCTCCAAGAGAGGAGTTGTAAAGTTTGATGGCCACAGGAAGGAATGACTTCCTAAGATGCTCTGTGTTGCATCTCGGTGGAATGAGTCTCTGGCTGAAAGTACTCCTGTGCCCAACCAGTACATTATGTAGTGGATGGGAGACATTGTCCAAGATGGCACGCAATTTGGACAGCATCCTCTTTTCAGACACCACCGTCGGAGAGTCCAGTTCCATCCCCACAACATCACTGGCCTTACGAATGAGTTTGTTGATTCTGTTGGTGTCTGCTACCCTCAGCCTGCTGCCCCAGCACACAACAGCAAACATGATCGCACTGGCCACCACAGACTCGTAGAACATCCTCAGCATTGTCCGGCAGATGTTAAAGGACCTCAGTCTCCTCAGGAAATAGAGATAGCTCTGACCCTTCTTGTAGACAGCCTCAGTGTTCTTTGACCAGTCCAGTTTATTGTCAATTCGTATCCTCAGGTATTTGTAATTCTCCACCATGTCCACACTGATCCCCTGGATGGAAACAGGGGTCACTGGTACCTTGTTTCTCCTCAGGTCTACCACCAGCTCCTTAGTCTTTTTCACATTAAGCTGCAGATAATTCTGCTCACACCATGTGACAAAGTTTCCTACCGTAACCCTGTACTCAGCCTCATCTCCCTTACTGATGCATCCAACTATGGCAGAGTCATCAGAAAACTTCTGAAGATGACAAGACTCTGTGCAGTAGTTGAAGTCCGAGGTGTAAATGGTGAAGAGAAAGTCCCCTGTGGAGCCCCAGTGCTGCTGATCACTCTGTTGGACACACAAAAACTGCATTCCTTTCCAACCAAGCCAGGCACCTCAGACTTCAACTGAGCCTCAACATAAGATTCAAAATCCTGTGAACTCACAGGTACTTCCACAACCTGAACACATTCAATCCGGGCAGTTGCCTCTTCTGGGCTGTCATCACTTGTCCCAGTTTCAAATTCATGATCACCCCGAACCTCCCAGCTATTCACTGGCAAACTCTTTTCTGGAGTAAACTCAACCTCGGGTTAAAACTTCTTCGTCTGCTTTCTTATCAAACCCCTGCAGGGTAGCCACATCCTCTGCATCTGGGTATGCCCTTACATTATCAGGAACACAACTTTTAAATTCATCACACAAAACAAGCCCTTCTGAGCTACAAAAATCATCAGGGTCCAACACTAAACCTCTTTGCTGCAACCTCTCCCTTTTAAACTGTCTCTGTCTTTCTGCCACGTGATCTTCACATTGCCATTTCTCCCTCTTGAGCTGTCTCTGTCTTTCTGCCTCTTGTCTCTGTTTTGCTGCCTTTCTAGCCTCACGGACCCTCCTCTTTTCTGATTCAACAGCCTCGAGCTGTTTTAATTTCAATTGCAATTTCAACTGAACCTCATCCTCAGAAGGTTTCCTTCCAACAAACAACTCTACAACTCTAAATCTTGGACAATGTCTCCCATCCACTACATAATAGTGGATTTGTGAAAGGAAAATCATGTCTGACGAATCTCATAGAATTTTTTGAGGATGTAACTAGTAGAGTGGATAGGGGAGAACCAGTGGATGTGGTATATTTGGATTTTCAAAAGGCTTTTGACAAGGTTCCACACTGGAGATTAGTGTGCAAACTTAAAGCACACGGTATTGGGGGTAAGGTATTGATGTGGATGGAGAATTGGTTAGCAGACAGGAAGCAAAGAGTGGGAATAAACGGGACCTTTTCAGAATGGCAGGCGGTGACTAGTGGGGTACCGCAAGGCTCAGTGCTGTGACCCCAGTTGTTTACAATATATATTAATGACTTGGATGAGGGAATTAAATGCAGCATCTCCAAGTTTGCGGATGACACGAAGCTGGGCGGCAGTGTTAGCTGTGAGGAGGATGCAAAGAGGATGCAGAGTGACTTGGATAGGTTGGGTGAGTGGGCAAATTCATGGCAGATGCAATTTAATGTGGATAAATGTGAAGTTATCCACTTTGGTGGCAAAAATAGGAAAACAGATTATTATCTGAATGGTGGCCGATTAGGAAAAGGGGAGGTGCAACGAGACCTGGGTGTCATTATACACCAGTCATTGAAAGTGGGCATGCAGGTACAGCAGGCGGTGAAAAAGGCAAATGGTATGCTGGCATTTATAGCGAGAGGATTCGAGTACAGGAGCAGGGAGGTACTACTGCAGTTGTACAAGGCCTTGGTGAGACCACACCTGGAGTATTGTGTGCAGTTTTGGTCCCCTAATCTGAGGAAAGACATCCTTGCCATGGAGGGAGTACAAAGAAGGTTCACCAGATTGATTCCTGGGATGGCAAGACTTTCATATGAAGAAAGACTGGATGAACTGGGCTTGTACTCATTGGAATTTAGAAGATTGAGGGTGGATCTGATTGAAACGTATAAAATCCTAAAGGGATTGGACAGGCTAGATGCAGGAAGATTGTTCCCGATGTTCGGGAAGACCAGAATGAGGAGTCACAGTTTGAGGATAAAGGGGAAGCCTTTTAGGACCGAGATTAGGAAAAACTTCTTCACACAGAGAGTGGTGAATCTGTGGAATTCTCTGCCACAGGAAACAGTTGAGGCCAGTTCATTGGCTATATTTAAGAGGGAGTTAGATATGGCCCTTGTGGCTACGGGGAACAGGGGGTATGGAGGGAAGGCTGGTGCAGGGTTCTGAGTTGGATGATCAGCCATGATCATAATAAATGGCGGTGCAGGCTCGAAAGGCCGAATGGCCTACTCCTGCACCTATTTTCTATGTTTCTATGCTTCTATAATGTACTGGTTGGGCACAGGAGTACATTCAGCCAGAGACTCATTCCACCGAGATGCAACACAGAGCGTCATAGGAAGTCATTCCTGCCTGTGGCCATCAAACTTTACAACTTCTCCCTTGGAGGGTCAGACACCCTGAGCCAATAGGCTGGTCCTGGCCTTATTTCCTAGCATAATTTACATGTTACTATTTAACTATTTATGGTTTTATTACTATTTAATTATTTATGGTGCAACTGTAATGAAAACCAATTTCCCCCGGGATCAATCAAGTATGACTATGACTATGACTATGACTAACACCTCCCCATCAAACGTTCCCTTATCTACTTCAATTCTCAATTCTTTAGCAATGTCCCACACATCATCCTTTTTAGTTAACTTCAAAGTCACTGGGTCTGGTGATTTCAGAAAGTCTCTAACATCCATTTCTGCTGTTTTTCCACACCACCAAATCAAAAGGGAATTTCCCCAATCAATTCAAACCAGCTTCCCGACCAATTTGTTCATATGGTGGACGCAGGCCCCAATTTATGTAATGAACCCCGTGACGGGAATAAAGAACCAGCAGAGATGGAAAACACTTTGGAGTCCAGTATTGCTACAAACCAATAATATTTATTAGTAACTACGCAATACAGTAATATAAATGTAGATGAACCAAACAGGTTAGCAATGATTATATATATAAATAAGTATATCAGTAAGTGTGGAAATATATGTATGAAAAACCAAGCTTCTTTAAGTCTAGGGGTAAAAAGATACAGTCTTACGATGATGAGTAAAGTTCAGTTCAGTTCAGTTCGTGGTATTGAGTTGAATAGTGATGGAGAGAGAGAGAGGGAGAGACTTGAGTCTTCAGGTGAGTTGACGCCATCGATCTTCTCGTTGTCTTTCGAAATCCTTCAAAAGTCACTGACTGTGACTTTAACAAAGGGGACCGGTTTTCTGTGGTGGAGCTATCCCCCAAGCGAGGGTGGACACATGGACGATTCCCCACCAGTCAACCCTTTTACCTTTCCACTGCAAGAGCGATGGATCGATCCTCCTGATTGATCCTCCAAAACCCACTTTTCCTGCAGGCACAACAATGCTCGTTCAGTGTCCAAACATGTGTCTGAGGTCTACCACCTGACCTCCTATTTTATCTTCCCGTACTGAGCATCAACTGTCACTCAAATAACTCCTCCTTCCTCTCTCTGTGAAGAAATGCAAGCAGGCAAAAAGTCCTTGAAGAAGTATCAACAACCTGTCGAAAATCATAACATTGAGTGTCCATTAAATAACACCGCCTTCAGTCACCATAGCAACTTACAAGCTGCTTGGTGCTGTCTCCAACTCCAACTCTATAGAAATCCGAAGTTACTTCCAGTGCCTTAAAGTGACAGTCCAACCGTTAGTTTTCATCTCTCTCTCTCTTTTACAAACAAGCTATCGATGTTAAATAACTCTCTCTCTCTCTTTTCAAAAGCACAGTTAATAGGGGTCATCGAGCACAGTTCATAGGGATAATTCAGGGTCCCTTCACAATGCGAACAAACTTTGGAAATATACTTTTTGTCCATGTCCCAAATACATATCTTTAGATAGCAAGATCTCAGCTGTACCTGGAGGTCCAATGCACCCACTTCTGGAGATTTTTCTCCTATCAGCACAACTTTAGACTGTTAGCACATGTGCACTCAATTCACAATGATTGCATATTCTTAATCTCTGAGATTTATGGGTAAGAACAGTGCCATGGAAAGCATTTACAAGCATCATCATCCCTCTGCCAAAAGATACCAATCCAGTCAATATTTTTATGAGAACTCAGTTGCCAGTGTAATGCAGCAAGCTTCCAAGTCAACAGGCATTGTGAGTGTGCATGTGAACAGTAAAAGTAAACCTGTTTTCACTATTAGCTTCCAAACATTGCTACTCTGTCATTCATGGCTATGCACTGCACCCCTCAGCTCTGTTTCCCTACTCTTACCGCCACCTTTGTGCGGAAACCAAAACTTCGCCCTGTGCTGAGCCTCAGTCTCTGGTTTCTCACCCTGCTCTATTGAACATCCAACTTATGGTTCTCCATACTGCTTCCAGACTTTAGAGTACAGTGGTGTTCTAACAGCCCCGCGGTGTGGGGCACTGCCCTTTGGAAGTGAAAATGACCCATAATGTTGCAACCGGCAGGGAATAAGGTGGTTAAATAACAATGTCATTCCTCTTCGGCTCAGAGATTTGGGGAATCAAAAACATGTCAGACGCTCAGCTTGCCGCCTTCTTCAGTCTGCCCAAAGTCATGCAGGAAATTCAAGGGAAATCTCTTCACCCTCTAAGTGGTAACTGTTTGAAACCCATCACCACAGGGAGAGCGGGAGTTGAACAGCAGGGAAGGATTTAAAAGGACTGCCATGGAACAAAACCACTGGCAGGGCCAGCTGAGCTGAATTGACTCCCTAATGTACCTGGGTGTGTTGTAGATTCCCTAAGTATCTGAGACAGAGTTTAGAATAGAACTGATTTGTCACGGATCCAGAATATTAAACTACAGTCCCACTGAATGTGAACATCAGAAGAAACTCTTCCCAAGCTTAGGGTGCAGAACTGGGTGTGATGAACAACAGCAATAATTACAGAGTTTGACACCAACAGTCACTTGTGAACTTGCCTCTGGATTTATTAACTGTGATGGTTAAATATCCAGCATGCAGCTTATTTAAACTCTTCCCCCAATGTGAACTCTGAGGTGCTTCTGCAGATTGGATGAATGATTAAATCCCTTCCCATGTTCGGAGTAGGTGACGACCTCTCCCCAGTGTGAATTTGCAGATGCTGCTTCAGGTGAGAAGATCGAGTCAATCTCTTCCCACATTCAGAACAGGTGAATGGCCTCTCCCTGGTGTGAACTCACTGGTGTTGCTTCAGGTGAGATGACTGACTGAATGGCTTCCCACATTCAGAGCAGGTGAACAGCTTCTCTCCAGAATGAACTCGCAGATGTTGCTTCAGATAAGATGATTGAATGAATCCCTTTCTGCAGATTGAGCAGGTGAATGGTCTCTCTCCAGTGTGAACTTGCTGATGTTCCTTCAGGTGAGGTGAATGACGGAACCCCTTCCCACAATGTGAGCAGGTGAATGGTCTCCCCCCAAGGTGAACTTGTTGATGTACCTTCATTTGAGATGACTGAGTGAATCCCTTCCCACATTCTGAGCACATGAGTGGTTTTCTCCAGTGTGAACTAGCAGATATGCTAATAGGTTTGATAACTGAGTGAAACCCTTCTCACAGTCTGAACAGGTGAACAGCCTCTCCCCAGTGTGAACTCACTGGTGTCTCAGTAGGCTGGATGACTGTGAGAATGCCTGCCCACAGTCTGAGCAGATGAACGTTTTCTCTCCAATGTGAACTGACTGGTGAGCCAATAGGTCAGATGATATAGAGAATCCCTTCCCACAATCTGAGCAGGTAAGTGGCCCCTCCCCAGTGTGAACTCGCTGATGTACCTTCAATTGAGATGATCGAATGAATCCCTTCCCACAGTCTGAGCAGATGAATGGCCTTTCCACAGTGTGAACTGACCAGTGTGCCAACAGGTCAGATGATTGATTGAACCCCTTCCCACAGTCTGAGCAGGTGAACGGCCTCCCCGCAGCGTGAACTTGCTGATGTACCTTCAGTTGGGATGACTGAGTGAATCCCTTCCCACATTCTAGGCAGGTGAACAGCATCTACGCAATTTGAATTGACTGGTATCCCAATCAGTCAGATGATTGATTGAATCTCTTCCCACAGTCTGTGCAGGTGAATGGCATCTCTCATGTGTACTCACTGGTGTGTCTGTAGATGGGATGACAGTGAATCACTTTCCAGTCTGAACAGATGAACAGCCTCTCCACAGTGAGAACTCACTCATGTCAGCAGATCAGATTACCGAGTAAATCTCTGGAATCTCTGTTGAACAGTCCCTTTCCTTGTCAACTCACTGGTGTCTCTGCGGATCAACTGAATCTCTTCCTACATACAGAGCAAAAAACAGATAGATCAAGTGAATGGCCTTTCACTGCCATGAATTTTCTATCGTATCATCAGCTTGGATGACAGAATGAATTGCTTCCCGCAGACAGAACAGTGGATTTCACTGAGATATTTCTTCATCTCCTAGGAACAACAACAGATATATTGATGTTACAAAGGAAATAGCAGGTCACTCCTTAAATATCTGTATAAAGACTTTAGAACTGAACTATGTTTGAGATTCCTACACACAAATTCTTTGTCATTTCTAACCTGTAAAATTGTAAACTCCTGCCCGTCTTCAATCTGTAACGTGGCTCAGTTTGTCTCTCTCCACTTGTGTTATTTCAAATTCTGGTCATGTCCCACAGCGCTACAAAGAGCACATGATATTATGTGGCTGATCCTGGAGACTTTCTAATTATATGACCACCCCCCCCCCACCCACGAGGTGATTGATGGTGGTGAACTCATCAATGATAATGCTAATGAATATGAGGGAGAGGGCAGAAGAATTTTTGTTTGCAGTGTGGCACTTTTGTGATGTGAAAGCTACAGATCACCTATTACCCAGGAGAAAGGTGCTTGATATCAATATGTACCCAGAGAGAATTATACAAAACATGTTCTTACTGGGAGAAAGGTCTAGAGAAAGTGGTAAAACAAAGGTGATTTTCCTCGAGAACTAAATCTGATGGAAGATTTTGGTTTTTTTCTCCCCCATGCAACATTAGTTGATATTTTCATTCACTGGAAGGTAGACTCCTCATCCGAGATTAACTCACAAATACATTTTTGTTCCAAGCCTCCAGTTCTTGGATTTAGATAGCTGGAGCTCGGCAGTGTGACAGATCCATGCATTCCCACTCCCTCTATCTGAACTTCCAAACACACCCAATGGATTGCTGGAGAAAATGATAAAAGTATCACTCATGTCTGCCTCAATACCCAGAAAAACCCACAGAAGCTGACAGTAGACTGTCTTCCAAGTGGGTGAACCCTTACAACATGACAGGCTCCAATGCAGTACCTAGTAGGGTTCTGAAAACCTATACGGGGCGGGGGGGGGGGAGAGGGGGCATTCAAAGACATTTTGAATCTCTTATTACTACAGTAGGAGGTTCTGACCTGCTTCAAAAGATATAGGAGTAGAATTAGGCTGTACAGTCCATCAAGTCTGCTCCACCATTCTATCATGGCTGATCCCAGATCCCACTCAACCCCATACACCTGCCTTCTCGCCATATCCTTTGATGCCTTGTTGGATCAGGAAATGAACAACCTCTGCCTTAACTATACCTACAGACAGCCTCCACCGCTATCTATGGCAGAGCATTCCACAGATTCACTACTCTCTAGCCAAAAAAAAAAAATTCCTCCTTCCCTCTGTTCTAAAAGGTCAACCCTCAATTTTGAGGCTATACCCTCTAGTTCTGGATATCCCCATCACAGGAAACATCCTCTCCACATCCACCATATCTAGACCTTTCAGCATTTGGTAGGTTTTAATGAGATCCCCACGCATTCTTCCAAATTCCAGTGAATACAGGCCCAAATCTACCAAACACTCCTCATATGTTAACCCCTTCATTCCCAGAATCATCCTTGTCAACCTCCTCTGGACTCTCTGCAATGAAAACACATCCTTTTTGAGACATGGTGTCCAAAACTGTTGACAATACTCCAAGTGCAGCCTGACTAGTGTCTTATAAAGGCTCAGCATTATTTCCTTACTTTTATATTCTAATTCCTTGCAATAAATGCCAACATTGTATTTGTCTTCTTTATCATAGACTTGACCTGCAAGTTAACCTTCTGGGAGTCTTGCTTGAGGACTTCTAAGTCCCTCTGTACCTCGGATGTTAGAAACTTCTCCCCATTTGAACAATAGTCTGCACTATTGTTCCTTTTTACCAAAATTCATTATCATAGATTTCCCAACACTGTATTCCATCTGCCACCTTTTTACCCATTCTTCCAATCTGTCTAAGTTCTGCTACAATTGCATTGCTTCCTCAGCACTACCTACCCTCCATCTATCTTCATATCATCCACAAACTTTGCCACAAAGCCATCAATTCCATTATCTAACTCAATGACAAAAATGTAAAAAGTAGCAGTCCCAATACTGACCTCTTAGGAACACCATGAGTCACTGGCAACCAAGCAGAAAAGACTCCTTTTAATCCCACTCACTGCCTCCTACCTGTCATCTATTCCTCCATCCATCTCAGAGATGAGAGATTCCTCCTCATCCCTGGTTCTAAACAGATATCTTTGTATCTTGCCTGTAATGCCATAGTATTTTACCTTGTTAAGCAGCCTCATGTGTAGCACCTTATCAAATGCCTTCTGAATATCCAAGTAAATGACATCCACTACCTCCCCTTTGTCTACCTTGCTGGTTACTTCCTCAAAGAACCCTAACAGAGTTGTCAGGCAAGATTGCCCTTCACAGAAACCATGCTAACTTTGACTTATTTTATCATTAGTCTCAAAGTACCCAAAACCTTATCCAACAGACACTTTCCCAATCACTGAGGTTAGGCCAACTGGCTTATAATTTCTTTTCTTTTGCCTTCCTCCCTTCTTAAAGGGTGGAGTGAAATTTGCAATCTTCCAGTCCTCTGAGACCATGCCAGAATCAAGTGATTCTTAAAGAGCAAGACTAATGCATCCGTTATCTCTTCAGTAATGTCTCTCAGGACTCTGGGATGTAGTCCATCTGGTCTAGGTGACTTATCCATCTTAAGACCTTTGATTTTTAACAGACACTTTTTCCTTTGTAATAGCAATGGCACTCACTCCTGCTACCTGACACTCACAGACCTCTGGCACACTGCTAGTGTCTTCCACAGTGAAGACAGATGCAAAGTACCCATTAAGTTCATCTGCCATTTCTTTGTCCCCCATTAGTAGCTCACCAGCATCATTTTTCAGTGGTCCAATATCAACTCTCACCTCACTAGTGCCCAAGAAGAGCAGGATAAGCTGCCTTAATGACTATTGTCCAGTAACACTTATATCACCGGTAATGAAATGCTCTGAGATGTTGGTTAGGGCTAGAATCAACTCCTGTCTCAGCAAGGAACTGGACCCACTGCAATTTGCCTATTGCCACGATAAGTCTACAGTAGATGCGATCTTATTGGCTGTTTATGCAGCCTTGGATTGCCAAGACAATACTAGTACTTCTGTTAGGGAAGGATCAGACCAGAAGGTATATTATTGAAAGGCAAAATTGAAATAACAGGTTGGATGAATCTGATAGTTTGAAGTGTGCATATTTTATTATGGGTGTTATGTTATTCCGGTGCACATGTTTACTATGGAAACAATGACCACCACTCCTTAACTTTCAGGATAGCTATAGATAAAGATAGGTATGGCCCTTGCTGTTGCACAAGCATTGGAGAGCAGATCCAAGTGCAGGACACTGACATGTAGGTAGCATTAACAGAAGTGTGTTTATTAACAGTTGCAAGGAAAGCCAGAGAGTGAGGATTAGATGCTTATGCGAATGTAAACATTAAACAACAAACCAGAGGAGCCTGGACTTGGACATGAAGCCTGGACTTGGACATGGAGCCTGGACTTGGACTTGGACATAGAACCGGGACTTGGACCTGGACACGGAGTCTGGACTCGGACCCGGACACGGAGCCTGGACTCAGACTCGGACACGGAACCGGGACTTGGACCTGGACACGGAGCCTAGACTTGGACTCGGACATGGAGCTGGGACTCGGACTCGGACTCGGACATGGAGCCGTGACGGGGACCTGGACACGGAGTCGGGACTTGGACTTGGACCCCATCCGTTATTTATATACACACTCTCTCTCTCCTTTTTCTTCCTCTGTCCCTCTGACTATACCCCTTGCCCATCCTCTGGACTTTCCCCACCTCCCCCTTTTTCTTCTCCCTGGGCCTCCTGTCCCATGATCCTCTCATATCCCTTTTGCCAATTACCTGTCCAGCTCTTGGCTCCATCCCTCCCCCTCCTGTCTTCTCCTATCATTTTGGATCTCCCCCTCCCCCTCCCACTTTTAAATCTCTTACTAGCTCTTTCTTCAGTTAGTCCTGATGAAGGGTCTCGGCCTGAAATGTCGACTGTATCTCTTCCTAAAGATGCTGCCTGGCCTGCTGCATTCACCAGCAACTTTGATGAGTGTTGCTTGAATTTCCAGCATCTGCAGAATTCCTCGTGTTTGCATAGGAAAAGTATGTTCCTGTTAAAAGGAAGGATGAGCATGGACAGGTAAGAGATCCTTGGATGCCCAGAGAGGTGATGAATTTAGTCAAGAAAGAGGAAAAGTATATCAAGCTTTGGAAGTTCAGATCAAAGGAAGTACATGAGGAGTATAAAGAAGCCAGAAAAGAAGGGAATTAGGAAAGCCAGGAAGGCCATAAAAAGTCCTTGGCAAGTAGGATTAAGGTGAATTCCAAGGCAATCTATACACATAGCAAGAGAAAGAGGATAACCGGGAAGAGGGTGGGCCACTCAAGGATAATGGGGGGGGGGGGAACATTTGCTTGGATGCAGAGAATGTGAGTGAGCTACTTATTGAGTACTTTGCTTCAGTATTTATCAAGGAAAAAGATATAGAGGAGCAGGAGATCTGTGCTGGATGTATAAAAGTTACCAATGGCATCTGAACATGACGGTTACTTTTTGCCCACTGGCACTCCACACAGGCTGCAGTTCAATCACGCATGTTCTTTCTGAGGCCGTGCCAAACAAACCTGAGTCCAACCAGTTTCTGTGAGGACTTCTGACCCAGTTGCAAGAGGCCATGTATGGAGACAAAAACAGTCTGTCTCCAGTTTGCTGGCATGATGGGGCAAGGGCAATCGCTTGTGATGTTGCAGGGGAGAGAAACCCCAGCTTTCCAAGACTTAATGTCAGCCAGTCACAGGCCTGGACCTCTGAGTCAGTAACTTGGTCGGCTGCTGTGCTGGCATGGTTAACCCCGATGTGTATGGCCTCAACGGCTGGCCATGACAGGCAATCGGCTACCGCATTAATTGGCCTCAACGGCTGAGCGGGACAGGCAATCAGCCACCGCATTATTTTTCCCCTTGATGTAGAAACATAGAAACATAGAAAACCTACAGCACAATACAGGCCCTTCGGCCCACAAAGTTGTGCCGAACAGGTCCCTACCTTAGAAATTACTAGGGTCACCCATAGCCCTCTATTTTTCTAAGCTCCATGTCCCTATCCTAAAGTCTCTTAAAAGACCCTATCGTATCTGCCTCCACCACCGTTGCCAGCTTATATATAGGCCAGGTGACATTGCTGCCTTGCAGACCAAGAGTCTGATACTTTGGCCATCATGTGCATGAAAGGTTTGTGGTCAATGAACACTGTGAAACGGTGACCCTCAAACAAAACGAAAACAGCAGGCAGCCAGATGGAGACCAAGAATCTCACAGTCAAATGTGCTATAATTCCTTTCAGAGGGACGGAGCTGCTGACTGAAGAAGGCGAATGGCTGCCACACACTTCTGACCAGCTGTTCGTGCACAGCACAATCTGAGGCATCAGTTGTAGTAGCCATGGATACATTGGGGAGCAGATGTGCCAGTAGGGTCACGTTGGAAAGGACTCATTTGGTATCATCAAAAGCCCTGGTCATGTCCGCTGACCAGTTAAGCACTTGACTAGGGGTATTGTCTATAAGTGCACTATACAGGGGGAGCATAATTTCAGCAGCTCACGGAATGAGGCAGTGATAGAAATTCACCATGCCTAACAACTCCTGTAGTTTTTTAGCAATGCGGGACGGTGGGAAATCCATAATAGCAGCTACTTTTAATGGGAGAGGTTTCGCACTTTCTACAGAGATGTGATGGCCGAGAGAGTCAATGGTTGATAACCCAAAGTGGAATTTAGCAGGGTTAATAATCAACCCACGTAGGCCTAAGTGCTCAAGGTGTGCTGAGATGAGATTTGTGTTCGGATTTGGATGCACTGGTGACAAATATGTCCTCCAGGTAAACAGAGAAAACATAAATCTCTTAATATGGAGTCCATCAGCAGTTCGAAATTGTGCTGCATTTTTCAGTCCAAATGGCATGCGTAGAAACTCAAAAAGTGGTTATCACAGTTGTTTTTGGGAATGTCCTCTGAGCACTAACTAAATTGACTTTGGAAAAAGATTAATTTTCCGTCTAAA